>NC_142026.1:13110883-13439633 GCF_982192425.1 Myodes glareolus
CCACTCAGATGTCTTTGTGTAACTGACGTATTATTTTTTTTATTAAAGTAATATCCAGACACATATATAAACTCATCCATGCTTGCACACACACACACACACACACACACACAGAGAGAGAGAGAGAGAGACAGAGAGACAGAGAGACAGAGAGACAGAGAGACAGAGAGAATAAGAACAATTCATTGGTAGCACTCAGTTATTATGGACAAGAATTTAGGGAAAATGTAGTTTAAAAAAGAAAAAAAAGTGTCTTACCAGTAATATCTCTGTGTGATCTGCGTGACCTCCCTGTTTCATAGCCCTGGGTATTTTCTTGACTCCTCTAAATTACACACAGCATTCCTGCAAGTGCAATCATAGTATCTGTCTCTAGACTCAAGGTAGAATGTGCGTACAACACTTGCTAAGTGAAGTCCTTTCCTTATTTAACACAGATTACTGCTCTCCATTTCATGCCATCAGACACTTGCTTTGCAAACAAAATTAGACTAGGTGAGAAACAACACCAGTGTAGGCACCAATCTCATCAATATCGGGCAGGAGGGGAGGGGGAGATGTTCATCACCTCTGTCCATAATAACAGCTTTTACAGCTTTTTTATTGTTTAGAACTTGTCTCCGTATATGACCCAGAATAGCATCAAGTTTGTGAGCCTCCTGCCTCATCTTTAAAGTCTTAGAATTATATACATGTGCTATAACACCCAGTAAAGTTTTACTTAACATGATAAAATTCTCAGATATTACAGTATTAATGCAAGGCACTACTGCATCAGGAAAATTGGTTGGCATCCTTAGAGATTTATGAAGAGAGTTTTTTTTATATAATATGAAAATATTATAGTCAGCAACTTTGAATAAGCCATAGATTATTGCAAAAGGTCATGGTATGCTTCTAAGGCAAAGAGTGGAGTAAGACAGATAGTCTCAAGTATTTAACCTGCCCTTAAGGGGGTTTGCTTTTTGAATGGTCGCCAGTGCACGGAGTTTTGAAAGTCCACTTCAGGCTTATTTAGCAATAAAGGAAATGCCTTAGATTCCCCAAATCAACTACAGACAAATCAATCTATATGGTTCATAATAATCAAGAATATATGATTTATCGGCACACATGCAGGTGCACTCTGTACCTTTCACACCCACTAGAGTGTGTGCATTGATCAGCACACATGTAGTCGCATTCTGTACCCCTCACACCCACTAGAGACACTATGCTTTTACTCTGAAAACTGTTCTTGTAAGCTTTGAATATTTGATATCTGAAACTGTAAGAAAAATTTGAAGAAGCAAAATGAGATAGAAGGTAACCATAGAAACATGCTCATTGTGAAACTGACACCAGATAGCCCTGAGCAATAATTTCTCACACGTGTGCATATTCTAGGAGTCCAAGACACATTTATGCACATTTCCATTATTTTCTAGTCAAACAAATAGCTTCCTTTTACCTGTGAAAAATGATCCCACGTTCTCGACTTCTACAAAGTCACAAAGTAGAGTAAATGAGAGGAAAAATAGATATTTAGAATTGTGTGATTTTCATATTGCTAGATATTAAAGAAGTTACTTTGTTGTAAGGTTTTTAATTTTAACACTGAAGACCTTGCATTTGAATCCTTTTAGAAAAAGGATAAATGTCCATTACTTGGCCTGGAATACATAACCATATCTCTCAGTTAATACAGATTTGTTAGAGCACCTTCATGGAGCAACCATTGCATTGCACACTGAGGATTCCTGGATAAATAAAGCAAATCAATGAATGAAAAAACAAGTCTAGTCTATAGTCTGAAGCAGCAGATTGACTCATCAAAGAACAAAAAACAGTACTATAAAAGATGTTTAAGTGACAGGAAATAAAAGGAAGACAGAGAGAAATAACCCAAAAACTCACAATGATGGGCTCTTGGGAAATGAAGATTTAACATTGTACCTAAAGTCTGAGACTTAATCAGGAAACCAAGAAACAATATGAACAAGCTGATGCTAGCAAGGGGGTCAGAAATGTAGGCAGAAAGAAGTGGACACAGAACAAACTTTAAAGGGAAAACTGAAATCTGATGGTTTATGTAGCAAGTGAGAGGTGAGGAAAGGAGCTAAGCACTTGGGTGTCTAGCAGTGTCCAGTACCCAAACCACTACCTCTGAAGAAATGTAGGAGACAGACTCCAGAGAGAAATCAGCAGTTCATATTGATATCTGGTCACGTCATGATTCTTGTGGAAGGAAATGAAGTTTTAGATAGAAAAGTGGCTGTGTGTGCTCAGATTCTGTGTGTGTTCAGATTTTGAGCTAGAGTCACAAATTCAAATTCACCAATTTAACAGTTTTATAAATAGTATTATCCTGGATAGGTAGAGAGTAGGAGAGGGGAAAAAGGGGAGAGAAGGGAGGTACAGGTGGAGGGAAATTGACAGAAATTTCATGAATTGAGTTTGTGAAGCTTTCTTTCCATCATTTTACATTGCTTGTCTATAATAGTCATAAAATAGTAAAAATAGGTATTTAGACAGATTCACATTTATTAGTAAAGAAAATTTCAGTCTCTGAAAGAATGATCCTTCTCTATGTTTTCTTAGTTATAACCATGCTGCATGTCATATCTGCAAACAGTCTATGAACAAAGAAAGTGGAGATTCAGAATGGAGGCAGATCATCTCAGTGGTAGGAAACAGCTCACTGCCCTGCCCTTTCCCCTTTGTGCTGTGAACTCCTTTCCCTTCGTGTAGCCCTGACTTTAGACCTGAAGCATGCAGTGACTTGAAGTTTTAATGCTACTTTGATTCTGCCTCGCCCAACCTATCTTTATGATGGTTGAGATACCAATTAACAGCCAGGATAAAAAGAGGAGTCAAGTTCTTTTTCATGACTGTCAAGATGAATGTAAGTACCTTCTTTCTGCTATCAGTTGCCAGAAACTCACTGAAGTGGTGGGTCAATGCTAACTTTGTCCTTTCTGTGAGAATCTGTGGCCACAGAAGTAGCTGCTGGTGCTCTGAGGTGTGGATGGATAACGTGGTCCAAATTTGTTGAAGGAGAAACAAACAAGTTTCCCCACCAAGCAAGGCACCTGGACCCATAGCAGAGTGCACATTCTTTAGAGTAAGGGTGTTCTTGTTCATTTCCAGGGAGAAATGCAGACAAGAAGCCTAAGTCTGGTTCAGAATGCAATGTGGATGGCAATCGAAGTGTTCTTAACTTGCTTCTTGTAAACAGGAGAGAAGGCTAACCCTGAACAGACAAACAAAACTGTGTGCCTCAGGAGTTGGGGCCCCAAAGAGCTAGCAGAATCCAAAAGATTTGAAATCTCTCTAAATAAGATGATATCCACCAATATGTTGTCAACAAAACCCTTTAAAAAAATCAGAAGCCCAGGACCAAAGTCTCCAAGATCCAGATTCTCGTTACTTTGTGTGTCCTGCAATGTAAATGACTATCTCTGTATCTTGTATCTTGTATCTCTGTATCTCTGTATTTTGGCCAGAAGAATGGAGGAAACCAAATAACAAAAAAAATAAAATGCCCGAAACAGATTGCCAAGTGATATTGACTGTCCTCGCTGAGAGCTTCTATGTCTGAGGTGGAGTCCAGTCAAAATGGAGTTTTTAAAAGTAACAATTAAATGATCAGACCCCAAAAATAAAATAAAATGAAACTCTAATATAGTAGGCACAGTTTATCCCTGGGTTATTGAGGGACAGTTAAGGAAATGAAGAATGAAGAATAGAGTTGTCTGTCATTTCAGTCGAAATTTAAAAGTTTGTTCCAGAATATCCTCCTCCTTCCTGCTGAAAAACCACACCACAAACCACAGCAAAAGGAGATGCTTAGAAATTTTATGTAAAATCTTTGGAGCAGAAAGATGAAAAGACAAAACCAATCTATATGCCGATTACTTCCCTAAAGTTGAATAAAAACAAAATGCACTATATTCCAATCAGGTAATTTCTTTAATTTAATTGGATTTAACAGTCAACTATGAAAACCAAAGCACCAGTTTGGGCCTGAGCTAGTATAATGAAGAACTGAGCTCAGAGACTGTCAGATGCAGCAAGTTGCAGAGTACAGTATAATCCATCAAGACTACAGAGCCTGTAATTTTCTTGTTTTATCTTAGATTGAAAAATGACTCAGACTGTGTTCTTATGCAGATAAGTGATGGAAACCTCAGCTGAGAGAAAAAGCACTCACCGCAGACTCTATATGGTAATGTATGAATCCTGCAGCCGCAATTAATAACAGTTAGATGCTTCAATGGCTGGGATTCACAGTTAAACAGGCTCACCTGTCACTGCGATGCTTGAGAACATCACTTACAGGATGTCACAGCAATTAACCTAACTAAAGTCCACTCAGGTTCTGGGCACAGATGAGTGTTATAAAAATAATGTAGACCAGATATTTATTTACAATGTTGCTTAGATCCCTGAAACAGCATATTTTAAGTTAAGCATTATCCAGTCATAGTTTTGAAATTAGTGAATACATCTGAGCCTGCAATTTTTACAGACAAAATAAATGGGAGAACGCCTTACTGAATTTATACTCACATTTTGCAATTAATACCATTTTAAAGAGCTTTTGACCCTCTTTTGAAATGATAGATTTTTTTACATTAATAAAGTTCAATTTTAAATAAAACACCATTCCCTCAGACTGCAAATTCCCACAATGAATAACCCTAATTCTCTTGCAAATGAAGTAATGTTGTCACCATTTATGAAATTGATTCCATGCAACTTTTCTCAGATGTCTGTCTGTTTGCTCACCTCCTGTTATTTGTATAGTAGTAGCTGTTAGGATAAATTTTGACAACCATATAGAGTGGTATCGCTGTCACAGTCACCCTGGGGTTTTTTATGTATATATTAAATAGGCTAGCAGGCTGACTGGCCAGCAGCTCCAGACACTCACTTTTCTGCCTTCCCTGGGATTGTCTGTGCCACTCTCCTTGGGTTCTCTTTGC
The DNA here is from genome assembly GCF_982192425.1 of Myodes glareolus. Classification (NCBI taxonomy): domain Eukaryota; kingdom Metazoa; phylum Chordata; class Mammalia; order Rodentia; family Cricetidae; genus Myodes; species Myodes glareolus. The sequence goes on from NC_142026.1 coordinate 13,115,851, forward strand.
AACAGGCTTATATGAATCAAATTCCTTTCTCCCTTCTTGCAAGGTAAGCACTTTTACCTACTGGCTGGTCAGATTCAGTGACTTCCTGTGCAGCCTTTCAGTTGTTTACTTCCTGTCTAAATATGTAGCATTTTGCCTCTCCTTTAAACATTCCCTTGTTTCACCACTCTGTGAACATTATCTTAAGAAACCTCCCTCTTGGGTGGAAGGTTTAAATTTAGCGGAAACTGCTGCATGTTATCCCATTACCTTCTCCATCAATATAGTCGATGTGTGTTCTGGTGGGTTATGTACTTAATTGAAGAGACATGCTTACTTTTGATTCTGAAATTTGGGTTTTCTTCCCTGAGCAACACATTCTACTTTTTCACCAGTGCTATGATCAAGTACTGTGTTTCCCTGATGCTGTTTTTCAATAGCAGCTTCACAATGGTAGCTTCATTGTGATTAAGGGTTCTTTGTATCTCGTCTCGTGCCCAGCTCTTCTTTGTCAACACGCTCTGAGAAATGGCTGGCTGTGCTGACTCTTTTTCAAATGATTCAATTAAATTATTTTGTTGTGGAACTATCAAAATAATGATTATAACACAGCAGAATAATGATTAAAAGCACTGATTTTAGTACTAGAGGGCCTGCATCTGAATTCTAATTCCCATTCACTTGCTGGATTGATATCTATTGGACAATGAGAAAGACACAGTCTTTTTGTCCTTCGATTTCCTCTGTAAAATTGAGACTGTAATAGTGCCTTCCTCGAGAAATCAGACACATTATTATAGCATCACCTAACACAAAGTAATGTTCAATAAATTAATATTTTTATTTTAAGGATACTGAATAAAGCTTTTTAATTTTCTCTCTTATCATAGTTTGTCCTTACTCTATCTTTTCTTCATTTCCACACCCCCCAAATTCTCTGATACTAAATCTTTTATCGCATGCCTGAAAAAATCCTTTTCTAACTAGAGTCCAGATTCAAACCAGACTGGAAGTTTTCCTTATGCCTGCACATGACACCCTGTGTCCACTGTAGTAGGCTGGGTTGTCGCTCTTGTGTCTTTCTATGCTCGGTACCCTGAAGACACACATGAACTTTCAAATGGGACCAAGAGTAGGCAGTCTCCAGTGAACGTTACTGAAACCCGTTAAAGCTTCTGAGACAGTGCCCTTCATACCCTCCCCTCACTGTCTCCTGAGGCTCTAATTTATTTGAAAATTTGAAAGTCTGATTAACCAAAAGTTGTTTCATTCTCTAAGAAAACTTCAAATAAAACCATATCCACTTAGGAAATCCACAGAGAGGAGTCCTGGGATCTTCTCCCTGACCTGGCTTTGTGAAAGAGTTATAAACTATCAAAAGGATGTTTATTTGCAATTGACCTTATGTTCTAGCCGCAATAGAGGTCTCTCTCAATAGAGAACTTAGGTATTGCTGTCAATATATCCAGAGGTCTCCTTTGGTTTGTTAGTGATCCTGAGGCCCACAGGGATTATGTGTGGGCCTTGGTGGTAAACAGTAGCATTTCTGTCTACATCTAATCCAGTTAAGGCTATGTAAGCTTCAGGCTTTCACAAATGCTAAGATTACACATTGATTAACCCAACACCAAGGACCCCTGCGTACTTATGTAAAATTTGTTTTAGAGGTAGGAACAGTACCAAGAAATTTGCTTAAACTCAGAAGCAGTACATGGCACCTACATTTACCAGGTTTATGCTTGCACTTTCCTATTTGTCAAGAAAACTGGAGGATTTAATGTTTGCAGCAAATCCCAGATGTTGAACACATTTGCCATCCTGGAATCAATACTCCCTCCTACAGTTTTCTCAACCTGCTTAATGAGCTTGAATCGCCAGGATTGTACAACTGTAACTTCAGGGCAGAGATGGAGGGCGGAGGGGAAAAAGAAGGGAAACAATCGCTTGTACCAGCTGTATTTCAGAGAGAAACGCTTAAAAGGTGTCCACTGGGCAGGAGAGATGCCTAAGTGGGTAAGAGATCCTTTGCTTCTTGCAAAGGACTGAGCTCATTCCCAGCACTCACTGCCTCTAATTCCAGCTTCAGGGCATCTGGCACCTTTAGGCCCCCCCCAGAGGTGTTCTCTCTTTGTCTCCCTTCCCTCCCCCCATTACACACACACACACACACACACACACACACTAAATCCATCAAAAGAAAACATTTAAAGAAGAATGTAACTTGAGGTTCTCATAATTTGAGTATTTGGTAGCATTATTTGGTCTGCATAACATAGTATCACTATTGTAACACACTGTAAAAATGTGTTTTTGGCATTTACTTAGAGCACGCCATAAGACTGTACTTGATAGAGATGCATGGATTTATATGACTCTGAAAGTACGCCTTACAAGTAGTGTAAATGACTGGGAAAAGGAAGGATCGTTTACTAAGTGGTTTGAAAACATCACTTGCCCTTCTTCAGTAGCAAAGGTTCTGTTGGGAATATTCATGAATTATTCATATTTTATATGGCTCAATAACTGGTCATGGTGTTATAAGCAGTGTATTTTCTTTCTTTCTTTCCTTCTTTCTTTCTTTCTTTTTTTGATTTTTCAAGATAAGGTTTCTCTTTAGCTTTGCAGCTTGTCTTAGAACTCTTTCTGTAGAAAAGGCTGGCCTAGAGCTCACAGAGGAGATCTGCCTGTCTGCATCCCCAGGGCTGGGACTAAAGGTGTGTGCCACCACTGACTGACTTTCTTTTTACCCTGATGCAAAGTCTATGATTCTTATATTTAACTTGGTATAATGTATTTCATAGAGATAATTGTTTTAATAAAGGTGGCAAAAATAAAATTAGAGTGAAATTATTAACCTTTACCATTTGACTGCATATTAGAATGACAAAGGCACCTTTAAAGCCAAAGAACTTGGTCTGAGGACATATGTAGGCCACAGAGGATTGTGTGACTTGTAAAATGCCTTGACATCTAAAGACCTTGGTCCGAAAACATATGTAGGTCACAGAGAATTGTCTGACATGTAAAAGACCTGATGGTCAATCCTCAGCATTAAAATAAATCAATAAGCAAATCTGAGACTCATCCTAATTTGTGAGGCAATTGCATTTGTTTGTTAGTTTATGTGATTTGTTTCTTACGTTTACACTTGGTTATCAGATGATTCATAAGTGGCCAGGCCAGCATCTCTACATGTGTGTGTAACTGACATTGGGGATTACACAGAACATTATTTTGAAGAGAAAAGAGTGTACATAAATGTTCATGGAAGGCTGCAGGATGGATTGTATTCTGCACCTACCCCATGAACTGATGTGTCAGAGTCTCTGCTTGTTTTGAACAAGATTACACATGTGACCATTTGACAAACATGGTCATTTCCCTCTACTCCATATTCACCCCCTTCTTCAAACGACATGTTTCAGTTCCCTTACCATAAAGCAAGGACACAATCATTGCCATAGCAACTTCTCAAAGCACATTCTGACTGTGACCCAAGAAACAGCGAGGCTTTGACCAGACAACACTGAGCAGGGATTTTTCTGAGCATGCTCACAAAGCTGCAAAACAAGTCTGTTCTATCTAGACAACAACACTATTATTCCCTGTTTCTCTGCAAATTAGGGTGGCATGGAACTCCTCCTTCGAGTCCTTTGTTCAATCACCTTTTTTCCTTTATGGTGAATTCCACAGATGCCCACTTCAGGTCTCAGTTTAGTACTCTGGTTGAGTCTACCACACCATTGGCACCTACTGGCTTCTTTTCCATTCATGTTTAGCTGAAAGACTCCGTCAAAGGAGGCAAACCTTAAAAAAATACATTTTTTTAAAAATGTATTTGAAAGTATTTAATATATTTAAATGTAATTCCTTAACTTAGATTTCTCAGTAAAGTCTCATTGTCCTAAGGCCCGTGTTTTGTGTGCCCTGGCATGCCCCTACATGGTTTATAACTTGGCCTTCTCTCCAAATCATCCACCATTCTCCTCGCTCCCCGATTTGAACCATCTTATTGTACCTTGCATGTGGCAAGTTTTTTTTTTTGCTTTCACATTTACCCTGTCCTTTGCCAATATTGCTCATCACCCAGATCTATACATTTCTTGTTTTTTTTTTAGTTCAAGTCTTAAATTCTACCTCTTCAGAATAGTTTCCATGACAATTTAATAAAAACAAATTCTTCCTTATAAACCACCTTCACCATCTGTGCCTGGTCTCTGCCTGTGGGTTAACATAAGTTAGAAGTAGTTGATATGTTTCACGCTCATTGTTTGACTGTCGTAAAATGGGAGACCCACCTGACAAGTGACTTCTCTGTCTTATTTACTGGATTGGGCACATAACTGAGAATCATTATACATGCATTAAATTAGATCTGCACTGTGAATAATAATACTGCAGGACATAATAAATTACTAACAGTGTTGATCTCTGCATTTCTCTTCTTTATCCCTTGGTCCGGTGATCAAAAAAAACCTGACTTTCTGTTTTCTCTAATTTGTATTTATTTCCTGTAGCTTGGATCAGAAAGATCCATGAATAGTACAAATCAGGGTTAAGTTTCAGAGCATGAAGGGCTTTAAGGAAAGAACCATGCAACCCACTTATCTGTATCCAGATTATGGGATGGAGAGTCAAAGGTAGCAGGTACTTTTAACCTCCCAGGCTAACCTTTGGTTTCACCATGAGCCACCATTATAGTCAGTGTAATCAAAGAACTTTCCTCTCTGCCTTCTCTGTTCTTTGTGTAACAATATATTCCCTTCATTTTTGTTCTGTACAGCATAGCTGCAGCTCTGTCACAACCTTCATGACCTTTCTTTTACCCTTCTAAATCTACAGACTATTTCAGAGTTGTAAAAGTTATATTTATCTTAAAAATAGGTATTACTCATTATCTATCTTTTATATATTAATCATAATGTGCATGTACCATATTCTGTATCAAAATGTGGTCTTGTTTCCCACCATCAGTTTGTGTTATTCAGAATTCCACATGAAGCTGACACTTACTCCATATTTCCAAGTCAATATTATGACTTCACAAGTTTCATCAACTTAGAAAACTTATATCTTCTCTGTAACAATATAAGGTACTATGAAAAGTCAAGAAACTGTACCAAGGTAAAGGGTGGACACAAGCTGAAAGCACTCTTTTGCAAGTTCAGGGAACAATCATATGCTTCCTGTCCTCATTGGTGTTCTATTTCTGTGAAGAAACATGATGACCACAACAATTCTTGTAAAATAAGCATTTGGGGGGAGGCTTGCTTATAGTTTAAGAAGTTCAGTCCATTATCATCATGGCAGGGAGCATGGTGGTATTCAGGATATATATGTATGTATAAAGTGCTGGACAAGTGGCTGAGAGTTCTGGATCTGGATCTACAGGCAGCAGGAAGAGAAAGCAAGCCAATTGGCTTGACTTGGGTTCTTGAGATATCAAAACCCACCAGTGACACACTTCCTCCAAAAGAGAAACACCTCCTAATCTTTTCAAATAATACCACTTCCTGGTGACCAAATAGTCAAACCTATGGGAGGCATTCTCATTCAAATCATCACATTTCACTTCCTGGCACCCATAAGGTTGTAGTCATATCATAATGCAAAATGCATTTACTTTAACTTTCAAAGTCCTCATCCTCATAGTCTGTTACAAAATTCAAAGACTGCTCATTTGTTTCTCAGCCACCCAGACCAGAAATAATCACACAAGACACAAAAACTATATTAATTACAACACTGCTTGGACAGTAGCTTAGTCTTCTTATTAAGTAACTCTTACATCTTAAATTAATCCATAATTCTTGTCTGTGTTAGTCATGTAACTTCGTACCTTTTTTCAGTGAGGCATTCTCATCTTGCTTCCTCTGGATATGGGTGATGACTACAGACTGAGTCTTTCCTCTTCCCAGAACTCTCCTTTTCTGGTCGCCCTGCCTATACTTCCTGCCTATCTACTGGCCAATCAGTATTTTATTAAACCAATACAAGTGACAAATCTTTACAAGGTATAAGACTATTGTCCCACAGTACTTCCTATTTCTTTTTTTCAAAACAAGTTTTTCAAAACTCTGAACCTAGTTTCCTTTGTTTAGTTTTTCCCTGACTATTATCCATAACAACTTGCAGCCAATACTCTAAACAAAGACAAACATCCATAATCCATTTTTATTTGAAATGTGGGTATAGTTTTCTAGGTTACTTCCTGTTGGTTAGGAGTGCTAATTATCTTATGGGAATCTAAAGAAAATGTAGGATTATGGTCAAGTCAAAACTGGAATATTCCATGAGGCTTGATCATTTCAGTCAGCAGTCTTGAGGCTGTTCTGGATGTAAATTCAGAGGAAATTCCTAGAGAGGGTCTCTGAATTGCTGGATCATGTGGGCCATCCATTCCTATTGCAGATTTTCAGAGTGTCTTCCTTTATCAAACCTCATTTTTCTTGACCCAGAATGAATGCACAGTCTCTTATTTCCTGTGTAAAAAAAAAAGCAAAACCTCTTCTTCAAAGTAACATATTTTTTGACTTAAATTTGAAGTCAAGGCATTTTTAAAATATATATGTTTTATTAACCAGCAGCATTTATAATCAAATGTCTTTTGGCAGCTATTGTTCCTTCCTCAGGAATCAAACAATTCAAAAACAACAAAATAACATACAATATCCAGATTCTCTGTATAATTTCTATCTTTATGTGGCTTTTTTTAAAACTCTATTTTTTTATTTTTATTTTTAATTTTTGGTTTTTTGAGACAGTATTTCTCTGTGTATCTTTGGCTCCCCTGGAACTCATTCTGTAGATGAGGTTGTCCTTGAACTCACAGAGATCCATCTGCCTCTGCCTCCCAAGTGCTGATTTTAAAGGTGTGTACCACCACACCCAAATATTCCCTTTCTTTTCTTTTTTAAAAGGACTTTATCCTTTTGCTTTTCTCTCCCAAGCCTACACATATTTTTAAACACACTTTAAACTATTTAGAGGGTTCTTTTGTCCAAATCAATCTTTACTGTTTATCTCTCCTTTCATGGCCACAAGAGTTTTTAATTTAAATTAAATTTTTAATTTAAGAGTTTTTAATGGTATGGCTAGGATGAAAGCAGTACCTTTGATGGTTGACTTTGCCCCATTCCTTAGCTTTCTGAGGATCTAGCTTCATGGTGGAAATACTGGTGGGAACAATGTTTATTGTCACAACTCTATGAAGTTTCAAGTTTCCTGCCACCACCAAGAAGCATGCTTTTCATAAACACTATTTAAGTGTTTTGTGGCAGGGCCTCTTAAAAGAGCTACAAGTTTTTGCAGTTAAAGCTGAGTAGGAAGCCTGTCTTATGAGACGTGTTTGCCTCTAGCTAACAGAGTCCTCCTGAGAAAATGCTGCTATCAAGAAGCCATGTTTAACTCTATTCTTTTGTGTCTAGAATTCTTTCACAAGCTCTCTATGATTTTTTGTAGATGTGGTTGCCATTGTTGGTGTCATTTGCTGACAGAGGTTTCTGTCCCACACCATCCCACAGCCACTCAGTGTCAAAGGAACACACAGAGGCCTACATTAATAATAAACTGGTTGACTTATTAACTCAGGGTTCTTTTTAAGTAATCTTACATCTTAAATCAATCCATAATTCTTGTCTGTGTTATCCATGAGACTTGATACCTTTCATCAGTGAGACATTTTCATCTTGCTTTTTTTGGGTATGAGTGACGCACAGAGTGAGCCTTTCCTCTCCTCAGAATTCTTCTATTCTGGTCGCCCTGCCTATACTTCCTGCTTGTCTACTGGCCAATCAGCATTTTATTAAACCAATACAATTATAAATCTTTACAGGGTACAAGACCATTGTCCCACAGTATTCTGAGACTCACAGAAATCTCTTGACTGTAACACCCTGTAAAATCAACATGAAAAAGGATATCACATACTTCCAGTATATAATGGCACAGAATATATATTGCTTTTCCAAAATGGAGGAAAGGGAGCACAGTGAGGAAATACTGGATGAAAGAGAGATGAAAATATCAGCAGGACAAACTCCAAATTTGCATCTCCATGTCTAATGTCAAGGTGCTCTTCAGATATCCAATTCCTGACTGCACCATACTTCTCTCTATTAGGCTGATTCTACAACTTCTCTATAGCTTTTCTTGGCAGGTAGTCCATAACTTTGGCATCTCCAACATCTTGTGATCTCCAAGGCCATCTAAGCATCACCTTTATAGCTTCACAATAAAATCTGTCTAGACCTTCATGCTGGGACAGCCCAGGGACACATCTGGACTCAACAACTTTCCTTAACCATGGAGGGATATTCCATAATCCCATTCTGTGTACTTGACTCTAAAGCCAGAACCACGTGACTGCCAAGTTTTGCTGCTTTCTGGGGCTGGGACCTGGCCCCCCTCAATTACATCTGCATCAGTTTTTGGTTAATGACTAAACTTTTTCTTTAATTCTTTTCCATAATTTGGAAGCTTATGTGTATGGATTCTTGCTCTGAGGCCACTACTCCCATTAATCCATTTAGCAACAGACTTCTCATTTAACTTTTTATCTCCTTGCACAGGGGACTTAGTTCCAATACTTGTCTTGGTGCTCCTTTTCTCGTCAAGTTGTACATCTTGCATTTTTCCTTCCTCAGTATACTCTTTTTCACTATAAGTCTCCATAAAAGTAACCACTATTAATCATGCAACAGAGTCAATACTAGGCTGCCTTGAAATCTTCTTTACTAATGCCATTAATTTCAAACTCTTTAATGTAGCCCCAGGTAGACATTTTGTACAAGGACAGAAAACAGCTACATTCTTAGCCAATATATCACAAAAATGGTCTCTAGTCCTCTGAAACTTCTTGAGCCATGCTATGAAAACCTACATTTCTTTCAGTATCACTGTCTTCCATTCTCCAACTAGAATGGCTTTTTAAGTCCTGATTACAGCATTCAAGCTCTTTAATAATCTGAAGTCTTAAAGTCCAACTTCTACCTTAGTCAGTGTTCTATTGCTCTAAAGAGACACCATGACCACAACAACTTATAAAAGAAAGAATTTAATTGGGGCTGGCTTACAATATCAGAGCTATAGTCTATTCTCATCATGGAAGGGAGCATGGTGACCTGCAGGAAGACATGTTCCTGAAGAAGTACATGAGAGTTCTACATCTGAATCTGCAAAAAGCAGGAAGAAAAGGAAAGCATCTGAGCCAGGTTTGGGATCTTGAAATACCAAAGCTCACCCACAGTGATATACTTCCTCCAACAAGGCACACCAACTAATCCTTTCAAATAGTACCACTTCCTGGCAACCAAGAATTCAAATCCATGAGCCTATGAGGGTCATTGTCATTCAAGCTACCAGGCTTCCAAACGAGTTTCTCAGTTGTACCACTATGACTGACATTTTGAATAATCAATGAACATGTTTTATCTATTGTAAAGATATTACAGCATTTCTGGCTGTTAGCAACCAATTATTAGCAGCAACATCAACTCAGAGCTAAAATTAATTTCACTGAAATGTGTGTTGAGAGAAGTGCACCTACAAAGGGAAAAGGCTGTCTTCAAGATAAAACACTCTCTGATCTTCCACTGCTTCCTCATACTTGGCTCTTTCTACCTTGGTTTGCTTGTTATCCGTTCAGAAATATGAAGATCTTATGATCACATCCTTTTCCCTCATACATCATTATCTTCTAGACCATAGATGAAGTCTCTATTGACATGTGTATTAGTCAACATTTTCTAGAAGAATGGAATGATTGAATGAATCTGTTTATGTACATATATATGTACATAATTTATATCATATTATTTTTATATTTCTAGTTCTATCAATCTATCTATATAAAAAGTAGATTCATTAGAGTGTCTTACAGATGGTGGTCTGGCATGTCCAACAATAATTATCTCCTAATAGTAAGGCAAATAATCATGTAGTTGTTTGGTTCTTGAGGTTGGGTATTTCAGCTGGTCTTTTTTTTTTTTTGAGGCTACATTGGACTCCTGAAGAAGTAGATCCTAATAGTCATACAAGAATGCTTCAGCAGCAGGAGAGATGAACTTGTCATAGAGAGTAAGATAAAGCATGCTAGAAACAAAGCTTCCTTCCTCCAAGTCCATTTATGTAGACTCCCATCAGAGGTGTGAACTAGATTTGAGTGGTTCTTTGGATTGAAAATGAGCCATATTTAAAATGGTTCATCCCAAATCAACTAATCTAATCAAGAAAAAATACTCACTTGTGTGCCCAGCTACTTTGGTTTTAGTAAATTCAAGTTATAATCAAGTTGACAGTTAAGATTAACCATTACAGTATGTTTTCCAGTGAAGTCTTTTCTTACTTCAGCCTAGATCCATTTTTATCTATGTATCTATCATCTGTCTATCTGTCTGTCTGCCTATTGTATATCTACTTATCTATCTACTTCATTTGTAGGTTGAAAATTTTACATGTATGTATAATGGGTTTAGGTCAAATCTACCTGCCAGTCTCTTCAAGTATTCTCCCCTCTGTTACTTTTTTCCTTCAAAGGTCATGTACTTTTCATTTAACTACCTAGTCAACTTAATGCTGCCAATAAGTTCATGGGCAACCTACACAGGTCCACATCCATGAAGAAAAAGTGATTATATCTCTTCTAGTCACCTGAGTTTTCAATAGTCCTCAGCTATGTGCACATCTTGGGCATACTATCATAGTCATGGTGAATTCACGTGTATCCTTTCCCAGACATGTCCAGAAAATATTTCTTTCTAGCTATCCTCCAATCTCTGACTCTTACATCCCTTACAACCTCTTCAAAACTGACCTGAGGTTTGTGGGAAAGAAGTATGAATATGAGCATTTTATCTGGGGCTGAGCATACCACAATCTTTTATTCTCGGTAGTTTGTTCAGTTGGGAGTTTCTGTATTAATCCCCATCTGAAAATAGAAATTTCTCTAATGAGAACTAAAAGCTACATTAGTATATGATTGCAAAAATAACAGTTTAGAGGGCAGTTTGATACTATGTCCATTTAAGGGAATAATTGTTGTAAGTTCTCCAGTGTAAGTGTGTGTGTGTGTGTGTGTGTGTGTGTGTGTGTGTGTGTGTGTGTGTGTGTGTGGTGTTTAAGGGGTGGAGGAAGAGGAAGAACAAGGATGAGTGGATTAAATGGAATTACCCTATACAGGAGGCTAATGAGTCTTCCCGAGGCCAGAGGCTATCGAATACAAAGTCCAGTATTGGGTTACTGTTGTTTCTTTTTGATACATTGTGTAGTAGGGTCTTCTAAACCACTTAAACAATACAGGCTATTGTCACTGCTACTTTCCAAAGATTTTATGGTAAGACCTAATTGGAAGACAACATATACTTGAGTAGCTGGATGTAGAAACTTTCTGCTTACCTTACGCTTACTGACCACTATTTGTAGTGTTGGAGGCTACTATACATGCTACTGGAGTTGGAGATATCAGTAGTTTGACTCATCTGTGAACCCTGTGAACTGCAATAATGATGACCATTGATGTAACAGGGGCCAGAATATTGTAGGCCCAATCAATAGGCTTTTTGAACTTTTTGTTTGGTTTCTTTCTATTTCCTTCTTTTCTGTTTTAGATTTAAACCCAATCCACAAAATAGAACTCATGATTGGTACTGTTAACTGTACCAAAAATCTGTGGTTGGATCCATTTTATGACAGTAAAATTACTGAAGAAATTAGTTATTGGGATGGATAAAAAAAATATTCCTGAGAAATCTTCTTGGTAACTCTTCATAGTGTTGGTATAATACTTTCTAGTCCTATGTGGACTCTGGCTTTAAATTCTATTTTGGAATCCATTTCATCCTACATTTTTGTCAACTGTTTGGCTAGTCTGTCTCTCACAACTCTCTTCACCTTTGCAGAGGTCTCACTGGTTGTCATCGATGCTAGGCCTTCTCCATTCAGACCTTTCCCTGCCTTGGTTCCTAAGAAAATTTTACACCTGCTCTGTAATTAAAGTTAAAAACATGAGTAAGTTTTGAAATTGCAGAAAAATTAGGGCTAGGCCATTTCAGATGTAAAGTTGGTGGATGAAGTTCTAGAGGTAAGAAATGGAATGTGTATCTTCAGGCAGTGAGGTTAGCTCAGCTTCCATTTAAATTGAAAGAATAATGAAGGAAGGTTTGCGACTCAGCTAATCCTATCATGGGAAGGCAGAAGTAATTGATGTTGACACAGAAGACCAAAACAGTAAAACCGTGAAGGCTCTTGGTCTTGATGTTGATATGATGAACCTTTAGGTTCACTGTAGACAGGGCTGGGAGTGGGAAATCACAGAACATAGTCTCAAACTTGCTGTGTTCATGAGGGCAGCGGAATCCTGTTCACAGCTGTTACAGGAATGACTCTCAGTTGGGTTAAAGATCATGACCAATCTTTAGCGTACAAAATTTTCAATATATGCAAATGGGTAGACATCAGTAGCCTATAAACATAACTTTGCAAATATTAGGATTTCATAGTCCAAATCCTAAACAGAGTCCCCTGGTTCCTGAATAGAACTTCTGGGCACAGAAAGCCTTTGAAATAAAAATGTGTTTCTAAAACTTGTGGTAAAGAGTAGTATTTTCTTACTTTCTTAAAACACACTAATAGGATTCTCAACTGATTATTTACAAATTCATGTTAACATGTAGTTAGGCATATTTAAAACTCTGAATACTTTTCACACTAAGCAGCAGGTGATATTTAAAAATATTATGTACCATTTGAATTTGCTATTTCATGATATTTTAGTCACCTGTCTTGTTGCTGGGACAAAGGCCATGTAAAATAACAAACAAACAAACAAAAAGAAGAAGAAATCAAAAATCAACTTTTCAAAAGGTTTTCCTTTGACTCCCAGCTTCAGAGTGCAGCCCATCAAGGTGGCGGGTTCTCAGTGACTTTGGCAGCTGGTCACAATGCTTCTGTAATCACAAAGCAGGAGACAAAGGCTCACAGTCAGCTCTCTTTCCCCTTCTTATGCAATCTGGGACCACAGCTGCAGAATGCTGCCACCCTCGCTGACATGCACAGGTATTTTACTCCAAGGTGATTCTAGATCCTGTCAAAATGACAATCAGTGATAGCAACCATGTCACCTTGGTTGAAGATACTGTGTTGAGAGAAGTGAGAATGAAGATTTTATACTGGCACCTTAGGTAGGCAATGGGTGTATAAAAAATGCGATTAGGTTAAGGTTAAGTTATAGGGTCATTTTTACAATCACTATTTTATAGATTAAAAATACAAACTTCCATCACACCTGAAAATCTTTTATTTCAGGTAAGGAACATTGATTTATAAAAGCTAAATGGCAGATTTAACACAACCTCACATTTTAATAGAAGTGTTACAAAGTTTTAGTTATTAAAAATTCATAAAGGTTAACATTTTAGATATAAAAAGAGCAAGGCACCAATCGATTTAATGGGAGATAAAGGGTAAAGCATGCAATGCTTAGACTTTGAAAATCCAATTATTCCTATTAGTCTTCATACATTAGGCAGTTGTATTTTAGTGCCTTCCCATGCCTCACTTGTCTTGCTTCTTCTTATCAAACCTCCTGCTTGCATTTTAATTGACTTGGTGGAAGAGCAAAGAGAAAAAGAAAAAGAAGTTGTGAAATTATAGAAAGGGCTGTGCATATTTAGAAGCACAGACAGACCCTCTCCGAGTGCTTCGCCTGTACCTTAAACACTGTGCTGCTCCAAAAGTCAGACCCTACCTGTAGGACCACTTTTGAGTGATCACTTCCAGATAGGAATGTGGTTTTTTTGAACATCTGTGTGATTGCTGGTAAGAATGCTCACTAGACAGAGAAGTTGTGGGTGTGAGTAAACACCCCTGGGTTGACACAATATCCCTGTGATAAAGAGCAGACCACACTTGTGGTGGCGGTTCACATTTTCACGATCCTGGGCTGACACACTACCCCTGTGATAAAGAGGAGGCCACGCTTGTGGTGATGGTTCATATTTCACAGCTGTCTGATGACTACAAAATCCATGAGTCTTGTCTGACAGCCGGACCGGTGAGAACTACTTTATTAGAAAGTCATGTGATTGAAGAAAAATGAAATGCGTGGGCACACCTGGAGATCTGCCACACTGATTTTCCGTGAGGGACTCCTGGTATCTTTGGGAGGACTTTTGAGTGTGTTTGGAGCTCTTTCTTGGGCAGTGGAGTGGCCAGACTTCTCAGTCTCAAACTTTTTACATCTTTAAAATTTATTGAATAGTCTTAAAGACTTTTTGTTAATTGGCATTGGATGTTTTGATACAGTAATTTAAAGGAAAATGTGTATTATCTAAATTAAGTACAAGGTCAGTTCATCCTAGTATACACGTTTCATGAAATCCATATTTAAAATAAAAAGAATTGTTTTACATTTTTCAAATCTCTTTCTTGTGCAGGATGATAAATCTAGAGTTTCAGATCTGCTGCCACAGCCAATCTTTTGTGATAAATTATCTGTAGAGAGTCGTAGCAATGGAAGGGAGTGCAGGGACTTGGGGCTACAGGCTTCCTATCAACCCGAGGGAGATTTGACAGGAGTGCTGGGAAATCTACAACCACCTCATGCCTTCAAGCTGCCTTTAATCTGGCTCTCTCTCATTGTCCTGCTCTATCCGCCTCAGCGTGCTGCTGCCACAAAGATCAAAACTCCAGTCTGCATTTATCTGACAAGAGAGAGGAGCGCGGCTCTGAGCGAAACAAGACATTCATACTGTGGGAGGGTTACACTCACACATGCTGGGGATAATGTGCTTTGATTTGCTATCAAACGCGGCAGACCAATGAGATATGCAGACATGACATCCTCTGTTTCTAAAGCAACAGTGAACATGAATGTGCAGAATCGTTCGTAATTTTGTTGAATGTTTAGTGTGGAAATGGCTTCAGGGATAGAGTGTGGGGTCCATGTTTGATTGACAAGCTGATTTATCATCTCTATGATCTCAGCCGTACCCCATCAGTGTCCTTTACCAATGGCCACTCTTCGTGCACAAACTGTTCTGACAACAGCTAAGCATCATTGCTGAATGTCTTAGGATTGAAGGTAGTAGTTCATTGTTTGGTGAGAAATAGACTTGAAAACTAAACATTTTAGCTAATAATCTTGATATGGAAATGAAGCTATAGTGTTTGTTAAAAATGACGTTTATTTTGGTTTAATATTTATGGAATGATTAGCAATCCAAAGATATCACTTAAATTTAAACCTCTTTACTTTTTATTAGAATAATTGGATGTAATTGTGATATTCATGAATTGGGACATTTGCAAATGTCAAGAGTTTCATATATTAAATCAATATTTAAATTCAACATCAGAACAGTTGGAGGTGTTTTTTTTAAATGTAATTTCAGCATGTAAGGTTTTCAGATCTTTGGTTAAAATTTAATATTCAGAAACTGAAAGGTATTTATATATTTATAAAATACATAAATTAAAAAGGAGACAAATGATCAAACAGAGATCAATTTTTCTTCTTGTCTGAGAATTGTTATGTTGTCTCTCACAAGATGATTCATAAATGCCTGCCTCAGTTTACAGAAGACAGTTTCCTAGAATTTATGGAATTGTAAGGAAATATTGTGAACTTCATGCTTTCTGTCAACTATCAATAAAAAGAAAAGGAGGAACATTTATTAATTGCCCACTCTATCTCTGTGGTTCACTGGGTTTCAGAGTCAGGGTCTAGAAAAGAAACATTAAATTCCATGATACACATGACTCTTTACAAGTTTCCCAATCCTTAGCACACAGTCCTTCCTATTTCTCCTCTATCTAATGTTCACTGTGACCTGCAAGAACCTGATCACATAGAAATCATTATTGAAATAAATCACTGTATGTCACAAGCTCCTAGACATTCATTTCCATCTTTGATGTGACACCCACTGTTGCTGCAGTTGCTATGAGCTAGTGGGGGACCCTTGTCAATAAGCTCAGGCATGCACAAAGATAATTAAGCAAAGCCTCCTGGCTAGGTTACCTTCAAAATTATGTCAGAATGTTTTTAAATTTGAATTATTCATTTCTGTTAATTTATTTTATAAGATCAGTTAATTCACATTGACAAAAATGCTGAATAAAACACAGTAACTTTAGTAGATTACAAGATATAGAAGAATATCTTATGAGAAAGATGAAAAAGTTTTAGAAGCTTGGATCCTCTATCCACATGGTTTTATGTGCAGCTTGCTAGGAAACTTTCCTTAGAAACGCAGCCTTCCCTCTCAATCTGCTCACTGCTATCTACAAGCCTTCGTCTTCGAATCTTCAAATTCTGGGTGTGTGTCAACCATGATGGGAGAACTGTCGGAAATAGACATAATGTTTAGCTAATTTCAATTTCAACTATGCATGCTAATTTGTAATCAATGAGACTCTCCACATTCTCATTCAGGCCACATTTGATTAATCCTTCCATGTTCCTGTAACACTTTGTAGTAACACTTTGTAAGTTGTGTGTGTATGTGTGTGTGTCTGTGTGTGTCTGTGTATGAGAGAGAAAGAGAGAGAGAGAGAGAGAGAGAGAGAGAGAGAGAGAAATATTTCATGTGGCAGGTGGTATACATGTTTAATTCCCATATTGTATCTTTATCTTTTGGAATATTCTTCCACTGAATTCTCATTCCTTATGGTTGAAAATAGGAAAAGATTGTGTTCTCTCTGTCAATCATCTATCTATCTATCTATCTATCTATCTATCTATCTATCTATCTATCTATCTGTCTGTGTGTCTATCTATCTATCGATTGATCGATCTATCTATCCATCCATCCGTCCATAATCTATCCATCTATCCATCCATCATCTATCTATCTATCTATCTATCTATCTATCTATCTATCTATCTATCTCTCAGTTGGAGAGGATGTGCTAGAACATTAGTTTATTCCCTTAAAATTATTTTATATATACCAAAGTTCATGGATTGGGAACCACCCCAAGGACTGGGAGGTTGAAACAAATAAGAGCTTTTTAAGTGTGAATGATGTTTCCATAATCAATTGTTGTCACTATTGTAGATAGTTACCAGTAAAATGTAGTTGTTGCAAAAGCAACTTCGGCCCACTCTGCCTATCACCTCCTCTTGCCCTTTTACCTGGAAAGGGTGCAGTAAGAAGGCCCAGAAAGTCCAATAGCTCCATATTGAGTTTCCAAGGCCCAAAAATGTGAGAAATAAAAATCCTTATGTTTTCAGTTTTAAATTATAGTGGCACAAACAGCCTAAGGTATCATATGCTTCCCAACTCACAGAAAGAAAGTTTATTATATATTATTTCTAAGTAAATAAATGTATTTCTTATTTTACTTTAGGTAATTTCATTCAGGTGTAAGGCTTGTTCCATAGCCCTTCCTTTAACTAGCACAGGTTGGTGTGTGTATTGAACTGTTCTTTATCACCTCTTCTCTTTCCAACTGTCTTCAGTGCTCACACCTACTCCTATTTATTTCTTCCTCTCACAATGCTTCATGTTTTCAAAACCAAGCCAATGTTTTGTTTTTAATGCAATTTTATACAATGTTGCTTTTTTAGCATCGGCCTCTCTTCTGTGAGTTTTCAATCTGAGGATTTCCCTACTTCAGTTCTCTTTCTTGTGCCTGTCAAGTATCTGTTCTGATGATCTTTCTTAATCAAGACAAAGAAATGCTTTATTCAGAGACATTAACTTATCAAAGGAACATAGTGCTTGAGCTGTGGCTTCATAAACCTCGGACATTAGTAGTGCTTTGTCTTTGTCTCCTTTAACTTCCACTATTACAAAAGCAAAAGTAAAGGGAGATCTTTCTTGCTAATAGCATAATATTTAACCCATTTTGATGGGGCAGGCAAAAATAAAATATAAAGTTGAAACATTTCCCCAATGTTCAAGGGAAATTATTGAAATTCCTTGTAGCCAGAGGACAGAAAGGCTAAATTCAAGTGATTATTGAACGTTACACCCTTGGATTATTTTTTCCAGAAACAGCCAGACTGCTAAATTCAGGGTTTCTACCTATTCAGGAACAAAAATGTATGCAAGCTCAAGACAACATATGTGTTCTATAGAACTATCAACTTATTCTACCTGATTGTAACGCAAACTGTGGAGAGAATGTGGGTATGCATAGGGCTGGGAGATGAAGTCACATCCTGCAGGGCACTGTGGTCTGCTTTAAGGTCTTTATGTTTTTACTGTGGATAAAGTGAAAATCCAGCGGATGTTCCTAAATTTAAAAAGGACTAGTGTTGTTGTTCCCTAAACCATGCATAAAAGAATAAATGCATAAAAATCCTGTTGTGTTATTTTAAGGGAGGATAAGAGGATTTGGACCAGAGTGGCTACAAGGAAGGCAGAATGCCTGCTCTATTCTTCATGTAGTTTGAGGACCTAAGAGGTATACATATTAATATGTGAAACAACAGTAGAAACATTATCTCCTTATGTACTAAACTATATGTGTTAAAGTCTCATTATCATAAAAGCCACAACAAATCACAAAGGATTCTTCAGCTCTAGAACAGATCCAGACAACAGGAAGGAGCAAACAAGAATCTATTGACAGTTGCTAAAATCTAAGATATGTGCTGGACCATCTCTACATTTATCTCACTTACATAATGGGTTTTGGGGGATAGTTATAAAGAATTATTTTATTCCAATTATAACTATGTCTGCAATCAAAATTGCCAATGGAAAGGAATGACCATGTCGATAATTAAACACAGTTACAATAAGTTGGTAAGTTTTATAGAGTTCATACAGTCTTGCCCTTGCA
Source organism: Myodes glareolus (assembly GCF_982192425.1). Classification (NCBI taxonomy): domain Eukaryota; kingdom Metazoa; phylum Chordata; class Mammalia; order Rodentia; family Cricetidae; genus Myodes; species Myodes glareolus. Next base: position 13,134,622 of record NC_142026.1, read on the forward strand.
TGCTTCTTTTATTCCTGGCTAGGGAGTTACTCTGAATTTACCAACCTGGCTATTTCTGAAAAAGAGTGTGACTTTCAATCATCACTTAAATATGGGTTAGAGACAGCATGGAAAAAGCATTTGATTTGCAAATTGATTACGTAATTCACATTTCAAAGTGATTAGTTTAACATGAAACATTCATTACTTCTCACATGTCTCTGTGGTTCTTGACTGTGCCTCCCCATTTACCAACAGCTACCTGCTGGTTCAGCAGAGTCTTGCTGGACTCGAGTAGTCTTATATAGGTAACATCTCAAAAGCTCTGTCCACCAGTTTGTCATTTCCTGGCAAGTGAGCCTGGGGTAGTTCCCAAAATGATAATGAAAATAAAGAACAGCTCAGAAGTGTCCATTAAGTTTTATGAGGCTCTGTTTGGTTGAAGTCTGAAAATATCCTAATAGCCACATGAAGCCACATAGTCAAGCACAGACAAAAATGGAAAAAGGAATTCTGATCACAATTTCAATTATGTCTAAAAGGCAGATGTCCGCAGGCACCGTCACAGAAATCCATTACAGCCAACATTTCCTTTCTCTTTCTAAAGTTCCCTGAGTCCATTTGTGTCTGCCCCCAAAGTACATGGATGGTTCGTCTCCTGGGGTACCAGAAGCCCACCAGTAGCCACCCCCAGAAGGAAAGTGACCCTTCCTCAGCAGCCATATACAGACAAGAGCTATCATTTCTTTTCCAGTGACATGGAATTTTGGTTTGAGGTCTGATTCCACCCTGACCAAATATTGTACAATAATGTGTTATTGCTGTTCAGAACAGCTGTTTCATCTCAAGGTTGTTCCCAGTGCTAGCAAATGCTAGCAAATGTTAACCTATCCTGGAAAACACACTAATAATATAATGTAAGCACTTAGTTGAAAACAAAAATAAGATACCATGAAACACAAAGTCTGGACATAAATACACTTCTCGTGTAAGCCTGATGACCCAAGTTCTAACTTTTCAACCCAAGTCCAAGGTGAAAGGAGAAACCGACTCCACAGTTTTCACTCAACTCTACATGTACACCATGGAGTTTCATAATGTACACACACACACACACACACATTCACACACACACACACACACACACACACACACACACACACACACCCTCAAAACCGTGAAGTTCAACAATTGTCCAGATAATGGCTCGGTCTAGGAAAATGTTTTTAAAAAGTTGTTTTAATGGGACAACTTCCCTGTATCTTAACATGTCCTTGACGACTGTCCCCAACATAATTATTTAGAGCTTTGAAACTTCCATACATTGCATTCTGAAGTCCTGTACATTTTGTTGTGTTACTGATAGAAGATAATCACTACATAAGCAATAAAGAGAACAATATGTACTTCACGGTCTTTAAAACATTAAGGGTGATTTCAGTATTTGTGTGTGTGTGTGTGTGTGTGTGTGTGTGTGTTTAGAAAAGAAAGAATAAAGTGAAGGGAGTAGGGTGGTGGAGAGGATCTGGGAGAAAATGTGAAAATGTTATCAAATGTACTATACAAAAAGTTTAAAAGCTAGTACACACATATACACAATACCAGCACAGCAACATCAAAAACACAAGACAACAAACATTAAGGGTGTCTCAAAGACCCAAGAATGTCTTAATCTTGATGAGTCTAACAGAGTGTTTTCTACAAAGATTTGTTTTAATTAATGGAATTCAAAGGAATACCATATCTTTATTCTATAAAATTTCCTCTTTTTCAAAGTTAATTCAAAGTGATCAAATCTGAGTGATATGGAAGCTATAGAAATTCTACTCCATATCTTTACTATAAACCATCATTCAAATAAGTTATCACATCAAAGTTGTCCAAACTCAAGCCTAGGACCAGTTTCAACATTTCCTGCCAAATATAGCAAAAACATATTTTAGGACAAGATAGAAATAAATAAATACAAAGCCAAAAATCTTAAATTTCCATTTTCTTAATATATATATTGGTTCCTGTCATTTCTTCCTCAACATCTTTGCCAGATGGCACAGTACTCATACTCACCAGTCTTGTGTGATGACACCTTCCTTCTTCATCATTAACTCCGACTGGTGTAGCTACAGCAGTTGCTCTTACAGTCACTCTCTCTGTTATGCCCAAACTGGAAGCTATTTTGACAATCTTAGCTACATGTTGGATAGCCACGAATTATGATGCTGAGATAATTTTTTCTTGCAGATACTACCTACATATTTGTGTGTAAAGATATATTTACAAAAAAACCCTTTAATTTTCCTATCTTCTTCCCATCAGCTAACTTTAGGCGGTGTCATTGGGAGGAGAAAGTGAGAACAGCAGCAATGTTAGTAAAGAAGTCTAGAAAACAATTTCTCTTGAACACTTAGCTTGAAGTGCCCTTTCTTTCTACAAGCCTCGTGCTGAGACTCTGTGCTGTGACTATTTGTAAATATAGAAGCGACTCCTGAGACAGATGGCTATTTATTGTGTTTTCTCTATTATGCAGGATAAATTATTAACAAGAAAATAATTGAATATTGAATATACCCTGGCAATGAAATAATCTTTCACCAAGTCTGTCACTTACAATGCTGTAAAAGTGCATTCCAATTAGTAGAGAGGGCCAAGTAGATTAATGTATAAAATTGTTTAAATGCATAATCTAAGTCTCCTTTTCTTAAGAACTTAGTACCATTGTGAGTCGATTATTATTTTAGCTTGTTAACTTCCTTTGAATTTCAACTGTATTTTATGATCTATGGATTTAAATCATAATCCAATTATGAATACCACTGAAAAGTTCTTCAAACATTTTCATTTTTAAAATGTTGATAGTATTATATCACAGCTGATCAAATAATTTGTCATTTCGATATACTAAAATGTTGGGCTGAGAAATATTTCACCTAACTACTGAAGAGTGGAAAGAGCAGAACTCAGAGAGTAGCCTAGGTAAGTCATTGAATATTACTGGATTATCAGAACAAACGAAATTGTTTAAGTATTATGTACTTACAGTGCCCTCCAACATGAGCTCCCAAAGTGTAGCCCCCTGACTGGCAGCAATAATAGCAGTTGGGAACTTGCAAGTAAACTAAAGTGTTAAACCCCATCCCCAGAGCGTTTAAACCAGAAGTACAATGGGTACCACCCAGTCTTCTGTGTCCTAAGCAAAAACGTTGTGGATGAGCATGAAAGCTGGTCAGCCCCATACAGATATTTCCTGTCACGTTTGTGGCTGTAAGGTCACGCAGATCTGCCCACTCATGTCACCTCACTAACCTCACCATTGATCAAAACGCATAGTTAATCGGCAAACAAGACGAAGTAGGGCAGATGTTCCTAGACCATAGTTAACCTAAAAACTCAGCAAGTTACAGAACTTCTGAACGATATGTTGGTCTCACTGCTGGTCAGTATTGCCCATGTGAGCTGCAATTCTTACTGTGTCTAAAATTTTTGGCAACAAGGTGAGAGAAAAATAAATGTGTTGTCAGCATGATAATAAATATTTATTGCATTAATTTTTAAGCATGAGAAACAACAGTGAGTCTCATGAAGAAATAAGATAGTTTACAATCAGTTCATAAATAATTAGGTATTTATAGAGTATCTTGTTCCTAGAGCTTGCTCTCAGCAGGGAATTAAAATACACCCTCTACTTTTGGTTGTGAGCCTACCCCGTGCTTCTGCCTGGAAACATTTTTGATGTGAATGGCCTATACAATCAGATGAGGCCATTTTGATGTCTGTGGCATGCTGCTACCAGGGAGGAGGGGAAGGTCATTTCTGTGTTTATGGTCCTGTTTCAGCTGAAAACTGTGTTGATTTCTATGGCCTATGTTATTAAAGAAGGTCATGTGGAGCTCAGTGGTCTGTGGTGTAGCCAGAAACCACGCAGAAGTCTATGGTCCATGCTCCTGCTGGCTGTGAAGGACAAGGAAGCTACCTTTGCAGCAACATGATTGACTGCAGACTCACAGTTGAAAAAGAGGGGCAGAGGGAACATAGTTCAGCTTTTGTTTGTTGAGTTTAAAATATTTACTAATCAAACAAGTACCAATAATGACTAGGTAATTATTCAAGCTTAATATTTAGGAAGGTTAACTGGCCTGATGATGTGAATTTGAGCGCAATAGAATAAACGGAATGTCGTTGCAGCTGTGAGATAGAAGGGATAAATTCTGGTGGGAGAAATACAGGAACAAAGCATACAACTGGGAAGCAGGAAGCAGGAGGAACGGAGAGAAATCAAAAGTCTGTAATGTCATAGAAACTAATGGAAGAAAAGGGCTGCAAACAAAAGGAGGTGATCTCCCGTGTCCAATACAGTGATTATATTTGTTAGCTGAATGTAGAATAAAATTTTGCAAAGTAGAACAAGGAAAACATGACGTGATAGAAACTAAGTTAGGTATAAAATTTTGAAGTTCCTAAGATAGGATAGATTATGGACTATTATCTTTAAATTTACCAGACACGAATGAATTGGAATGTAGTACCCTGTAAATGTAATCTTCATTATGTTCTATGATTATGTTCTTCAATATGTTCTATTCATATACGGTCCTACTATGTTAAAGTTTAAACTTTTCAGTTTTGTTTAGAAAGACAAAAGGGAAGATATTGCAGAATATTATTTTAAGATGTGTTGCTTTTGTTTATGCTGCATTTGTTTAACTCTGTGAAGCTGTGATGCTTTGCCTGTCTAAAACTCCTGATGGTCCCAATAAAGAGATGAATGACCAATAGCAAGGCAGGAACAAGGATAGGTAGGGCTGGTAGGTAGAGAGTATAATTAGAAGGAGCAACAAGAGGAGCAATTGTAAAAGGCACCTGCTCTTTCATTCCTAGCCACCCAGACCCAAATAATCACATAGAAACTACATTAATTACAACACTGTTTGGCTACTAGCTTAGGTGTATTCCTGGCTAATTCTTATATCTTAAATTAACCCATTTCTATTAATCTGCATACCACCATGAAATTGTGTCTTACTAGTAAGGTTCCAGCATCTCTCTTCTTCGGCAGCTACATTACATCTCTACTTTCATTCTCCCTGCATTTAGCTTAGTTTTCCTTGCCAAAATCTATTCTGCCCTGTCAACTTCTTTATCAACCAATGATAGTAAAACATATTCACAGCATTCAGAGGGGAATCCCACATCATCCCTCCTTTTCTGCATGAAAAAGGAAGATTTTAACCTTAACATAGCAAAATTGCGTATAACAAAACAGGTATCAAGCAAAAATTATAGTTCCAATACTTAGTCCATTAATTTGGGCAAACTAAGGAAAACATTCTATCAATCATCTATCCTATCATTGTAAGTCTAAAGTTTTATATTTAATTCATCTTTTCTCACAATTAAGGAAAGCCATAATTATAACTATCATTCTTCAACTCCATCAAAGACCCTAATAGGATATAATATTATCTAAGTAAACAGGGAGTGCATTGAAGCAACTTTCAAAACTCTAGAATTAACAGAGATATCTCATTGCCTTGACAGTTACCCAGAGTTCTTTTGTAATGTTGAGGCACCCATATTCAGCCAATAGGTCCATAGTAGTATATGGAAAACCTTTCCATGAAGCAAGAAATTTAAAATGCTGTTTTGCCTATATTAGCAATTTGTCAGTAACTTTCTTCTGTGTCCCACAGAATGTCTGGCAGACTCTTTCATGAAATAGGAACCTAGGAACCCTGGAGGACCATCCCATAATTTGGAAAGTTTAGCAGTCATTTTTATGTGGTTCCTGCATGTTCATTTCATACAGCATACCGTAAAGCAGTCCAGACAAGAGCACTTTCTTGCCCAAATAGTTATCTTTGTCAAATTGAAGGCAAACTGTTGCAATGGAGAGATGGGTCCTTTGTTTGTCCTGGCCACCAAGCTAGCTTAGCCCCTGAAATAACCACACAGAAACTCTATTAATTAAATAACTGCTTGGCCCATTAACTCTAGCCTCTTATTGCCTAACTCTCACATCTTGATTTAACCTATCTCTATTAATCTGTATATCACCACGAGGTTGTGGCTTACCAGGAAAGATTCAACATGTTTGACCTGGCAGCTCCGTGGTGGCTCTCTCTCTCTCTGCCCTTCTTCCCAGCATTCAGTTCTGTCATTTTTGCCTATCATGTCAAAGCAGTTTCTTTATTCATTAACCAATGAAAACAACACATGAATAGAAGAACCTTCTACACAGCAAACAAGTTCTTCGATGACCATCAAACTCTCAAAAGCAATTGGTGTTGGCAGAAACAGACATATCTCACTATTTATAAAAAGTCTTAAGTTCTTAAAAACATTTTAAATGTCATATTCTGTAGGTCTTTGAAAGGTCTGAAGAATACCTATCCATCTGGAATATATCTTTGTACATATAGACAATGTAATTATCGTGATTACAGGTTTGACTGTTATAGATGACTATCTATTAATCCATAATTTTAATTATACATTACATTTTAAATGAGTTTTATAAAGATAATATCTTAAACAAAAGGAGAAATATATATACAAAGTATAACAAAATTGATCTTAAATTTGTATTAGTAGACCAACATTCATACCAGTGCAAAGTATGCATTTCTATATCATATTCTTATTATTTTTAGAAATTGACTGTGACCATTAATCACTTATAATCAACCACCTTTAAATGAAAACAAACACTTATAGACAATCATTTTGGAAATCTGGGCATTGTTTTCTCCAAACTGCTTTTTGCTACTTATTGGGCAAAATATTTTTAGATTTCACAGAGACCTTTTGTGGGAGCTCTTGTTCCATCAAACCATATTAGCCTGGAAGGAGTCCACAGATTTTTATCTTCTGTAGAAACAAAAGCAGAACATCTTTTCTAAAGCAACATCAGGGGTCAACCACCAAGCTACACAGCAAGCCACAGAGAAAGAAGTAAAGAAAGATACACAGAAATAGAGAAAGATAAAAGCCCAAGGAAAAAAAGTAGACAGGTTAAAATAAGTTAATAAAAATTGGCAAGAAATAAATCAAGCTGAGGTCAGGTTTTCATAAGTAAGAATGCTCAACAATATTCATAGCAGAATTATACATAATAGTTAGAACCAGGAAGTAACCTAGATGTCCCTCAACTGAAGAATGGATAAAGAAACTCTGTACATTTACACATGGAGCATTACTCAGCTGCAAAAAATAGTGACATCATGAAATTTGCAGGCTAGTGAATAAAATTAGCAAAAAAAATCATCCTGAGTGAGGTAACCTGGACTCAAAAAGACAAACATGGTATTTATTGACTCATAAGTGGTTACTAGATATAAAACAAAGAATAACTAGATAACAATCCACAGCTACAAAGAAGCTAAGTTAAGGAAGACCCTAAGAGGTGGTCACATGGATCACCCAGAAAAGGGGAATAAGATGAGATCTCTTGGATAAACTAAGGACAATGGGGTTGGTAAGGGATGGAGAAGGGAAATGAGAACATGTGGAAACAGGATGGTCAAGGGGACAGGGATGGAGTGGGAGAGCAACAACAGAGAGAGCCACTGTGGGGTTAGGGAGAAACCTGGTGCTAGGGAAATACCAAATAATCCACGAGGATGATCCCAGAAAAGACTGCTAGCAATAGTGGAGAAAGTCCACCGGCCTTCCCATGTAATCACATTGGTGAATACCCCAACTATCATCATAGAACCTCCATCCAGTAATTGATGGAACCAGATTCAAAGATCCACATCCAAGCACCAGATCAAGCTCCGGCAATCCAGTAGAAGAGAGGAAGAGGAGGAAATACATGTGCAAGGAAGGTCAATATCATGATAGAGAAATCTACAGAGACAACTAAACCAAGCTCATGGAAAATCATGAACTCTAGACTGACAGTTGTGTAACCTCTCTATGGAACCCAATTAGACTCTCTGTATGTTGGAGACAATGGTGAACCTTATACTAACTGAGGGGTCCCTGAAAGTAGTAGGACCAGAATCTATGCAAGGTGCATGAACTAGCTTATTGGAACCCATTCCCTGTGGTAGGATGCCATACTAAGACTGAATGCAGGAGAAGGGCTTGGTATTGCCACTACTTAATGTGCCAGACTTTCTTGACTTACCATGGGAGCACTTACCTGTTGGGAAGAGTGGATGAGGGGTAGCTAGGGGAGGGTCAGCAGGGGAGAGGAAGGTTGGGGGAGCTATGGATGGAATATAAAATGAAATTAAGAAATAAATTTATTTTTTAAAAAAAGGAAAGAAAAAAGATGAACATAGAAATGCTTCTGGGACAACCCCAACTCCCCCAGAAGTAACAGCCTGGACAGGAAATCACTGAAAACAACTTTTACAATTTGTGATAAGGATGTTGAAATGCAGCTTTCCACAACTGATGGCTTGCGGTGGGGGTGCAGGTGGTGAATGACACAGTATTCTTGAAGAACCTGGTGACTGGGAATTTGACCAAGCTCCAAAGAGTATATTGACAACACAAATGGGACTTTTTTTTCTTATTTTGGGGTAGGGGATATCACAAGGGTGGAGGCTGGACCTGGGAGGAATGGGAAGTGGATGTAATTGGTGTTCATGATTTGAAATTCTTAAATAATCAATAAAAATATTACATTGGAATAAATAAAGTACTCCTCTATATGCACATGCTTGTATATATAGAAAGGGTAAATGAAGAATCAAGGACTCTACAAAAGACATCAACTTTCTTACATTAATTCCAAATAGAGACAGGAATGGCTAGGCCAATTCTCATTATTCGGCTAACATCCAAGACAAAAGTTTGCTATTAGGAAGATGCTGCATGGCCAGGTGAACAGGACGGGCAATGCAGAAATAGAAGGTACGGCCAGCACCTAGGAGTTAAGGTTTAAAAATTGAGTTTCAAAAACAATATGGGGCAAACAGACTCAACCCTTTTCTCCAATATCCTAGATGTCAAGGTCTTTGGTTGATTACCTGCTACTTGCCACAGTGTCCCTTCCACTAGCCTTAGATATAATTGGGACAGCTAGTCACATCCCAGGACGGTGCTTATTGGGAACAAGTGAGTCTAGAAATAGAACAGAGTTCCATATGAACACACCATTTATTGACAAAGAATTTCAACCTGGAATGAAAAAGTGGGCAAGTCTTTCTATAACAGTGATGACATGCATTAAAATTAACTTCACAAGTGACTGTTTTAAATAACAACAGCATGTAATAGCATGCTTTCAGATTAATTAAAGAATGTCCTTGCATATGAACTCTTACCATTAGTTAGGCTTTAGAACAAATTGAAGACAGTTGTGGTTGGAAAAAGAAGTAAAAAATTTCATCTAGTTAAAATGGCTTGCTCAAGTAGAAAATACTTTCCCATAAGCTTTAGTATGTTTATACTTAAACATACACAAGTATAAGAAAGAATTCTATTTTATATTTATAATTTGATATTCCTGTGTAGATAGAATTGGTAATCTTATTCGTGATTTCTTGTATTTTTCAATATATTTTATTATTCCTCGTGTGTGTGATAATCATAAAGTGTATGGCTGTGTATATGTCACAATGTATGTGTGGGAGGCTGAAGATGAGCTTTGTGTAATCGTTTAGCTCCTTCCAACTCAGATCTCAGGCTTACACAAGTGCATTTACCCACTGAGCCATCTCATAGGCCCCAATTTCCTATATTAAAATATGAAAAATGAATCAATTATGTCCAAAGGCTTCACGTAGTCAGGTAATATTCCTCTTGTATTGAACCCTCAAAGGAGGAGAGAGTGATGGGAAAAGGGATAAGAAATATAAAATACACTACACCCTATACCCTCATTTGTCTTTCAAGAATCATCACCTCGCCCTTCATCATCTCAAGGCAGATTCCTTGATGCCCAACTTTGGTTTCTTATGAGTGCGGGAAATAAAATGTGAGGAGACATTTTGCATTGTTGGCTGTATGCGCTCTCTTTTCCCATGTGCATGGCAGATGCATGGATGATTAATCATTATCTGTGTATGTATGTTCTAAAAATTCTATGTAGAAGCAAATAGATGATGGTGGTGGTCATAGAAATAGTGATAATGGACAAAAAGTAGAAGAGAAGAAAAGAGAAGGAGAACGAAGGTAGAAGAAAAGAAGGAGAAAGGCAGGAGTAGGAAGGAGAGGGGATGAGAGCAGAGAAGGAGAGGGAGAATAGATGAGGAGGAAAGATAAAGGAAACAGAAATTAAAATTCAAAAGTGCAGGACTTTTATATGCATGTGCATGTTCATGTGCATACAGTACATGTGAGTGTACACACATGGAGCCCACAGAATTGCCAGGAGCAGTGTTTCTCCAATGTTGTCACTAAAATGAATCATTTTAATCTTTCTACTATTGTGTGAAAATTCACATTTATCCACAATCATACCATGCAACACATACACACATACAAACAAATTCCCACCACCCCTTTTCAGAGCCAAGACCCTGGGAAAATTCAAGGGCAGAATTATGCAAATGCTGTTGTATTCTTAACTAAGTTTGTACTTACATGAACATAGTAGAGGAATTTACTCTACAATAGACAAAAAGGTAACTTCAAAACAAACACGTCTAGAGGAAGGAAAGGACAGTGATGGCATTTGAAAAATCTTTTCTTTGTGCTAAAGTCTTTTTTTGGTTTTGTTTATTCTTCATAATCTCATAGCTGTTGAATCCCAGAGTCTGGATATCATCCAGACTTACTTGATTCAAATGCAGAAAAATAACTCCTATTATCCTACTTTCACACACACAAACACACATAAACACACACACACATACCTACACATATATGTATAAACACACACATACATATATGCACACAAACATGCACACACATACATATGTGTATGCACACATCTGGATGTCTATTAACTTTTGTAAAAATTTCTGTCTTCAAATGTCAAGGAGGGTTGCCTGATGACGCAACCCCACTCTCTGGTTTAGATAAGAATCTTTAGAGTCACAAGTCTTTCAAATAGTTATTTTTTAATAGTACTTTGGAAAGAAATTCATTCTGCATTCAATTTCACCTGCAGATTAATAAATTAAAAAACCTAGATTGTGTGGTATTTATTAAAATGTTCTACCTGAAAGTTTATGTAGTATCAATTTTGTTGGTTTAATTTATAGCCAGCTAAGAGTTCTACAACACATTTAACCTACAGCTGGGATAAAGTGGAAGTTGATTTTATTAAATAGAAGCCAAACTTGACATTTCAGTGATTTAAAAATATTTTAACAAATAAATATTGTGTATACCTTTCTCGAATAAATGAGTATTACTGGTATAAACATTGTACAGTGTCTTTTGGTTATTAAGATGCCCTATACCAAATACCTAAAATTCTACACATCTGTTGACCCCTGGATAAAATTGACTTAAAGAACATGTATGAACAAGGAATTTTTCAGGCTGAAGAGATTACTAAATAGTTAAAAGCACTGGCTGCTTTTCCAGAGGACCTAGGTTTAATTCTCAGTAGTCACATGGCAACTCATAGCCATCTGTCCATTTCCAGGGGGTCAAGTGACCTTTCTGGTCTCTGAGGACAGTAGGCACACACATGCTTGATATAAATGTAGGCAAAACACTCATATATATAATTTTCAAAAATTAAAAGGGAATTTTCTAAGATGTTTCTGCCTACTGGTATGCTCCGATGATGATCTCATCCCTAGAAGAACACACAGGGGTTTGTTTTTACTAAAGTTTTTGTTGGGAACAGGGCAGAACTTGTACATGCATGTGAGTGTAGCAATCAGGGATCTGTCAGCCTCAGGCATCTCTTCTCAAAGGCATCTCTTCTTACTCCCCTTTCCTTCCTCTAGACGTGTTTATTTTGAAGTTACCTTTTTGATTATTGTAGAGTAAATTCCTCTACTATTGTAGAGTAAATTCCACTGTATTTTGATTTTGTTTCTATATTTCAACACAGAGTATCTACCTGGCTTGGAAATTGCCAAGTAGGTAAGGCTGGCTGGCAATGGAACCACCCCCACCCCCAGGGATCAGCCTGTCTCTGCTTTCTTTGCTAGCATAACCACCTTCTTAACATGGGCTTGGGGATTGAACTCAGGTCTGCATGATTGACAGCACGCAGTTTGCTGACAGAGTCATCTCTACAGCCCTTGATCAAGGTTTCCTTAATTACTTACTTCAATATTTTATTCAGCATCATGCTCATAGACAAAGAAATAAATTGCAATATTAATCCATTTATATTTTGTTTCTTTTTTATCATAGTACTCACATTTACTTCTGACAATGTAATAAAATTGTTTTATTTTTTGTTAGCCATGACATCAGCACAGTATATACTGAAACCTATCATTATACTCTACAATCACTAATACATTAGAATTTTGTGCATTTTATTTGGTTTAGGTTTTAAACTTATTTTATGTAGTATAACTGATAGAGTTAAGTGGGGTGAAATTGGATGTTTGTCCTCAGGAATCTTATGCATGTTAAATTCTCTCTGCTCTATTAACAGAATATAGAAGGGGTGGGAATATTTTTTTTTTCATCTGTGGCTTTGATAACTATGACCTAACCATCTGTCACAGTACATTATTGTGTAAATAATTCCCATCAGGTGTCCCACTAGCAAATTCAGATCAATTAGTGCTTGTAATTGAAGCTCAATAATAATTACAGCTACCGCTACTGAGCATTCATCTCTTGGGTACCAAGGCATGATAGGTATATTTTAAGTTGTTCAGACTGAACATAATGAAAATCCTAGGTGCATAGGTATTTGTACAAGTTGCTGATACAAGGAAGCCAGACGTGCATAATGTTTTGACTTTGTCTCTTATATCCAGTGGTTCGGTTTTTATCATCCTAAAGCCAAATCACATCTTGAATATGCACAAAGATTTTTAAATTCACCATGCTTGAGTGTCCTCTGGGTTCATGTGACTCGAATGAATACATCCTGCATCCTCAAACTATGAGATATAACCAGAAGGCAACCAGCAAATCTTTAAATGGATAGTTTATGGTCTTTGGACTCATCTCCTTGGCATTTGCCCATTTTACAAAGTTCTTTCTAAACAGGTGATTCTTTCTTTCCATATCTATAACATGTCCTTCTGATCCTTTAATTTCAACACAGCATGAAAGATAGGCATTATTGTAAGAACATTATGCTTGCTGAAGAAGCAGGACCATTGTGAACCCCTATGAGGAATGCAAAAGTGTAGCAAACTAAAGTACATCTTTATCAATTATGTAGCCATATTGTTATTATCTGGATTTCTGTTCTGTTCTCACATTAGGTAACATTTGTTGTTGTTGTTGTTATTGTTATTGTTGTTTTTCGAGACAGGATTACTCTGTATAACAGTCCTAGCTGTGCTGAAACTAGTTCTTGTAGAGCAAGTTGGACTTGAACTCAGAGATCCACCCACCTTTGCCTCCTGAGTGCTGGGATTAAAGGCGTGTGCCACAATGGCCTGGCTTAGATAGCATTTCTAAAGACAATGAAAATACTAGTTCTGAGAATGCAGGCTTATGATCTCTAGTTCCCTTAAAAGTCTTTGGAGTTTCTGATATTTGATAGGGTCACCAACCCTACAAGGCACAGGATAGCCATGCACTGAGAACTCTTAGTGTTTTGTTCATTAGAAAGCAACATGCATGTAATCATAAGAGTACAACTCATGGGGCATGCGTTTCTAGGTATTTCTGAGATGTTTACAGAATTCTACCTGACTCTCTTTCGAAAAATTAGTAAAATTAAAAGAAGAACATATGTAGTATTCTTGAAATCTAGAAAATTTGATTTTTATGGCATTTATTAATCAAAACACAGTAACCATCAAGGAATGGATATTTTGTTGATTCAACTTTTTTCAGTTACTAAATCAAATAATGGTATGTATGATATAATTTTATTTTTATGATTTTAGAAATAATCATACTCTGTTTATGCCCTTTATATAGAGTCCTTTTGGGTGTAAAATGACTTTTAAAATATGCTTGTGAAAGAATGTGGGGAAGGAAAGAAGATTAATAATATGACTTACATCAAGCTCTGTATGTTCAGATTGAAACCAATAGTCACACTATGTTGCATTCTCATGCTTCCCATTCCGATGAAGTATTGTTCTCCTAAGTCTACAAGCTTGTTGCTATAGATTTAGTATTAAGGCATTACATCTAATTCTAAAATAAATGTTTGGATTAGGAATAAGACATAATATTATGCTGCAGAACTTTAAAATAGAAACATTAAAGGCAAGACTATTTCATATGTCATTAACAGCCTTAGATTGGTTTGTTGTACAATTTGTATTTTAGAATGAGAAATATTCTGTGCAGGAAGCAACTGACATCTATCACTGTCTAACTTTTTTGGTGTCTCTGTAACTTCATGTTCACGTGGAAGGATCATACAATGTGAATAAATATGATAAGAAGGTGACAATAACTTCTCATCAATAGGACTGTAGCTTTTCTGTCACTATTCATTTCTAACTTCCCAATTTCCATAGACTATTCTCTTCTAATCTTGTCAACCTCTTGATGCAAATCTGTGTTTTAGTTGAGAATTATTTTCATACCCGGACAGTGGTGGTGCCTGCCTTTAATCCTAGCATTCGGGAGGCAGAGGCAGGTGGATCTCTGAGTTTGAGGTCGGCATGGTCAACAGAAAGAGTTCCAGGACAGGTTCCAAAAATACAGAGAGACCTGTCTCAAAAAAAAAAAGAAGTTAATTTCATGCCCAGAATTATTCAGTGAATTACTTCATATCATTATAAGCAAACACTTACTATTACCTTTTTGATAGCACGAGAATTAGAATTTAGTTATCAGTGGATTCTACAGCAGCAATGATTGCATGTCCAAATGCTAGAACTATGTCATTGCATTTAAATCAGAAAATTTCAATATATACTGAAGTTATTTCCTTAAATTAACATTATTATTGTTATTAGCAAAACCTCTTAAGTGTCATATAAATTAAATTGAATAATAAATGGCAGGTTAGACTTTCAGGTGCTATCTCGCTGTCTCTTTCCACAAATTAATTTCTTATTTGATTTATTTATAAAACCTCAATTCGTTCAGCAAGCAGATATGTTTGCTGATACACATATGCCTGCTCCCTAAAATAAAAATGTCTATACCTACCATATTTTAGAAGTAAGTTGTCTTTTGTTGTTTTGAAATTTTTATTCAGACTCTGTACATGTCCAAACCGTCTCATGTCTCCATTCAGAAATCTGTGGTCTTCTCTGCAGACAGCAGATTCCTAACTCTGACACAGTAACTACCTAAGTGCCCCATGCTTGTTTAACTTGCACTCAAACCACAAAACCTTTTATTTCTAACTTTATCTAGGTGCTCATTTTAGTAGGGTGAGCTATATTTCCATTTTTCATAATATGGGTTTTAAACATTACAACCGTGCAACACAGACACTCTAGATCAGTAGTTCTCAACCTTCCTAATTCTGTGACCCTTTAATACACTTTCTTATATTCGGTGACCATGAACTTTAAAATTCTTTTCATTGCTACTTCAAAACTGTAATTTGCTACTGTTATTAATCACAATGTAATTATCTGATATGTGGGATATTCTCAGTCCATGACTTGAGAACCACTACCCTAGTCCTTTGGGAAGTAAGTCATCATTTTTTTCTGGCTAGGGAAGATATGGGTCTTTAGGAAAAAGTATCTCTGTCTTCTTCTCTCCCACCCACCCCCAATAAAATGAGGCTTCAGGTTTACATACGATGACTAAGGAGAAAATAGCTCAGTTTCTTCTACCAGGGCTCATTGCACTTTGTACTCTGCCCTGCTGAAATGGCTTCCCACCATCGTGGCCACTCTAGAGCTCTCAATACAGTTCCAAAAAGATCTTCAGGTAGTTGAATATTTATTTCTAATTTCCTTCATAGTAATGCCACTGAAAGAAGCCCAAACTCAGTATTTGTCCTTCTCTTAACTACAAGTTCTTAATGGATAGAGCCAATGCCCTTTGCACTTCAGACTTTCTCATTTCTCAAACTCATCTCACCTCTGGCGTATGGAGGCTGGATAAGCAAATACAGCAAATGAATCAATAATTTGCCCTTATGTAGAACCCTTTTTAAATAACCTAATTCCAATTACATTGACTCATTATCTTGCACACACAGTCTTCAAAGCAAGGTTTAGAAAGCATGTCTTGGAATGAGAAGCATGCTAGAAGCCTTAAAGGAATATCCTTTCCTTCCATGAGTTCTCTAGGGATTTCTACAGTTCTTCCATTCAGTCTTTCAGACAATGGCTTCTAGATACTGTTTCCAATCTGGCCAGCTGTGCCTGAGAAAAAACATCTGAGATCATAATGCAAATCAGTCATCATCAAAAATGCATAATAGAGACCTACAATTTATATAACCTCTACTAACATTTATTTTACGTGAAAGAGGAACGCAATCCACAACACATACACAATTAAATGTAAATGTATGCTAAAAAATCTCATAATCATGAAAAATACATAACCTGACAGACTACTTATGTTTGGCAACCTTTTCCTTCCAATATCTGTCTTAATATTCAAGAGTAGATTAGAAATTATAGCCACAGTCTCAACCCTTCCTATGAAATATGTATAGGAGTAGGTTCAGATAATTTATTTTCCTTCAACTATACGTGGGAACGGATAATTACATCTTTCTGAGAAAGTGAAGCCATTAGATCCCAAATAACCTTAGCTTTTACACTGGTAGATTTTGATACTGTGAACTATTATGCTATTGTGTGAAGGTGCTCACCCCATTTTCTAAGCACCATTGTTACTGCCATAACGTCGATAAGCAGTATCAGCAAATATGGCTTTATTGCTTGGTTAGCTCTATTTTTAGTGGCAGCATTTTCAAAACTATAGTAGTCTTGCTGTTTAGCTCGATTTTTGATCAGTCTAAAACTACTCTAAGTAATAAAATCAATTAATTTAAAAACTCTACATAAATGATAGGGAATTCTATCAGTTAAAGTGCTACTTAGACTGGAAGAGCCAAGGCATGTGATGACTTTAATAACCTGGCAACTAATTGTGCTACCCAGCATGCCCCTTATCTTCCTTAAGTACAGAACAAGGAAACAGACTGAAATCCCTGTAAGTGTAACGCTGGGCTGTGTAAAAGCATTGTGATGGTCAGGGTCAGCTAATGACATCAAAACTGGCTCCTGGATGGAGATCCTAGATGTTGGTATTCTAGAGACACGATATTTACACTGTGAAATATCTACCACATCTTACGGTTCTCTCAGCTAGAGTCAAATTAATAGACATTAGGGAAAAGGTGCAAGTTTCAATGAACAGAGTCCTATGTTTCCCTGACTGATTTGCTCAGCCAGTTAGAAAATAGGAACATTAATGGTTTTAAGGGCACAGATCTGATTCTTATTTCTATGTGTTAACTTTTCATTCTTCAGAAATGAGACAGTTCTGTACTCCACACTGAAGATAATTAGTTTGTAACTCTCATCACCTCATAGGTCAAGGTACTCTGAATGGATAGGTACCTTGTGGGCCAACCAAAATCTCTGCAAGTGTGGGCTGTGCTCTCAGTGTCAAAGGAAGATTGAGGCAGTTGCAAAGATGACTCATTACCATTTTGCTTGTCAATATTGTAGGAAGTCTTGTCAAATTAAGGTTCTCCATAGAAAGACAATAGTGGACACTTGTAGATGTTTTCACTATCAGACCCTTTTAAAATTGTACTGAATTTGGCTTCTTTATCAGTCTCTAAATTCTGACTGGCAAGAACTGCCTCAACTCTAATCACTAAACTTCCAGAAATATTCCATTTCAAATGCATACAAGGATGAAATTCATTTCTTTACATTTTTCTTACCTGTTATGAGAAATTGAAAATATAACAAAAATGGTTTATATTTATAACTATCTAAGTAAAAATAATGCAAAATCCATACTTTTTAAAGTCACCATAATTCAAGTTTATAGTGCTCCTAGATTAAAAATATTCTCAAAATCTGTGATAATGTCTGTCAGGATGTATTTGCCAACTTCTAATCAGAGAATAAGAGTTATCTATTAGCCATCTTTTGGGGAGCTACAGAATTAGTACATTGATTACTTTCTCCTGTTGACAAAAAGAAAAGTAATTCAGGAATGACTTGCTGATTTAAAAGGCTGAATTCTCTGAAATGTAGTACATGGGGAAATCAATAAGTGGAAAGACAAAAGTTTGAGGTCAAAACTCTAAGATCCTGGGCATTATCAGAATTTACAGAAAGGTTCACATGACAGAGGATAGAGAAGAAATGTCATTCTTTTGACTTCAAATACTTGTCTCCTTAGAGTGAGAAATGAATATTAATCAATTTATTTACAGAAAAATTAAAACTAAAGTGGATATTATTGTAAGTGTATCAGGAATCAGGAAAAACCTTAGTATTAGATCCTCACCATCTTTTCAGAAGCCATTTGAAGTGAACTGGAACTTTGGGAAAAAATAACTTTATAACATGAGTCAGTCCATATTTATATGAAAATATTCTGAAAGCATAATAGTTTGTTTACAAGGTATAGATAGCTATATCCCTATGCTAAACCTTTATAAAATAAGCCTAGCAAACCTGGTATAATGTTTTATAAATTCAATATTAATGTAAATAATTTAAAAGCTTCCATATTGATGGCTAAAACAACTGTTTTTATGATAGTGTCAGCATCAGGTAAGTAATCATTAGTATCTATTCTAAATCACCGTCCCAGAGAACATAGACAACAATGAAGACCCTAAGAGAGACATACATAGATCTAATCTACATGAGTAGTAGAAAAAGACAAGGTCTCCTGAGTAAATTGGGAACATGGGGACCTTGGGAGAGAGTTGAAGTGGAGGGGAGAGGCAGGGAGGGGAGCAGAGAAAAATGTAGAGGTCAATAAAAATAAATATATAAATAAATAACCAAAAATTTAAAAAAATTCTATGATCTAATGTGTTTCAAGTATCAAGCTTCTGTATTTTATATATTACTTCTTGTTTGGTAGTTTGATTGTTTTTAAATATTTATCATGACTTTCTAGAGTTCATTAGTCACATGTCATCAATATTCATAGGCAAATAACTTCCTAAGAACTTAAGTCAAAATTTACTAGGCTGTGGTTAACTCTAGGCAAAGGGGAAGTTTGCTGTGCTGCCAGGAAACAGTACAGAATGGAGTACAGAATGACTCCTGACTCCGTGTTCCCGTAGCCTTTCTCCAAAGAAGTGTTCACTGGAGTTGTGGTCTCTGTTTATGGCCCAGGTACTTTGACTCATCAAATCCTGTGGTGAATCGATTTGAAGATTTTGCTCAGATTTGGGCCAGATTTGTCATCAGGATCTTCAGGTCACAAATTTGACCCTACTAGAAGAAATTACAATGTGGTTGACAGTAACGTTTTTTTAACATCAAGTCAAGTACTGTTTACTGAGTTTTTGTGTGCATTCACTTTTATAAAAAATACTGGCGTCTGTGCAAGAGGGCACAAGAATTTAGAGGCCAGAGGCTAATATTCAGTGTGTTTCTCAATTGCTCTCTACCATTTTTTAAATAGACAGGCTCTTTCTAAAACTGGAGCTCACCAATTTAGGTAAAAATCTGGCCAGTGTGGTCCAAGGGATGTGTTTGTCTCTACCTCCCTATGCTGAGATAACAATCATGCCACCAAATTGAGCTCCTTTTTATGGAAACCCAAGCCGTTAGGACTCAGGTTCTCCTTGAGCATATCAAGAAGTTTTTAACAGAGCTATCTCCCTAGCCTCACACTTAGAAATTTACAGCCATTTATAAACACTTTTATGCTTTTAATAATATGTATTCTATATCACACCAAATCCTACTGAAATAACTTTCGTGAGAACCCACTCAGTCAACTACAAATGTGTAGGAAATAAATGAAAGACTTCAAAGCCAATCAAACATTGAACATAAATGCTTAAATTAGATAAATCTGAAATAATTACATTTTTATATATAAAACACCATGGATCTGTATCCCATATGAAAATTGGAGACACGACCTATTATTTATCATCTCCCAATGCAATTATAAGTAGATTTAATTGGCATCGGGATTAAAGGCTTACTTACTAGTGTGTAACTAATTAATAGAATTTTCAGCTCACTCAGCATGTGACTTCAACGATAAGCTGAAGTTCTAAGAAAAAAAATAAAGATTTGAGTCATTTTAAAATGAATATGGATATAATTTTCAAATTACTCTCCATATTTGTGCAGAAATTATGAAATCAAGATTAATAGTTTGTGAGGCTCTGTGATAAAGTGAAGATGTAATTTTTAAAGTTAATGATCGTAGGTAAGCTAAACAATTATTATAAGTCTAATTTGTAAAATTAAAACAATCTGGACTACAAAACATTTTAGTTAAGTTTTAAAAATGTTACATAAAATTCTGCACCTTGCTTGAAAAAAGTACATTATGACTACCCCTGCCTTATTGGTGTTTAATAACATTAAAATTCTATTTGTGTTGTAATGTTCTTTCTGCATAACTAATATAGCTGGGTTTTGTCCTTTGCTTTCATCATTTTCTTTTTGAACACATAGGTTTTTTTTCTAAATAAGAATTCTGTCTAGAAATTTCTATCATTTTGCCTTTTCTAGTATCTTCTATGTGACCCTTTATCCCAAGTCAATTAGATCAAATTCTCTTTCTCATCTTTTAATTTAATTTTTTGAGAATTTCATAATGAATATTTCACCCTTCCATGTCCACTTATAACTCTACCTGCTCCCGCTCACTCCCTCTCAAATTCAAAACCTCCCTATATTTGTAATTATTATAAGTATAAAAACATATTTATATAGGCATATATAAATCCAGCCTTCTGAGCCCATTTAGTGTTGCTCATGTGTACGTGTGCTTAGGGCTGGCAACTGGGTATTGGATAACCTATCAGTCAGAGAGTTCATCCCTGGAAGAAATGGCTTTTAGCTCTCCTAGAAGCCTGAAATGCCTATAGTTCTTTCTGTGTGTGCACTCTTATGAGATTTCCACCAACCGCCTTGGCATGTCAGCTGTGCAGGTCTTTCTTTACCAACCGTACTTTTGAGATTTCATGGGTGTAGTAGCTTCTTTCATGGTGTATATAGAAGATACACTCTCTCAGTGTATTTCCTGGTCCTCTGCCTCTAGCAATCAATCTGCCCTCCTCTTCTGTAGTATTCCCTAAGCCTTGGGTATAAAGGTCATGTGCATTGTAGATAAATCAATGGACATTGAGTACCCTATAGTCAGTTATTCCCTGTATTGGGACAGTTGGGGATTTATATAATGCTCTCCATCTTCTGTAAAAAGCAGCTTCTTTGAAAAGGAGTGGGAAATATGATTTTCTGTGTGCACAGGTATTTAGAATGTAGTTAGACCCTATACTAGTTTAGGAAAGCGGCCACAGTAGGATCTCTACATTCCATGACCTCATCAGCCACAGGAAGCTGGCAAGGTTTACAACACCAGAACTAAGCTCCTAACTATTGAGCAGGCTTTAACAACAATTAGACAGCTGGTGGTTACTTCCAAAATTGAGTGCTATTATTGCAACTTTGGGCATATCTTGTCATGGTGGTCCCTCTTGTTATTCATAGCCTTTGAAGTTAGGTGAGACTATTGATTATTGATTTTCTGCTTTGGCAGCTTATATATAGCAGAATGCAAGAATGCCTTTCAAACATCCATTGACCTTAAAGTTTCATGACTTGATTTTCTTTATACACGAATAGAATTCCATAGCATATATTTACCACATTTTAATCATCCATTCATCAGTTGAAGGACTTTTAGGTTGTTTCTATTTCCTAACTACTGAGAAAAGAGCAGCAGTGGACATAACTGGGCATATTCCGAGGAGTGGTACAGCTGGGTCAAATGGTAGAATAGCTTTTTGAGTATTACCCACCCTACTTTGCATAGTGGCTGCGCTGGTTTGCAATCCCACCAACATATTTGTCAGCATTTGTTAACTGTTTTCTTGATCATAACCATTCTAGCTGATAAAAGATGAAGACACACAGTAACTTGAATTTGAATTTCTCAATTGCTAAGAATATTGAATCTCTTAAAAGACATTTCTTTACTATTTTCCTTTTTTTTTTTGAGAACTCTCGGGATTGTTCCCATATTTTTTTTAATTTGGGTCATTTGTTTTCTTGGCTTTTTTTTTTAAAAATTTCTTTGAGTATTAATCACCTATCAGATGTTTAACTGGTAAAGATTCTATCCCACTCTCTGAATTTCCTATCACTGAGTTGATTATTTTGTTTGCTGCGCAGAAGCCCTTTAGTATTTTAGACCCCTTGGCAATCGCTGGTCTTAATTCATAAGCAAACTGAGTCCTAGTCAATGTCCTTTAACGTTCATTATCTTGTAGGCTATGTCTGTTTCCTAAAGTCTTAATGTTTCAGGTTTCATATTAAGGTTTTTGATCTGTTTGGATTTGGTGTTTATACTGGGTGATATATGAGTCTAATTTCTTTCTTCTGCATGTGAACGTGCAATTCTCCAAGAACCATTTGCTGAAGATGCTGTCTTTTCTCCAGTCTGAAATTTTGGCATCTTTGTCAAATATCACATGACTCTAGTTATCTGTGTGTGATCATGTGTGAGTCTTCTATTTTTGTTTCATGTATGTGAAATAAAATCTCTTTATATCTAAACTTTCTCAGCCAGTTTCCAGATTGTACACTCTGGTTACACAGCGTTCACTTTGCTGGCACCAATGACTGCTGCTCCTGAGTTCCAATGTCCTTGAACTACTATTGTTTGGCTTTGCGTTCTAACTATAAATTATACATGCTGTTCAGCACCACCTGTAAACCTCTACTTCTGCATGCTGTTGTGTAATTGCCAAATTACTTACAAGACTATTATTCTGGTGGCACAGCAGCGCTCTGAAATCACAGACTTTGGATTTGTATAAATTTATTTGAATACTTGTGAAAACTACACAGCCCCAAAGTGTTTGTCCTCCTTATATCCTGTGGTTCTGCTAATGGCTGTGTGTCTCAGCCAACATCCCTTCTCCCCAGCCTCTGAGAAGAGCTTTGGCAGAAATGCAAGTGCACCAGCATTTTGATGAACCAAGCTGTGTTTTATATATTTTGAAATTTTTGAAGTTTCCAAAGGTTAAGTGGACATTGAACATTTTTCTTGCATATAACCAAAATAGCTAATGATTTTTTAAGGAAAAAGTTGGGAACTTTTTTAATTTTATTTTTTTTTTTGAGTGTGAAATATTTTTTCCACTTGGAAAAATTAACTAAAGGTTGACTTAAAGTGACCTATTTTTCATACATTACAAAGGTATTTGTTCATTTTATAAATGAAAATAAACATAAATTCAAGTACATACACAAAACTGCATCTAACCATTAACTAGTGAAATCTAAGGGCATTTCAGGTCAACTAAATAGAGTTTTCTTTTACAAATTAGGAATTCCTATCAATGTTTTATTATATTTGACACTTGCATTTTCTTTAACATGAGATTATACCCCCAAGAAGAAGAAATTTTTTATTTTTTCAAATATCCTCTGGCATACTTCAAAGGGCCCAAAACATAAATTCTTCATGAAAAATAACCAATTTTATGAATTTGTTCTCAAGGCTACATGTGTTCAGATAAGCTATGGCACATACAGTTAAATTTCTAGTATCTGTGCTCATGAGGTATGTATTCTATGTGGTTTTCCCATGTGTCAATCTCTTTCGGTAATGCTTAGGATATTCAAAGGATTCAACAAGCAAATATGTATTTATGTCTTGAATTTTTTTGGGAGAGTCTGTAAAACCCACTCTGCTGACAAAGAAAATAATGGGGAGTTTTGTCTTTTTTTTATCTTAAGTTTAGATTGCATTTCTTTTGTACTGTCCTGGATTTATAAACATACCTACATGTACCTACACACACCTACACACACAAACAAACAAACTTGTATATATACACACATTCATTTTCAGATTTTTTTTTAAATTACCCAGTCTATTTTATTATGTTAGTCAGTTATAAGAACACATTAAGATAACAGGCCTTTAAGCAGAGATAGGCTCACACCAGGAAAACAGTAGAATAAAAATGTGAAGACATGCAAATGCTGGTCTGTTCTGGGAACAAATAAAGTTTTCTGTGTAGAATTTACCTATTTATTTCCTCCAAATAAAGGAGAGCAAGGCAGTAAGCAGAACCCCTCCGTGACTTCTGCTTCAGCTTCTGCCTCAAGGTTCCTGCCCTGTGTAAGTTCTTGTCCTGAATTCCTTTAATAATGAACTACAATGTGAAAATGGAAGTCGACTAAACCCCTTACTTCACTTGTGTTGGTTGTGGGTTTCTTGTTTTTTAATTTACAAAAGTTTATTAATTTATAAAAGTTTCCATTTTCATCCCTCCTCCCAACACCCTCCCACTCCCCCACTCCCTCTCCTCCTCCCTCTCCATCCCTAAGAGCAGTCAGGGTTTCCTGCCCTGTGGGAAGTTCAAGTTCCTCCCCCCTCCCTCCAGGTCCAGGAATGAGCATCCAAACAGACTGGATCCCAAAAATCCAGTGTATGCAGAGGAAACAAGTCCCAGTGTCATTGTCAATGGCTTCTCAGAAAGACCCCGTGCTCCGGTGTGATCTGTATGATCCGGTTTGATCACATGCTCGTTCAGTCCCAGTCCAACTGGCCTTTGTGAACTCTCATTAGATCAGTCCCCTTGTATCAGTGGGTGAACGCACTCCTCACGGTCCTGCCTCTCTTGTTCATGTTCTCCCTCCTTCTGCTCCTCATTTAGACCTTGGGGGCTCAGTCCAGTGCTCCAATGTGGGTCTGTCTCAATCTCCATCCATCAATGGGTGAAGGTTCCCTCTGATCTTGTCTTCTTTGCTCACGTTCTCTTTCCTTCTGCTTCTCGTTTGGACATAGGGAGTTAAGTCCAGTGTTCCAATGTGGGTCTCTGACTCTATCTCCATCCATCGCCAGATGAAATGGTGCTGGAATAACTGGATGTCAACCTGTAAAAGAATGAAAGTAGATCCATATCTATCACCATGGACAAAAATCAAGTCCAAATGGATTTAAAATCTCAACATTAATCTGATCACTTTGAACCAGAGAGAACAGAAGGTGGGAAGTAGTCTACAAGACATAGGCACAGGAGACCACTTCCTAGGTAGAACCCCAGTAGCACAGACAATAAGAGAATCAATGAATAAATGGGATCTCCTGAAACTGAGAAGCTTCTGTAAAGCAAAGGACACCGTCAGTAAGACAAAAAGGCTACCTTCTGACTGGGAGAAGATCTTCACCAATCCCTCATCAGACAAAGGCCTGATCTCCAAAATATACAAAGAACTCAAGAAACTAGACACTAAAACTCTAATTAACCCAATTAAAAAATGGGGTGCTGAACTGAACAGAGAATTCTCAACAGAAGAACTTCGAAAGGCCAAAAGACACTTAAGGTCATGCTCAACATCCTTAGCGATCAGGGAAATGCAAATCAAAACAACTATGAGATACCATTTTACACCGGTCAGATTAGCTAAAGTCAAAAAACACCAATGATAGCCTATGCTGGAGAGGATGTGGAGTGAGGGGAACTCTCATCCATTGTTGGTGGGAATGCAAACTTGTGCAGCCACTGTGGAAATCAGTGTGGCGGTTCCTCAGGAAATTGGGAGTCAACCTCCCTCAAGACCCAGCAATTCCACTCTTGCGAATATACCCAAGAGATGCCCTATCATACTACAAAAGTATTTGTTCAACTATGTTCATACCTGCACTATTTGTAATAGCCAGAACATGGAAACAACCTAGGTGCCCCTCAATAGAAGAATGGTTAAAGAAGGTGTGGAACATATATACATTGGAGTTTTACTCAGCGGTAAAAAACAATGACATCTTGAATTTTGCATGCAAATGAATGGACATAGAAAATGCTTTACTGAGTGAGGTAAGCCAGACCCAAAAAGAGGAATATGGTATGTACTCACTCATAAGTGGATTCTAGCCATAATTAAAGGTCTTTGAGCCTATAATTCGTGATCCTAGAGACGCTAAATAAGAAGGTAAACCTGAAGAAAATCATGTAGTTATCCTCCTGGAGATTGGAAGTAGACAAGAGTACCAGGCAACCTCGGGTGCATGGGCGGGTGGAGGGGTTGTTGGAAGGGGAGAGGGTTGGAGAGAAGGGAGTAGGGGAGGAATGGGGGAAGCTCGGGGAATTGGGATGAGGGGGAGGGAGGAAGGATGGGTATGGGAGCAGGGAAGTATATATCTCAACTAAGGGAGTCATTTTAGGGTTTACAAGAGACTTGATTATAGAGGGGATCCCAGGTCCAAGGAGAGATCCCCAGATTTTTCTCTGGACAGAGGAGAGGAAAGGGTGCCTGAACTGGCCTTGGCCCATAACCATACTGATGAATATTTCTGATATTTTTAACCCAAATTTCAGGTTGTATCTTCTTTTGCAAAATTCCAAGTTTTTGCATTAGAGTTTTATCCATCCACATTATACAGAATGGGGTTCCCACTGGATAAAAAGAATTTTTCAATATCTTCTGAGTATTTCTGTTCTGCAAAGTTTTCATTTTTCTTCATATTTTATCTGTTTATCTATTTTTGTGTGTTTGGGAGTTTTGGATTGCTTGTTTGAATATTGTTGCTTGTTTGATTATTGTCCTCCTTGATTTTGATTCTATTTCCCATCTCTTTAGGGAATTTGAGTGCGTGAGTGAGGATGTTTCTATATATTGGTATTTTAATAGGATATATTTATCATAGCTAAGCAGAAATCCCATAATTGACTGCCATATTTATTTTCTAAGTAAATTCCTGATTTTCTGGTGAGTGTCACATGCTGAAAATTGCACAATGAAACAGTTTATCTTTGACCAAATCTTTTAGGATAAAATTTCAGAGATTGAGGTTTCTTCATTCTGTTTGTTAAAGAAGGGTGTTGTCTTGTCTGGCATATTTTATGCATAATGTCCAATACAAAGGAAGAAACTGTATTTATCTGGGATTAAAATAAATTAACAAATACTTTAAGATTTTTATAAAACAAGTAATAAAATCTTTGTTTATAACTGCAGGCTTAGAAGAAATATATTTTTAAATAATATCTTTAAATCCACTTACTTTTTATTATAAACTATGTCACCAGATAGGAGAACTTAATCTGAGTTAATTTAATTGTTTCTCTGTCCTCTTCCTAAAGGTTACTGCCACATTCTATCAGGAAAATTCTAAATAGAAAATCATTTAATTTTTGGTCTATATAATTCCATTAAAAAGCCTGAACTCTTTTCCAAAAAGATTTATGTTTCAGGATAATTTCTATGCAAGGATCAAAACAACAAATGTGGTAGCACTGACCATCTGCCTCATCCAAAACATAGGCTGAGTTAGGAGACCAGCGTTCTTCTACGTAAGACTGTTCAAGGGGATCATGGAAAAAGAGTCATTCACAGTTTCACTGTTTTTGATGTGTAATATAATGCCTAAACTTTATAAAATTAGATATCTAACCATATTAGATCCCTAATATTCTTTACATTGGCTAATGAATTTATATTGTGCAATATTCCTTCTTAAGGATATTTTCTATTTTTTATTTATTTTAGATTATATGAGTATATGCATGTGTGTCTCTCTTTTTCTTTCTGTCTCTCTCTTTGTCTCTGTTTCACTCTTCTCTCTCTCTCTCTCTCTCTCTCTCTCTCTCTCTCTCTGTGTGTGTGTGCATATACGTATGTGCACATAGCTTGTGACCACAAAGGCAAGGCAAGCAGTGTCAGGTCCCTAGGACTTAAAGTTGCCTGACCATATTTTGGAACCATCACACACACACACACACACACACACACACACACACACACGCACACACACACACATATATATGTTGCAAATACTTTATTATTGTACCTTTAGGCTGCAATTTTCCCTCCCTCTTCTCACACCAGTCCCTCCCCATCTCCATCCCCTGGTCCTATACCCCAAATTATGCCTATTTAGGAAAAGGCAGATCTCCCATGAATATCAACAGAACTTGGCATATCATGTTGTAGTAAGACTAAGCACCTCCCCATGTATTAAGGCTCCAGCCCCCACTTTTTATTTTTATAAATTTCCTCTTCTTATTTCTGCATTGTTCATATATTTTATAAAAAAGATTTTCCGAAATTATCTCTCCTATGTTAAAAAAAAGTACAGTGTACCAAGGAGGAAAGTGAGAACAGATCAGTCAAAATTCAGCTTTTGAATGAATTTGAGATGAGAAAATAGTCCGTGTTTAGAAAGTTTCTTAAATTACCTGTCATACACCATAATTAATTTCATCTTGATGTGTACTTACTAATTTTTTTTCTTTTATATTTCAAGTACTTTGAAAAAAGTACCCTTTTTATCATTGTCTTTATAAAGTGTTATTTCTATTTCAATCACTAAGGAAGTGGCCACACTGATAAACAAACTAGAATAAATAAGCGTTGTTACCATGCGGTATATTAGTTGGTTACTAGTTATTTTCTTAGATGATCATTTTTAAAAGTCAGATCAAATTTACCAAAATTTTAATGATATCTCATCTAAGACTGCTTTTTGTTTCTTGATTTCGCATCTATAAAATTAGAACAAGTTGAACTATGTGCTCCCAAGCTTCTATACAGCTATGATTCTTTTAGCTTGATTCTTAGGCTGGAGAGATGGCCTAGTGGCTTGGAGCACCCTCTGGCACTTCAGAAAAATTGACTTTGATACCCAACACCCATATTAGGAGTCTCATAACCTCTGTAAGTACAGTTTTGGCCTTTGCCGTCACCCACACACATGTGATACACACAGAGGCACGCACGTGCATGCACACACACACACACACAACATAACACATAGATGAACACAAATCTTTCAGAACATGTCAAGTATTTCTAATATGCATTTAAATGGTAATAAGTATGACCACTTAAATTAAGACGTGTCAGGTGACTAACGATGCAGGGCTGCACCACTGTCAAGTCTTTCCTTATGGCACTGAAAAGATGCAGGGTTTTGATGTTCTGTTACACTTTTAAAAATAATTATATTATACCGATACTGGCAAGGTGGTTCAGCAATAAGATCCTGAGGACTCGAGTTGGATTTTGGAGCTGAAGTAAATGTAGGAGAGAATCAATGCGACAAAATTGTTCTTTGGCCTTAATAAGTGGGAATGGCATGCACACATATACATACATGCATACATACATACAGAGAGAGAAAGAAATAAAAGTATTTTTAAATAAACTACAACATTATTTACCTTAATTTACTTAAATGCTATGCTGTTTTATTTCCTTTAACTTTATTTTTTCCGTATTTACTGAGGTATAATTGTCAACTAAAAATGCAGTTGTTCGTTCCTGCTCCCATCATCTCCCACCCCCAACCTACCCAAAATTCTATTTTATTTCCCCTTCCTAGAGAGATTCATGCATTCTTCCAAAACCTCTCTTCTTTAAGCTCTCTCAGTGTACCAGTTGTAGTTTGATTATCATTTGCTTAATGGCTAATATCTGCTTATAAATAAATGCATACCACATTTGTCTTTCTGGGCCTCAGTTACCTCACTCAGGATGATCTTCTCTAGTTCCACCCATTTGCCTTCAAAATTCATGATGTTATTTGTTCAACTACTGAGTAACATTTTATTGTGTAAATGTATCACATTTTCTTTATGCATTCCCTGGCTGAGGGACTTCTAGATTGTTTCCAGCTTCTGGCTATTATGAATAAAGCTGTAATAAACATGGTTGAGCAAGTGTCTTTGTGGTGGAATGGAGAATCCTTTGGGTATGTGACCAGGAGTATTATAGCTGGGTCTTGAGGTAGTTCTATTTCCAATCTTCTGAGTAACCACCATATTGTTTACCATAGTGGCTGTACAATTTTGCACTCCCACCAGCAATGAAAACGTGTTCCCCTTGCTCCACATCCTTACCAGCATGAGCTTTCACTTGTGTTATTGATCTTTGCCATTTTGACAGGTGTAAGATGGAATCTCAAAGTAGTTTTGATTTGCATTTTCCCCTTAACTATGGATGTTGGGCTTTTTTTTTTAAATTTTCTTGACCATTTAAGAGATTCCTCTACTGAGAATTTTCTGTTTAGATATGTGCTTCATTTTTGAATTAGATTATTTGTTTTTTTAATATCTCTAATTTCTTGAGTTCTTTACATATTATGGATATTAGTACTCTAGTAAATGTAAAGTTGGTGAAAATCTTTTCCCATTTTGGAGGCTAACACTTTGTCTGATTGACAATGCTCCTTGTCTTACAGAAGCTTTTAAGTTTCATGAGGCCCCATATATTTATTGTTTATATAGGTATCTGTGCTATTGGGTTCTATTCAGAAAGTCTTCCTCTATGTTAACTCATTCAAGGGTATTCCTCACTTTCAGTTCTATCAGGTTCAGTGTATCTGATTTTATGTCAAGGTCTTTGATCCACTTGTACAGGAGGCTTTCTTGGACCTCCAACCTCCAAATTATGATACAGAGACTTACTCTTAATGATTAATGCTTGGCTGTATGCTTTTCCTGCTAGCTCTTATAACTTATATTAACCCATTTCTCTTCGTCTACATTTTGCTTTGGTTCTTCTTACCAGTATTTCATTCTGTATGCACCACATTCCTGCTTCCACAGTGTTTGGCTGGTTGGTAGCTCCCTAGCATCTTCCTCTCTTTCTCCCTCATTCTCTTCTCTCTGAATTCCTCCTCCTCCTCTGCCCACCAGTCCTGCCTATCCCTCCCACTGCTGCCTTGCTATTGTTTGCTCAGCTTTTTATTAAACCAATCAGCTGCCTCAGGCAGGCAAGGTGAAAGAAACATATATACCTTTATATAGTTAAACAAATGCAGCACAAATAAATACTAATGCACATTTAAATAGTTAAAGTAATATTCCACAACACACTTATACTTGAGTCTTGTGCTGAGTAATAAATATGAATTTATGTACATTCTTCTACATGCATACATGCTTACATTCAGTTTTAAGAGCACCGTTTGTTAAAGATGATATATTTTGTCCAATATGTATTTCTGGCTTCTTTATAAAAATATCAGGTGTTCATGTGTGTTTCAATATATGTCTAGATATTCAATTCTATTCCATTGATCAATGTGTCTTTATTTTGTCAATACCATGTGGTTAGTGGGGTGAAGGTAGGATGGAGGGAGAAAGTATGGGGAGAGAATATATGGGTAGTGTTGGAGGGGTGGAAAACTAGTGTAGTGGAAACTTCTTGGAATCTATGAAGGTGATATTAATGAGAGGAGCCAGCTAATGGGGGATCTGGAGTCTCAACTGACCATCTCTTTTAGCCAGACAAGGCTTCCAGTAGAGGGACTGGGTTGCATTCAACTGAAGAGTAGGCCAAAGGTGTCCCATGGAAATTCCCAAACAACACAGGCTGATGCTAAGACAAAAGGCAGCTTCCTGAAAACCGGCAGTGGAGCCCTATTGTCTAGGGTTCACCCACAAAGCTCATTGAACATGGGGAAGTCAAGCTGGTGCTGACACGGAGCCTTAACCACTATATTATAATAGTCCATTTAGCATGGTAAATACTCTACAGGCTACTGAAGGAGAAACATGTACACCAGCCCTGCCACAAAACCTTGAACCTTTAATCTGTTTTACCTACAAAATATGCTAGGGCATTGGTGGCATAGAACTTGTGGAAGTAGCCAATCACTTTTAAGTTAAGATATAAGGCCCACTCCATGAGAAGGAACCCATACCTAATACTGCTTGGATAACCCAGAAAAAAGACACTAGATAACCCACAAACCTAGAGTAAAACTAAACACAATTGGTCTAAGAAAGAAAGAAGGAAAGGGTGGGAAAGGAAGGAAGAAAGATACCCTGTGATGTTTCCATCAACGCATACATCATAAATTCACTGCCCCAATCAATCTGATTAATATTCCAAAGTAACCCATCTTTCCTAGTGTGGAAATATAAACTATCAACTCTCCTAACAAATTTTGTATATCACTATTATCTATAGTCACCATCGTGTACATTAGACCTGCAGAATTTATTCGTTATAAGTGAAAGCATGTTCTTGATTGATGGTTCAGGGAGAGCACAGGTGCAGTGACCCCACACATAAATAAACTTCTCATTTGCATTTCCGCCAGTTGACTCAGCATAATTCTTGCTCCCTTCCTTTCCAGTGAATTCCTAATTACTGGTTATTTATGTCTTTCCTTGCTTTATATTGTTCTCAAGTTTTTCAGAAAGCCTTGCAGGTGTGGGGGTGGGTAGGGTGGTGTTCTGTGTGCATGTGCAATGGACACATGTATGTTCTGGGCACTTAGCAGAGGCCTACGTTTTGACATCAGCTCTGCAGTTTCAGAGAATTTTTGCATGCATGGGAGATTATGCTTTGTTTCAGTGTGTCACGTTACAAAATAACCTTGGTGGTTCGACTTGAAGGTCTCAGGTATGGAGTCATTAGCCGAATAGAATAGATGAGAATTGCATTGCAGCTGCACAACTGCAAACAAAGGGTAATCCATGTTTCTTCAGGCTTAGCAACAGCATCTGGAGGGCTCCTTAGCACTTTGCCACAAGAGAGACAATTTGGAAGTTTGGAGATCAATTCCCCTTGGGTCATTTCTTCAAAAGATTTTTAAATTTTAAAGTGCATGTAGAAATATGTAAAACAGAGAGCAATAATGTTGCTGTTGCTAAAATTAAAATTGTAACTTGAAAAGGAATTCAACTTCAATATGTGCAATAAATTCTTACATTTGGGAGGCCATTGATGTGCGTGTGTGTATGTGATATGTTCATGTTTGTGTGTGAAGTGTGGGTATGTGCATGCACATAATACATGTGCATGAAGGTCAGAGAACGACCTTGCCTATAGGTCCTTGCCTTCTATTATTTTAGGGACAAGGTCTACTGTTCACAGCTGCTTGTGCCAAGCTAGCCAATGTCTGGAATTTCTCTTGTCTCTGGATGCCAATTTGCTTTAGGAGTGCCAATATTATAGAAGCACAGTATCACGTCCTG
The DNA here is from genome assembly GCF_982192425.1 of Myodes glareolus. Lineage (NCBI taxonomy): Eukaryota > Metazoa > Chordata > Mammalia > Rodentia > Cricetidae > Myodes > Myodes glareolus. The sequence goes on from NC_142026.1 coordinate 13,167,710, forward strand.
CTTTTTGTGGGAACCAGGCATCTTAGATCCTCATACTTACATAGCAAGTCCTTTACTCACTGAGCAGTTTCCTCAATCCACTTAGGGAAAATATTGAGCCCAGTTACTCTTAGATTAATTAAACTGGTAATAGAAACATATCTATGAACAATTTATCAGTATTATTGACTATTTTTAAATTAGGTACACAATGGAAATCTTTGTAATTATTAAGAAGCAGGGAACTTAAACTGCAGAAGTGTTTCTGGCTTGGATTTTCGTACTTTCAAAACCACCTCCTGTCTTTCACATTGAATCCTTCTCCTTGCCTATCATCCCCACAGCCCTTAACCCAATAGCAGTCCACAAAGACAAATGGAACTTGGAGAAATCATATTCAATTCCCTGTGTAAAAGCTCTGAGACCTTCTCCACCTCACCTGACAGAAATGAAAGGGCATCTCCATGGCCTCCAAGAGCTGTCATGTCCTTATCTTCCTCCTGCTCCCCTTCTTTGCTCTGCATACTAGCAACTGTATTTCTGATTGGCTGCTGAGTCTTTTTCCCAGAATGTCCTGCTCCTCCATGTGGTCAGAGATACCCTTCTGACTTTTCAAACACAAGCAACTTTATTTTCACAACAGTTTTAGGTTTATAGAAAAAGTAGCCAGGATAACACCCCCATATATATACTCTTCTTGTGCCTCTTCACACCCTCTATATTATTAACGTTTTCCACCAGCGTTATGTGTGTTGTTTATGAGTGGGTAGTGATGCATTATCAAGTGAATTGCATATTTGCATTTGGAGTCACTCTTCAATATATACAGTTGAACGAGTTTTGTCAATTGAAATGACATCATTCCAGTATCACACAGGACAGCTTCGCTGACATGAATTCCCCTGTGTTCCCCAGTCACCCTGCTTTCTTTGTTTCTCCTGAATCCGTGGCAACCATAATAATTTATTATCTCTATATTCTGCCTTTTCCAAAATGTTTTGTATTTGGACTCACAGTACCAAGCTTTAGCAAACTGGCTTTGTCACTAAGCAATATGCACTTAATGTTCTTTTGTATCATATTCATTTTGTGATAGCAGACTTCCTTTAGCACTGGATAATATTCCATTGTGTAAAAGTATCACCCTCTATTTGTACATTCATCTATTGAAGAACATGTTGGTTGCTTTGTATTGCTGCAATAAGGGAGGCTCTAAACATTCATGTATAGGGTTGTGTGTGGACATAAATTCTCAACTTCTTTGTATAAGCCCTGAGAAGAACTGCTGATGAGTGTTACAATAAGATTATATTAAGTCGTATAGAAAGTCACTAAACTGTCTTCCAAAATAGTAGTATTATTCTGTGTTCTCACAAATAATAAATGAGAAATCCTGTTGGTGCCACATTTTTTCCAAAATTTGCTTTTGTCTTTATGCGTGTGAGGCAACCTGGTATGTACATAGCCACACATTATTGTTGTCTTAATTTGTAATTTCCCAGAGGCACATGATCTCAGAAACCTTTTTCATATGCTTATTAACCATCTGTATATCTTTTTTGATGGTGTATAACTATAGATCGTTTGCCCATTTTTTAATTAGGCTCTTTGTTTTCTTTTCCGTCTTATTTTTGATGGTCTTTATATTTTGGAGACAAGTCCTTTATTTAAAATATTATTTTGGTAAATATTTTTCCCAGACTATGGCTTATCATTTTATACTTTCGTCCTTTGCAGAGTAGAAAAATGTCATTTAGTCAAGTCTAATCTGTCAACTCTTTCTCTCATAGATTTTCTTTTTGATGTTGTGAGTATAAAAATCATCACCAAACTCAAAGTCACCTCAATTCTTTCTAGTGTTAGATTTTAGTTGCAAGTTGTTCTTCATTTTACATTTGCGTCTGTGATCCTTTCTTGGTTTTTGTGATTTTTACTAGCAGTGAATTGATCCTTTTCATTTACATTCTGATTTTCACATTGCTCCTTCTGAGGGGATTTTCATGATTGTTCTAGTTAATTCAGTACCACATCACCAACTGGTAGCTGATCTAATATTCTTCCTTTTTCCTATCACCATCATATCAAAAAAAAATTCTATTGCTACTCGTTTGTTTGTATGTTCACTTTAACTAGAATGTAAGTGCCAGGGGAGCCAGGACGCAATCCACCCTGTCGACTGCCGTGTCTAACGGACTAGTACTCAACAAGTATGATGTACTGGGAAATATTTACTCAATAAATAAGTGAAAAAAACATACTTAACACTCTCATGGTGCTGCAGTTTCTGATTATGAGTGTTCTTTTTAAGTAACAAGAACAAAAAAAATTTTAGGGAAAGATAAAGAAAGATAATGGATTGGAAGAAAAGTTGACAAAAAGTCTGCCTATTTTTTCTTATTCTTCCGGTACCATATATTAAGCCCGGCTGAATGTACAATGTGGTGATACAAACGGAATGTGACTCAGGGAAATTAAATGATTGGCCTGGAAGTCTTTAGCTTTCCTGGTCTGTTGCCAATATACTTTATTTTTGGAGAAGATCTATTCAATCGTTTTGAATAGTCAATAGAAGACTCAGATAGAATGTTTCTCCTTTCCACAAGATGCAAATTGGCTTCAACTAATTTAAGTATGGTTTTTATTAACTAAGTAATGGAAAGGAATTTGCTTGTAATCTCAGTTAGATTAAATGATAAATTATCCTATCTGTTGCTGACATAGGAAAAGAATTACATAGTGTAGTCTTTGCACAGCTTTTAGTAAATCTCAGAACAACTCAAAAATCCAGACGGAGGTTTCACAATTGATTTCTTGATGGCTGGCGGACCATTAACTAAAGATTACTGAGTTTAGAAACATCTATATAAATGTGCCCACCACAGGCAAAGACAAGTGGCCTGGTTTCAGCTGTAATTATTATCACCATAATATTAATATACTTAATGGAGAGACTGGGGTGGAGTTGGGTTGTAGAGCATTTGCCTAGCACACTCAAGCTTCTTAATTTGATCTGTGGTACCTCAACAAATCAGTCAATCAATCAATCAGTCAATCACAATAACAAACACAATCACAGCAAATAAACTATATCTTTCTGATCTTTTTTTTTAATTACAGTCCCATCTATATAAGAACAAACAAATAAAAAAGTACATGGTCATTTCAGATTCCTGTAGTGAGTACATAATCAGTTACTCTGCATGTGTTGATGCCAAAGGGAAGGACAGAGAAATATATCTCCATGGACTGATAAAGCATGTGAGCGTCAATAACACCTGTTCCGTAAATTATTTACAGCAAGTCTAAACCTGAGCCTAGAGATGGTTCAGTGGTTAGGGACAACAAACACTGACTGCTCTTGAAGAGGACCCAGCTTTCATACTCACACCCACACCAAGCAACTCACAAGTTCAGCTCCAGGAGGATCCAAGGCCTATCCCACTGTGATCACCACATTCATGTGCATATACCAATAATTCATAGATACATACACATAATTCATAATTCTTTTATTTTAAAGGTTATAATTTAATTACATACTCACTTAACTTTTCTTCAAACCCTTCTATATGTCTCTCCTCTCTCTGCTTCAAACTCTTTTCTCATTAATTGTTATTGTATGCATAGATATTTTTCTATATACATATGTGGACTCAACAGGTTATATTTAGGAATAAATCTTTCAAAAAGATAAAAAAACAACTGATCAAAGTACAGTGCTGGTTATTGAGAAATACGATGTTGAAAGATAGATAAAACTGAAGTATGTTTAAAAAAGGAAAATACCCAGAACAATGTAGAATAGTTGAAAATATATTTAATTCTTTACAAGCAATTAATTGCTTTAGGGTTTGTTATTTAATTCTATCAATAATTTTAAGTTATTGTTATACTGAATTCTAAGACTGGCCAAAAGAGGTAGAGGCTAGGTGTATTTGCCAAAGTCATTGCCCTACATGACTGTAGTTTTCATCATAAAATAGTTTATCACTGAAGTATATTAAATAGCAAAATAAATCACAATCTGAGTTTTTTCCCATGTTGTGCTGATTATGTAGACCACAGATGTAGACAGTTTGTATTTATGCTACTGATGGCATGGGTGGTTCTCAATAATTGGTGATGAGCAAAATCATATATATTAAAGCAATGAACCAAAAAAAAAGAGGAAACAGTGACTAACATAGACTTTATAAGGAAACATACATGTGGATAGAGTTTTAGGGTGTGAGTGGAAGACAGATCTCAAGGAAAAGATGTTCCTGGTGCAAAAATGATATGGTGACAAGTGGTATTGTCCTGAGACTTACTGACTCACTTCTTGGAGGCCAGGAGAAAATCCTTGTGATTGAAAATAAGCAGATGGCATTTGCAAACACAGGAAAAGTAAACAGAACAGTGGAGTAACCAGTCAGGACTCAGTAAACAGTTGGAAATGCAGTAGGAGCCTGCGGGCTGCACATGTGTGTGTGTGTTCTCTTTGTGTACTTACACACATTAGGAGCTCTCCTCGATATTGTTTATCTATTCATCACTGCCATACACTCAAACACTATACAACTCTCCCTGTGGCAATCAGTAGAATTTTTAAAAGAAAATTATTGCTACACATAAATGTTAAGAGTTTTGAGTGAAGTTGTGATTCAGCCCCTTAACTCTTCTCTTTATCTTAGTACCTGAAGATTGTGTCTTGTCATTAAAATAATAGTGCTAATCCCTAAAATTTTACTTCATTGTATGTACGGAGGTTTTTTGTTTTTATAGAAAGAAATTCATGTTATAAATGCAATACTTGGTTTCTCTTGAAATAATGTGAGGATTTTTAAAGTCCATTTTATATTTGATTAGCAGTAGTCTATGGTACATATATGTTTTCTTTTTTCCCTCTGGTTGTTTTTAAATGGAAATGAATGTTTGTAAATCACAGTCTAGTCTGTAGGTGTCATCATTGCTAATGGGATGGACAATCTGAGGAAATAAATGGTGTGTGTGTGTGTGTGTGTGTGTGTGTGTGTGTGTGTGTGTGTGTAGGCCAGAGGTTAGTGCCAGGGGTCCTTCCTTATCACTTTAAAAAAATCTTCTTTTCCATTATACATGCCAAATCCAAGTTCCCACTCCCTAACCTCCTTCCATTCCCTTCACTTACTACCCCCCCCCCCCAACTTCTCATTCACTCCTCAGAGATGGTAAGGCTCATTGCTTTGGAGAATGTCTAAGTCCCTCCCTACTATATCTAGGTTGAGCAACGTATCCATCCAAAGAGAATAGAATTCCAAAAAGTCAGTACATGCAGTAGGGATAAATACTGGTACCAATTCCAGTGGCCCCTCAGTCTGCTCCAGCCGTGCAACTGTCAACCACATTCAGAGGGACTAGTTTCATTTTATGCTTGTTCCTTCCCAGTCCAGCTGGAGTTGGTGAGCTCCCATTAGCTCTGGGAGATTCTTTCAGTGGGTGAAACCGTCATGATCTTGACCTCTCTGCTCATATTCTCATACCTCCCACCCTTCAACTGGACTTTGGGAGTTCAGTACAGTGCTCTGATGTGAGTCTCTGCCTCTGTTTCCATCAGTTGCTAGGTGAAGGTTCTGTGGTGATATTTAAGATATCCATTAGTCTGACTTAAGGGCAAGGCCAGTTCAGGCACCCTCTACCCTATTTGTTAGGGTCTTAGCTGGAGTCATTTTTACAGATTACTGGGAATTTCTCTAGAGCCAGATTTCTTGCTAACCCCATAATGACTCCCTAAATCAAGATATCTATTTCTTTGCTCTCGTTCCTTCTTCCATCTTGACTACCCATTCCCTCAAGTTCTTCTTGCCCCTCCCCTTCTCCCCTTTTACCTTCCCTTCTCACCCCTATATTCCCAATATATTCCCTATATTCCCAATTTGGTCAAATGATCTTGTCTATTTTGACTTTCTGGATGGATTTATATATGTTTTGCTTAGGATTCACCTTATTACTTAGCTTCTCTAGGATCATGAACTTTAGGCTCAATATTCTTAGTTTATAGCTAGTATCCACTTATGAGTAAATACATACCATATTCATCTTTTGGGTTCTGGATTACCTCACCCAGGATGGTATTTTCTAGTTTCATCCATTTGCATGCAAAATTCAAGATGCCCCTTTTTTTAACCCTTGAGTAGTACTCTAATGTGTAAATGTGCCACATTTTCTTTATCCATTCTTCGGAAAAGGGACATTTAGGTTGTTTCCAGGTTTTGGCTATTGCAAATAATACTGCTATGAACATAGCTGAATATAAATGTCTTTATAGTATGATCGAACATCTTTTGGGTATATTCCCAAAGTGGTATTGCTGGATCCTGAGGTAGGTTGATTCCCAATTTTCTGAGAAACCGCCATACTAATTTCCACACTGGTTCTGCAAGTTTGCATTCCTACCAGCAATGGATGAGTGTTCCCCTTACTACACATCCTTTCCAGCATAAACTATCATTGGTAAATTTGATCTTAGCCTTTCTGACAGGTGTAAGATGGTATCTCAGAGTTGTTCTGATTTGCATTTCCCTGATGGCTAAGAATGTTGAACATTTCCTTGAATATCTTTCAATCATTTGAGATTCTTCTGTTGAGAATTCTCTGTTTAGTTCTGTACCCCATTTTTTTAATTGGGTTATTTGTCATTTTGATGTCTAATTTCTTGTGTTCTTTATATATTTTTGAGACCAGTCCTTTGTCTGATGTGGGGTTGGTGAACATCTTTTCTCATTCAGTAGGCAGCTTTTTTGTCCTATTGACTGTGTCCTTTGCTTTACAGAAGCTTCTCAGTTTCAGGAGGTCCCATTTATTTATTGTTGCTCTCAGTGTCTGTGCTACTGGGGTTATATTTAGGAAGTGGTCTCCTGTGCCCACACTTTCAATTTACTTTGTGGCAAGGCAAGGCATATGTCATGCATCTGTTAGGGTTTTGCCCTCAGATATTTGAAGATTTTAATACATGAGAAAATAGTTAAGACAGAGAAAGCCTGGACGATGGGACTATTTCTGGTACTTAGGCTGAAAGAGAAGTCTAGATAATACCTGTCTGATCACTGCAAAGACCTGTTGGCCACCAATGACTTTAAATCTAAGCCCACCCTAAAACATTTGTTTAAGGACAAATGTATTTTATGATCAAGATCTTGTAATGAATTATTTGCAGCGATAAGTCCTGGAACAGAGAGGAGAAAACATCCTGTCATTTTATTTGTCCTTTCTATTCACACAAATCTTTTACACTTTGTAGCTTCTCTTTCCTATGTTATTCTAATCTATTTTAAAGTGAAATGGCTACCAAAAATCAGCTTTCTGTCCATTAAAACACAAAATGTAATAAAAATATATTAGATTGAATAACCTTCCAGTGGCGGCAACTTGACTACATAAATATTCAGCTGGCAGATTAGCCATGAAGTGGTAGTCTTGGTAGCATCAGCTGCATCTTAACAACTTCTCTATTGAAGCCATTTGCATAGACTTTGTTCAAGAATTTTATAGTTCAGAGCTCTCATTTGGACCAGAATCCAAACATATTTAAAAAGGGAGAAATGAAGTCTTTCGTGGGTGTTTTTGACTTTCATAACAAAATGCAGCAATAAATCTGTTGATTGATAAATGAGAGAAATACCTAGGGATCAGAATTTTCTTTCTAGATGTGAACTTGAGTATTCCATCTAGAAACTTTATAGTTTGAACACGTTATACTACTTATAAAGCCGAACTGTCAGAAACAGCACACGGGAGCCCTAGGATGTGGCTGGCCCTTCACCTTGTATCCATCTTCTTCTCTAGCCGTCCTACGTTTTCTCTCTTACTAAGTTTTAATATCATCCACCTTTCTGTTTTGAAAATATCCTAACTTGCCTGTTTCACAGAAAGACATAGGCTCAGAATGAGTCCCTGATGACACCACAGTCATAGAAGTCTTAGCTAAACTATCCCTCCTCAGGAGCTGGTTTAGGCCTCTAGGTATTCCAAGCATTTTGAGTCACATGACTCCATCCATTCCATAGTCTGGCTTGATCACAGTTCATGGATTTGGATTTTGTGGTTTTTATTTTTATATTCAAAGGACTCAAAATAATATATTAAAACCTTATTAAAACATATCTTGGTTTTTATTTAGGCTTGAACACGACATAAACAGCAGAACTTAGTTTTATATGAATTTCATTGGGCTTAACAATATTAAAATTTATGCTGTCTGTGTGATTCATGCCGTTTCTATCTAATTTTAAAGAAAGTCAGTAAGAAAAATTTCATATAATTTTTAAAAATATGTCTGTGGGAGAGAGCTCAAAGGCAGAGTACTTCTTAGCATGTTTAGGGTCCTTAATTCAATGACTGAAAAATATTTTATACTAACACAAAGTACTGTTACATTGATAATATTTTAGTGATTTTTTTCTTTAAAATCACATGTTAATTTGTCCGTGTAGCTATTAAAATCATAATATTTACCAGTTTGCTACTTTTACATGGTGCAGTATATTAGCTAGTTTGGCCTTCAGTGGCAGAGTTTTACCATGCAGTAGTTGATGTGAGCTACTACATAGTCTGTCTACATACTATGCACTGCAACTGATACAGGTCCTTCCTTATGGGACTAAAAGGAAGTAAAGTCACGGTACAAATCATTGGAAGATCAGTTACTTGACTTTCTAAGAGACTTCTAAGAGTCCACTGTCATTTTGAACCATAACAGTAGATGCTAATGCTACTAGATGATCTACAATATGTTGGATGATATAATACATTTATTTAGGTGTGAACATGAAATGCAAATCATATGCAAATTAGTTGTTTACTGTGCTTTTCTTGAAGACAAATGTTACTTAAATTTTCTGTTATGTGGATGGAATGCATGGTGGACATACTGGGGTCCATGCCATTAAAGAAAAATTGATTCTCCCACCTAGTGGCCATCAATCAATTGCTAATAACACCTTAGCTATGGATACATGTGACCACCTCTTCCCTCGACGCTGAGATATTGTCTGGCTTGAGAAGCTTCAGGTCTGCAACGTTGCCACTATGCTATATGGAAGCCCACACATCTAAGAATATATGAGCAACACTGATTGGGTTTGATGGGTTGTTTTGAAAGAAGTAGAAGGATAAGAAGAAAGAAAAAAGAAGAGAGGGGGAGAAGGAAAAGAAAACAAAGTTGGGTGGTCAGGGAAGGGCTAGATATGAGAGAAGCCGAAGGGGGAAGATGATAAAACACATTGCACAAAATGCTCGATAAATGAAAGATTTTCAAAAGAGATTTATTATAAAATATTCTAACATTAGATATCATATATTTTGTGATAATGGTTTTGAGGGTACAAAATAAATTATGTCTCTTTATCTCACCACTTTAAGCACAGTAAAGACCCTAGCACCTTCCTAAGAAACACCATCATTAGAAAAAATGATTTTCTGTGAAATAAAATGGAGAGATTAAAGCAAAACTGAGACCCTTCAGCTTTAAACCTCATATTTGGTTGGGGTCTGATACAGGATACACAGTCCATGTTTCATTCATACTGAGCCCAAGGAAGCTGTTTTTAGCACTTCATAAGCAGGGATTATTGGATAATGGGAATAATGAGAAATAAACATCTGTTGACCTAAACATGGAACTGTGATCACCAAAGAAATGCCTCATTTCCTATTTGTTGACTATGCGACTTTACAGAGTTCTTTATTTTATTTGTGATTTTTGGTTATTGAGACAAGATTTCTCTGTGTAGCCTCAGCTGTCCTGGAACTCACTCTGTAGACCAGGCTGACCTCAAACTCAAAATTCTGCCTGCCTTTGTCTCCCAAGTGCTGGGATCAAAGGCTTCCAGCACCACCACCTGGCCAGATTTCTTATTTTAAGTGTGCTATTTGACCTCTGCCGAGGCCAGGGAAGAGTGACTGAATTTACCTACCTGCCTGAGACAATAGCAGCATGAATAACCAAATCAGACAGAGCAGAGAAGAGGAGCATTTTCAAGACAATGAACATTTAGCAATGTAATGAAATAATCTCAAAGAGATGACAGGCTAGTGAAGCAAGGTGCACACTTGCATTAGTTTAATATCTTCAGAAAACTTCTAGGTCACAATTCAAGGAAGAAGAGCCCAAATTTTGATAAACTCTGTGATATGAGGGAGTGGAAATTAGAATACAAGGTGAAAAGGGCTTCTGGATTTTATAGACAAGAGTTCAAGAGAGGAACATCCTGAAAAAAAGAATAGGATAAAATAGTTTCATGAAGTTCCTTTCATATATTCATCAACTTAGGATCATATAGAGAATATATAAGGCAAGAATCATGTGGGATTAAAGGAAAGTTCATTCACATAAAGTACAGAACAGTTTTTATCCTGACTGGAAAATTTCAAAATACATGAGGTAATTTACAGAGTGTTTGAAAAGATATTGTCTCGATACTGGGAAATAATTTCACTAAAATAAATGCTGCCATGTTTCAAAGTAATTAACATCAAAATAGAGACAGAAAGAATCAAACTATTTCTAAATACATTACCTGCATACCAAGACAAGGGTCAAGGACATTCAGGGGACGTTTTAAAACAAGCAGCACTAAGGAGGAAATGACCAGTCTAACATTTTGATCACGGATAAACAGACAAAGGAAGTACAAAAATACAGCCCGCAATTAAGAAGGAACAGAAAAATCACCTAAACACAAAGCAGAACTGAGCTACTCATTAGAACTTCAGAGATGCTTTTAGCCTTATTTCAAATACATTGAAGATGTTACTTGATACATGGAGGATCTAGGAGAAACCTGTATAAAAGTCCTAAACATAAAAATTTATAACGATTAAGGTGAAAAGTCAACTTGGTGGAATTCACCATGAATTTTCATATTGGACAAAAATACAAAAGTTGGAAGACACCACAATCCAAAATATCCAAAATGGAAGTGTGTGAAGCCTAAAAAACCAGAATCTGACGATGCTCAGATCTCACACCAAGAAAAGAGACTTTCATGATCTCAGTAAGACATTGAACAGTATGTTTAGTATTCATTTTCAGGACAATAATTTTTTAGAGATTTTCGTGAAAATCATGGTCACGTCCCACACTTCCCCTAACTCCTTCCTCTGGTTTTACAATCTTTCGCCTCCTTTTCCATCATGTTGCCTGAGCCTTAGGTATAGGGATTGTTTTGTAGATGTATTCATTAGGGACAAATTGGAAGGGATCTGATATCCATGTGTTTGTGAGTTAGATTCCATATTAGCAAGTTCAATGGGGCAGAAAATGAATATTTGTAGCAATTTAAAAAAATCAATGATGATAAGAAACATATTTTTTTCCAAAGTTTATTAAATTATAAAAGTTTCCATTTCCGCTCCTCCTCCCAACACCCTCCTATTCCCCCCACTCCCTCTCCTCCTCCCTCTCCATCCCTAAGAGCAGTCAGGGCTTCCTGCCCTGTGGGAAGTTCAAGTTCCTCCCCGCTCCCTCCAGGTTCAGGAAGGTGAGTATCCAAACAGACTGGATCCCAAAAATCCAGTATATGCAGAGGAAACAAGTCCCAGTGTCAGTGTCAATGACTTTTCAGAAAGACTCCGGGCCAGCCACATTCAGAGAATCCGGCCACATTCAGAAAATCTGGTTGGATCACATGCTCGTTCAGTCACAGTCCAACTGGCCTTGGTGAACTCTCATTAGATCAGTCCCCTTGTATCAGTGGGTGATCGCACCCCTCGCGGTCCTGATTTCATTTTTCATGTTCTTCCTCCTTCTGCTCCTCATTTGGACCTTGGGGGGCTCAGTCCGGTGCTCCAATGTGGGTCTGCGTCTGTATCGCCATCCATCGTCGGATGAAGGTTCCCTCTGGTCTCGCCTTCTTTGCTCACGTTCTCTTTCCTTCTGCTTCTCGTTTGGACCTAGGGAATTAAGTCCAATGTTCCAATGTGGGTCTTTGTCTCTATCCCCAACTATGTTCATAGCAGCACTATTTGTAATAGCCAGCATCTGGAAACAACCTAGGTGCCCCTCAATAGAGAAGAATGGTTAAAAAAGGTGTAGAACATATACACATTAGAGTTTGACTCAGCGGTAAAAAACAATGACATCTTGAATTTTGCATGCAAATGGATGGAAATAGAAAATGCTTTACTGAGTGAGGTAAGCCAGATCCAAAAAGAGGAATATGGTATGTATTCACTCATAAGTGGATTCTAGCCATAATTAAAGGTCTTTGAGCCTATTATTCGTTATCCTAGAGAAGCTAAATAAGAAGGTGAACCTGAAGAAAATATATTTCTTTTAAAAAAAAAATCTAATTCTGTTTACCTTACAAAAAGCATGGTTTAAATGTGAGGATAAAGTTTTGTTGTTTTGTTTGCTTTTTTGTTTGTTTTAGTGGACAGATCTTGTGGGCACTGTCATGGTTAATCTTCCTTCTCAGTGTCACTGGATTCAAACCCCTAGGACTTACCTTGGGATGGCTGTGCCTGTGTGTGTTTCCAGAGAGGTCTAACTGAGGAAGCCTGACTCATTATACATGTGGAGGGGAGCTGGCCCCATTCCTTGGCCTGAACATCCAGATTTGACAAAAACTGAAAACAGGTGAAAGCAAAATGAGCATTGGCCTTCTCTGTGTCCTGGCTGTGGATATTTCCAAAGCCACAGCTCCCATGGGAGAGCCAGTGGTGAAAGCCATTCCAGTACCGGGACAGGCAGCACTACCACAGTTATCTTTCCTCACTTCAGAAACCTGCAGATTTTGTCACAGAAATGAAAAGGCAACTAAGACAAACATGATATGGATTAAGAGAAGCTGATTGGCTAGACTATTATTAGGCCTGGTAGGTGTCAGAGCAATAAACAACCTGAGGCCATCTCACAATAATGTTATTACTATTACTAACAGAAATAGCTAGTGATCAAAAATTTTTAACAAGACCTAATCTTGACTTTGTTCTGCATAGCAGAGCTTCAAATCACACAACAGAAATAAATCTACAAAAATGAAAATATATTTTCTAAATAACGTATAGAATCATTGAAATAAAATAACTAGATCCGGAACATCACCAACCATTTGACATAGTGATGTTTATAGAACATTCCACCCACTAAGAGTTCAGTTCACACTCCTTCCAAGCTTACCTGAAGGATTGGTCAAGATATACCATTTTCTGGGTCATAAAATGTATAAAACACTTGATATGTTTTGGATCACACAATTATTTCTCTGGATATAATGATATTAAATAAGAATTCAATCACCTACCAAGTATTTACTAGTAAAATGAGCAATGCATTAAATATGGAATTTAAAAATTAAAAATGTGAATTGGAGGTTGGTGCTTGGCTTACTGGATAAAGCGATTGAGGGCCTGTGTTTAAATATTCACCTCCAAAATAAAACTCAGGCCTTGTAGCATTTGTCTTAACCCTAAAACTTGGGAGGCAAGTTATTGATTCTATAATTTTTCTGGTGAGTCAGCCTGCCCTGTCTGGTAAGCTCCACATTTAGGGATATACCCTATCTCAAGAAATAAGAAGGGGAGTGTCAAAGTAACACAGAACATTGACCTCTGGCTTCTGCTTGTGAAAGCATCGGTGGGTTCACCCACATGCATGTACACATCATATATTAAAAGAAAAAGATAAAGAAAAAGAAAAAATGCATATTGAACTGAACAAAAGCAGGTTAGAGGATATAGTAAGACATAATAGTTTATTTCTAAAATTCATTTTTATGATCTTTGTTGCTGAAAAATGTAGAAGGAGCAGCAGGCTGCGTTCCCACCTGGATCCCAGCTAGCTTACAATGAAATAATGACACAGAAACTGTATTCTTTTAAACACTGCTTGGCCCATTAGTTTCAGACTCTTATTGGCTAACTCTCACATCTTAATTAACCCATTTCTAATAATCTGTGTAGCACCATGAGGTGGTGGCTTACCGGGAGTATTCTAACCTGCGGCTGTCTCGGAGAGGAGAGTTATGGTGACTGCCTCACTTCCCTTCTTCCTCCCAACATTCTGTTCTGTCTACTCCACCTACCTAATTTTCTGTCCTATCAAAGGCCAAGGCAGTTTCTTTATTAACCAATGAAAGTACCACATAGACAGATGACCCTCCTCCATCATTTCCCCTTTTTCTGTTTAAACAAAAAAGAAATGCTTTAACTTTAACATAGTGAAATTACATATAACAAAACAATTATCAAGTAAGAATTACACTGATACAAGGGGACTGATCTAATGAGAGTTCACCAAGGCCAGTTGGACTGGGACTGAACGAGCATGTGATCCAACCAGATTTTCTGAATGTGGCCAGATTCTCTGAATGTGGCTGGCCCGGAGCCTTTCTGAAAAGCCACTGACAATGACACTGGGACTTGTTTCCTCTGCATATACTGGATTTTTAGGATCCAGTCTGTTTGGACACTCACCTTCCTGGACCTGGAGGGAGGGGGGAGGAACTTGAACTTCCCACAGGGCTGGAAGCCCTGACTGCTCTTAGGGATGGAGAGGGAGGAGGAGGGGGAGGGTGGGAGTGGGAGGGTGTTGGGAGGAGGGGCGGAAATGGAAACTTTCATAATTTAATAAACTTTAAAAAAAAGAATTACAGTTACAATGTTTATATCTATATCTTTATCATAATAATGGAAACCTATAACTATGACTATCCATTCTTCAACTCCATCAAAGACTCCAGAAGGATATAATATTACCAAGCAAACAAGAAATAAGCATCTTTCAAACTCTAGAAATGACAAAGACATCTCGCTGCCTGTACAGTCACCCAAAGTTCTTTTGTACTGTTGGGGATTCCATCTTCAGCCTTCAGGCCCATAGTATCCAGCAGACTTTTCCATGAAGCAGGAAATTTTAAAGACAGTTCAGTCACTATCTGCTGTGTACTGTAGAATGTCTTGTAGACTCTTTTATGAGTCAGGAACCCCAAAGAATCATCTCACCTTTAGGCAAGTTTAGCAGTCCTCTTTCTGCGGGATTTTTGTGTCCAGTTTATGCAACAGTCCAGGCAAGAGCAGTTTCATGCCCAAATGGCTAACCAACTCCATAAGGAGTCTCTTCGATGTCCATCTTTCTCTTGAAGTAGCTGGTGCTGCCAGGAGCAGACGTGTCTCATTGTCATGAAAAGACCTAAGTTATTAAAACATTAAATGCCATATTCTGTAGTCTTTGAAAGACATGAAGAATGTCTATCTAACTGAAATATATCTCTATATATCTAGAAAATCTAACTAACATGACTACAAGCTTGACTAATATCGATGATTATTCATTAACAACCTATGCTTTCTAATTATACATTACATTTTTAAATGATCTACACCATCACAATACCTTAATCAAGATCAGAAATACATATACACATAACAAAATTGACCTTAAAATTCATACCAAAGCAAATTACTCATACCTATATCATATCCCCCTTTAAATGTAAAAGAACATTTATAAACAATATTTGGGAATATGGGCGTAGTTATGATAGAAATTAGTAATCTATCATTTGGATATATAAAGGGTAAATCTGAAGACAATTTAAATGCCTATATTGGGATCCGGAGAATAACCAGCAGCAGGGTAGGGAGTAGAATTCAGGTCACATAAGATAGCTACCCTATGTAGAGACATCCTGCAGTGTGCTCAGCGTGATATATTATGCATGGAATCATAATGGATTTCCTAAGAAGGAAGAACAAGCCTTTGCCTTGGAGTGACAGTTTAGCTTTAAAAAGACAAAAGAATCACAGCAGGTTCAGATGAAGACTGATGGGTCCCATGCTCCAAATCTGATGCTGACTCAGTGTGAGGTGAATGGATGAGAGCAACTGGTGGATCTGGGTAGATAAAGCAGACTCCTGCACACAAAAGCACAGCAGTATATGCCTGTGGTAAGTATTAATAACTACCAACCATTCTAAGACTCATCAGTTTCAGTAACTTGGTTATACTCTGCTTCCCTGATATAATTTTTTGTCTTACTTGCATCAGGTAATTTGTTAAGTTATTACGATTATCATGTTTGTAGACTAACCAGTTGCTTGAAAGTGCAACAACTTTAGTTCCTTCTTTTTAATTTGTGATCAGGTGATAATAGCAACCACAACAATTTGTAAACATTCACAGGGGTGCCTGCTGAGTAGAAGGGTCATGCAATACTCAATACAGTTGCACTCCTTTAAATGCTTATCATACTTCTTAATATTTATATTTTAACTCTCTTAGTTACCATAGAGCCCCATGTTTGGTGTGATCATCACCCTCACATTGAAGATGTAGAAATCATGAAGGATATACTAAATGGTAGAGCAGAAAAAAAAGCGTATGAAACGCACTGTTAACACTAATTTTTGAAACTGTAAAATTAGCTTAGAAGAAAAAAACCTTCTGCCACTTGAGCCAAAGTGGAAAGACTCCATTCCAATCCAAACTAAGTTTCTGCTGAGACTGGCAGAAGTTTTAGTGCTCTATTAGTTTCTGTTTAATGAGCAAATTTCCTTAAGTACACATAGAACACTAGGGTACTAAGGATGAAGATTTTAGCCAGATTCTTTATCAAGTGTGATCGTTTTTATGCTTCCTACTTGCACAATGGCACTTTGGATTTAATCTAACAAAAAAAAAAGCTACCACTTAAGAAATTAACATTATAAACTTTTTAAAATTGCCATTGCATACAGGGAGCAATGAAATCGGTAATTCAAATAAAGCACACGGAAGCATTCATTAGAACATTGTCAGGAGGGCACTGATTCATAATCAACACTCATCCTATTGATTGATTCGGGAGCTTTTCAGTGGGGAGACTTGAAGGCAAATTTAGAGTTCCCACCATCTGCCCTTAATGGGGGGGTTCAACTCTCTTTCAGAAGAGTAGATACCTAATGATAAATGTCCCCTCAAAGAAAGGGACTGGACTATTGGGAAAGCTACAGATTCTGTTCTGAATTTCTCTCTCTCTCTCTCTCTCTCTCTCTCTCTCTCTCTCTCTCTCCCTCTCCCTCTCCCCCTCCCCCTCCCCCTCCCTCTCCGTCTCCCCCTCCCCCTCCCTCTCCCTCTCCCTCTCCCTCTATCTCTCTCTCCCTTCCTCCCCACCCCCCCCAGAAGGTCTCACTGTGTAACTCTGGCTGTTCTGGAACTCACTGTGTGGACCAGGCTTGAAATCACAGATATCTGCCTGCCACTGCCTTCCAAGTACTGGACTTAAAGGAGTGTACCACTGCCTGTTCTGAGTTCTTATAAGACCTCATCTTATGATACTTTTTTTCCCCTTTCATTTTGATAAATTTATCTGTTCTTGAAAACTCATTTGAACAGGTTCATTCGTTTAAGCTTTCCTTAGTTTGATTTTCTTGTCCTTTGCCTATTCACATCACTGAGGTCTATTCTTCACATCCAGACCTCAGTTACACAAACAGTTACTGAGTGTAGCAATCAGATTGCATGTTAAAGGACACACCTCACACATGGTAACTTTATCAAACTCCTCTCCACTTCCACAGCACCTATACAAGCCCCCAATTAAAGACTGCTAAGAGCACTGTGAGTCCTCTGTCCATTTGAAAAGCACATGCTCAGTAGGAGGTAGGTTGTCCATGTCTTAGTGAAGGACTCCGTCCACACATGCATATGTGCAGCACTAATTTGGAATTAATGAGCTCTTTTTTAAAAGGTATTAGGTTGCTAGAGAAATGGAAGATTTATTTGGTGTAGGGTGAGGGGAGCTGGAGGGAGTGAGTGGAGAATAGATAAGACCAGATATTTTATATATGTGGAATTTTCAGACAACGATATGGAGAGAAAGAGAGAGGGAAGATGAAGAGAAGGGAAGGGAAAGGAAGGGAAAAGGAAATAAAATGAGAGTGCTAGTGTCTAGCCATTGATTGCATTGATTAAGAAAGTATAATACAATAGATGTATCTACAAAACAACGTCCCCACCTGAGGCTCGGGTGGAAAGAGTGTAAGGATCCAAGGGCCAGGAAGATTGCTGCGAGATGTGTCTCACACTGATATCAGAAACTACATTCAGAAAGTCTCATCAGTATGACTGCCCAAAGGTAAACTGTCAAAAATGAACATGCCAAAGTAGATGGAGAAAATCTATAAAGCCTAAACAATTCACAAATAACTTCAGTCATCTGAGGATGGCTGGGAGTGAGAGAAACAGTCTTTCCTAGGAAAGTGCATCCCATTGGTTATCCAGTACTAAATGCTCAGCCCTGAGAACACATATGTGAGCAACATGCAGACTAAATGAATGAGCATGTGTGTGTGTGTGTGTGTGTGTATGTGTTTGTGTAAAATCTCCAGGTGTCCCTTATTCTTTAAACTATTAATAGGAATTTAGTTTTCTTCCTTGTCTTGGCCTGCTAGAACATCTGAGATATAGATCATCTTTAGATACATAGACTCAATTCTGGGTTTGCTGGTTCCTATTTTAAAATGTTGCAGCCCCTCCATTGTGTTTCCTGTAGTGGTTGCACCGATTACATTCCGAGCAGTAATGTACCAAGGCTTTTCTCTCCGCCCATGTTAATAGTTGCGAGGTGTGCTTTTTGGCAGCAGCATGTGATCTAACAACTATGACACAAGGCTTGAGTTGTATTTTCTTGATGAGTAACAGTAGCTTTTGATTTCTCATTTACCTATTTCTATAAAGGCGCTTTGCCTATTTTTCAGATTACTTTGTGGTTGTTTGGTTTGTATATTTTTGCTAGAGTTGTATATTTTTTAGTACTAAGGTTTTGTATATTTTGAGTACTAGCGACTTTGAAACTGACCCCTTATTCCACAGGTTGCAACTCTCTTTTATCTGTTCGTGGCTAGGCCTTTAATTCCTATTTATTCCATTATTCATATAATTGCATATCTAAAAACAGAAAGACAAATATTTAGTGATATCATTTATAAGTATAATCTAACATACCCAAACATGGAATGGCCACATAGCTCAGTGGGTAAATGCACCTGCTGCTTAACCTGACAGTCTGAGCTTAGTCTCTGAATCCTACATGTGGGAAGGAGAAAACTGCCTCCTGCAGCTTTCCTATAACCTATACACATACACACACAGATACACACAAAAGAGAAAGAGAGACAGACAGACAGACCAAAACTTTTAGGAACATATCAAACACATAAACAATAGATTATATAATGATGATTACCAGGGACCAGACACAGGGAAAAAGGAATATTTTGATCAAGATACATAAAATTTATTATTATATGACACAAATGGGTACTAGGCACCTAATGAATAACAATGTGACTGTCTTAACAGTACAATATATTGACGTAGAATTAGTTATGAATTTTTTCCACATACACATGCAGACACATGTGCACACATGAGCGTGCACATGCATACACACACACTCTGAGTCGTCAGAGATTTTAAAATGCTAATATACATGGTCACATGATTTATTTCTCCAATATACACATGAACCCTAAAATAATAGCATAAAGAACTAAATTGTGTTTTAAATGGCATAATAACTTGTTGTAATGTTCTTTAGCCATTTTCATTAGGATATTTTAAATGACTGAGATGTCCATGGGAATATTAATATTATAATAACCTACTGGTGGACCCATTCTTCCATGTTTAATATATTTAATAGTAACTCCCTTAAAAGACTACATTCTAATTATTCAGAGTCAATGAATAAGCTAAATATCACGACTAAAGAGATGGATTTAGTAGTTACTAAAGTAGTCCTTAGGAAAGATTATTTGTAATTACATGGTCATTTTGGTATAACATTTCTTAGACCATTGCCTTTCACCATCAAATACACAAGCCCTTTTATCCTTCTTGGATACTTAGCTATGCCAGCACTTCGCTCCATTTGCTGGTACCTACCAAGCCACTTCCTATCAATTGTATCTATTGAGTGTGAACTTCAAATGACTGTGGAACTCTGTCCATATAAGCACTCAATATACTTTAAAGGAGAAATAAAATTCTATTCTTAAAATTTCATCCCATTTTATCTTTCTTTCTAGGAACTTATCAGTGATTTCATTCTGTATCCCATTATAGGAATGGCTTCATAGAATAAAATATAAGCCGACACTTCACAAATTTATTATTGTATTTGAAATATTCACATTTTCAAGAGTGATGTTCTATAGTTAAATGAATTCAGAGAGATTAAATCTCCTTAAAAGGAATCAGTCCCCTCAGAGTGGGATTTTCCTGCCAATGTGGCTTGATCAAACCCTAATTGGGTGTGGACTTTTAGAGATTGCAACAATTTTCAATTGCTCATCTGCCTGAAGTAGAGATATTTTATTTTGAGTCTTAATATCTTCAACTATTGATTTTTCTGACTTATTAAAAATTGAATGCATTCACATTAGTGCCTTGCAATGTAAGTATCAACACCAATAGAAAATTGCATTCTGGAAATAGTATTTAACTCATGTACTTGAAAAATCAGTATGTGAGGAAATTAAAACCTCCAATTTTCATAAATATTAGCTTCAAGTGTTGTAATTAAGAAGCCAGCTAGACTCTCAAGTGTCCTGGCTGAAGGGTACCCAGTTAGCACCTTTTCATGCACATGACATCTCACAATGTTGCTTATACATAACTCAGCTTTTCGACAGAGAATCGTGGTCTTCGCTGCAGGGATTCCAATGAAGGTTCCATATTTGATTGTTAATATTCCATCCTGATTTAACCTTAAGCAGCCTACTTTTTAACTATGAATATTGTTCTTTTCCTCCCAAGAAAGGGATTTATCCCATAAAATGCAATAATGCTTATGCTTTCAGTGCCTTTCCCAAGATACTCATCCAGTTGGATGGGACTCTTGAGTGTGCAACCAGTGTTAATTAACACTCTTTTACTACACACTGAGATAGAAGGCGGACAGAAAGCAGGGGATCCAGGCACAGTGTCTGAGCTGCTGGCAACTGGTAAGGTGAAGTCCAGACCCTCAGCACTTTGGTTAAGTTAAAAAGTAAACAGGCTTAGCATAGGGTTTAAAGAGCTACACCTTACACATGAGAGCTTGTGTTCAGGTCTCTACCTAACTCCCATGTCCAGCTAAGCTTCTCTGCTTTTCTTACTATAAAAAAGACAAATAAGAGTTATTTCCTGAAGGGCAAATATGGACAAGACATTCACTGTCTAATGAGTGACTCTGTGTAATAACTTTCTTTTAATTTTTTTCACTTTTAAACTATAACTATATCATTCTTCTGCCCCCATTCCTCTCTCAGTCACTCCCTTTCTAGTTACCCCCAAGTTACTCTGCCTTAAATTCATGGCCTCTTTTTCTTGATCATTGTTATTATACACAGATTGATACACACATACATATGTATGTGTATATAAATATATAAACATAACCCCTCATTCCATATAATGTTACTTTTATGTATATAATTTCAAGGCTCATTATTTCTTAGTGAATAAAAATCTGAAGGCTCATCTTGGCGTCAGACTACCTCTCTTGCTCCCAGTATTCCTTATTTTTCTGTAGTTCCTTGTCTGGAGGGGAAGTACATAAGATTCACCCTCTCCAAAGTAGTATGTCTGTTGGTGTTCAGAAACCTTTTCAGCAGCTATATTGTTACAACATCATGGGGAAATCTTCCATGTCGTTTCTAGATATACAATCTCATAGCAGAATATTTGGTCCCCTGATTCCTACAATCTTTCTACTCCGTCTAATGTAATGTCTTCAGAATCTTAGGTATGGGAGGTTGTGAAGATGTATCAATTGACATTGGATACCCTACAATCATTTGTTCTTTGTATTTTGACCAATAGTAGCTTTCTAAAAGGGTCTCCATCTGCTGCAAATAGAAGCTTCTTTGACAAAGAGTAAGTACTTATAATACAGTTAGAAATCACACTGGTTTGATAAAGTAGCAGTAGTAAGTTCTTTTGAAAGATCCATGACCTCACTAATCCCAAAAACTTGTCTAGGTTCCCATTATCACACATGGTTTCATTCCTGGTGAGTGAGCCTTAAGTCCAGTTTGATAGTTATTGGTTACTGCCAAGATATCAGCGTCACTATCACTATTATACCTTTAAGGATATCTCTCCTGGCCATTTTGTAGTCCATAAATATCTCATCTGGGTAGGAACACTGATGCTACCCTCACTGGGAAGCTTGTACAGCATCTTCTACTAATATGGGAACTAGTCCTCAATAAAACTTTTATGTCAGAACAGTTAGAATCCTCTGAGTCCTGTGTCTGAAATGTATGCTGTCTTCAGCAATAGGAACTTACTTTCAACAGCTGGTAGGCAATCAATAGTCATAGTGATGCCCTGTATGATTTGGGGAATCTGCCCTGATCAACAACTGGAAAGGAGGTATATCATTCCCATACTAGGGCTTTTGTTAGTCTGTGGCTCTTGAGGGAGGAGCATTGTTGGCCCAAAAGGCAGAGACTTGTTGAAGGTATATACATATTTTATACGCACTATATGTAATTTTAAGTAAATACAAAACAGTTTGATTTCCTCTGTCTTTTACAGGTACTTTTAGTGCCACTTAATACTTTTCCTCCATTCCTGTTCTGACCTTCCTACCCTTCCCCTATTCAGTCTACCCTGTGTTTTCCTTGTCCCCCTTCATATCACCTGTACCCTGCAGTGTGTAGTACCTTTTGATAACTGCATGTTCCAAGTACAGTCACCATTGATTGTAACAAGCGTCCTATACTCACTAATTTATTAAGCCTGTGCTTTCTTCTTGCCCCTTGTAAACAACATACGCAAACATGGATCTTTAGAGGAGTTTCAATGCCTTCCTTATTAGGCACAAGCTACACACTAAGTAGCCCTTAACAGAATATAAGTTCAGATGAGGTAACAAATCTCCTCCTAAAGTCATTTTCTTTCCTATCTCCCTTCAATTTAGTGTCTTAAACATTCTCCTTTAATTAAGCAATGATCTCTAGAAAATAATGTTATCTTCACTTTATGAGACGGAAATATTCACTTGGTCTTCTTTGTCTACACGTCAGACTTGACATTGGTATGGATCCTACTTTCATAGTCACCTACACTGTCTAATTAAAAGAATGAAATATAAGTAGTCTTATACAAAGGGAATAGTATAGATGGTATGGATTTAAAATATAAAATGGTAAGGCTATAAGCATAATCATATATCCTTGTTCATTCAATGAATTATTCAAAGAAAAAACAAAATATTTTTGGATAAATTTTAGATGTGAATCATTTTCTTGTCATAAAAATGATCATGTTTAATGACGTGAGTCACATCTTTTAAGAGCTGTGATAAATATTCTACATAGAAACCGAAAATTACATGTCAGAATCTTCAAATTAAAAACAAAAGAAAACCCTTCCCAGGGAGCATTAGTAATCTTTAAGGATGTATTATCTCTTCGTTTATCACCGAAAGAGCATCAGCTAAGCTTACCTTATACACTAAGGTGTGCTTTGGCTTCATATGGAGATACTGTTACCTCATTATAGCCTTTTAATAACTTGAACAAAAATGACTAAGGAGAGAATAATTTTTATCCTGAGTAATTTTGGTTCTACTAGTGCAGTGCCAAGTAGATTAATCTCACAAGTGCTTATGCTGCACACTGAGACACCTATGCACTGACCCCTGCTCCCCTACCTGCTGGGGTGCACTGGCTTTATCACTGCATGAATGGGGCACCAAGGCTCCTCCTGGTGATTAGCCAACTGTCCTTAGGATATATAATAGTGATTTGTGCTTATTTTTCCCAAGTATTTTTTAGTTGTTCCTTGGAGGGGAGCCTTACAGTGTAATGCAATTAGTACTTCATTTCTGGGCAGTCTTTCTATTCCTCGTTCTCTCAGACAGATGCTCTGAGGCATTTCTAAGGAGACATAGCCTGCTGACAAAGCGTTCACATTAGGGTTATCGCCATCAAAGAGCAGTGGAAAGTGGAAACAACCCCCTTTTCCATCCCAATCCAAAACAGACAAGCAGAAAATACCTTGGAATGAAGCAATCATGACACAGGAGAAATGACCTATAAAACTCTGGGTAAATATCTTCATGAATAATTTAAAATGTGTTAGCTATGGTAAATTTTTTTCTGATTTCAAGTAAATACAATATATTTTCTTTTCTTTACAAAATAAGATAAATCCAATCAAATATTACTTAAATTTAAATTACACTCAACATAAATAAAATTCATCAGCTTCAAAATAAAAATTTCTATTAATATTCATTAATGGTTCAACAACATTAATTTCTCTAGTAACAGTTACATTAACCTTCAAATGATATGTGCTTATAAAAGTTCTCTGTGAATTTAACATAATTCTTTGTTTCATTTCAAGTTCCATTAACAACTACCAAGCAATTCCCAATGATTCAATTTATTTTTCACTGTATTTGGGTTGTTTTTTGAAGGTGTATTTGAGAAAAGCGCTTAGAAATGCCCTTGTATTTTTAGTGAACTTAGAAAATAATCAAGCCTACCTCAAAACTATGTTGTAATTGTAATTTTGTTTTTGGTTTGGTTTGATTCTGAGTTTGGGTTTCTTGTTTTATGTTTGAGGTTTTTGTTTTGGTTTCAATTCTTCCTACCTACAGTTTCTTCTTCCTTCATTCCTCCAAGTCCCCGCAACACCACCCCGAGATCTACTCCTCTGTTTCCCTGCAGAAAAGAGCAAGTTTCTCAGGGAAATCAACCAAACACGGCATAACTAAGCACATACTTCACATCAAGGCTAGTCAAGGCAATCCGGCAGGAGGAAAAGGTTAGAGGCACCCTTACTCCCATTGTTAGAAGTTCCACAAAATCACCAAGCTCACGACCATAACATGGAAGGAGAGGACCTAGCAGAGAGACTCCATGATCGCTGCTTCAGTCTCAGTGAGCACCTATGAGCCTTACTTAGTTTACTGTGGTCCATGTTCTCCTGGTGTCTTAAATCCCTCTAGTGCCTATCATTCTTCCTGCTCCTCTTCTGCGGGGTTCCCTGAGCTTCAAGTGTATGGACCCAATGGAGAGCTACAATTTTTAATAGAATACTACAGATAAGAATTTCATGTAGTTATTTTGAAAAAAATAATTCCCACTGATTAATTTCAGAATTTATTAGTTTAAATGTACTCCAAATAAATAAATATGTTTCTTATCATTTCTTTGTTCCCTTTGGGATACGCATGGTATCCTTTCCCTGCCCACAATTCCTCAATTCCTGATTCTTGTTTCTGTAAAGACTCACATGGAAGTTCACACAAACATTGAATTTGTACCTAGGTCCAAAATAAAGTTCCTGAAATAAACAATCATATGTGAGAATCACATTCAGAGTAATTTTTATAGGGATTGAATGCTTGTTAACATTTGATGTTTTTTCTCTTGTTTTATATTTTGAAAGCTTTCATTATCTGCTTTTATCCTTATGACATATTTTTGTTAAATTGCTTGCAGTAGTTTTCAAGCATTTTAAAAGAAATTGCTCATTCAAAATATCTCACTGTATGCTAATAATCATTTAAATTAAGTGTCCTTAATAGTTAAAGATCGATATGTCTACTTGAGGCATTGTATATATAACCAAACTAATAATTTTGTCTTTATTCCCAACTTCCTACAATCTAATAACTAACATTGTGTTACTGCTTTATTGGTGATTTAGAGTTGGTGAGCACGTGGTTAACTTACTATATTACACTTCTAAAACTCAGTGCATACTTTAATTTTGTTTAAATGAGCTTTACTAGACACAGAATCATTACTATCCTATGAACAACCGTTTTCACATATTTAAATATTTTTTTAAATTATTTCCAGTTATGTAATTATGGCTGAAGCTGCCTAATGATAAAACTTATGGGTTAAAATTAGCACTAATATTGAGTTCTACTTATTTATGCAAATTTTTCAAAATTACTTTGAGAAACCAGAAATTCCCACTAAGTGCTCAGTTAATCAGCATCTCCATATTCTAAAACATGAATTAAATCATACAGCCCCATTCTGAATTTTTGGTTTCAATATTTATCAACAAGAATTCAAATTATTTAATACCTTTGCAAATATTGTTGAATTTAGGAGTATTACCCTTTTATCAAGTGAAGGTGAGAAGACAGCAGTTGCCAATGAAGACATGAACTAGAAGTTAATAACCAATAGAGGGTGCACGTTAGGAGGAGGTGGAACCAGGGATGTCCAGATTGATGCTATTCAAAGACCACTATGAGAGAAATGCAAGTATAACAAAATAAAGTATCAGTACATTAGAGCAAGAATATGCCACTGGATAATCCTAAAAGACAGCAATGAAGATCAACCAGATATGATATTAACTGTAATAGATGTGAAGGGTTTCCCATGTAAGGCTTTACTAACCCAATTACCACTTGCTTTCATTTCCATCCAGTTAACAGGTAGTACAAGCAAGCAGGAAGCATCAGGAGTAGAGGACACAGAATGATAACAATGTCATTTCCAGTGGCTTCCCTTCAGATAAAATTCAAATTCATACATACATTCATACACACACACATATACATACATACATACATACATACATACATACATACACACAAAGAGCCACATACCACTTCTTTATCCAATTCTTAGTGACAGTTCTGAAAACCAAGCCAGCAGACGAATTTATGAATAACTGTTGTTTGTTCCGATTTAAAGATTTTGATCCCTATGGCTGCCTCAATTGTCTTTCCCTCCACGAAAATATCACTGAAGTGGGAAAGAAAAATTGGTGACACTCCTTTTGGGGATGAGGTCACCAAAGGAGATAGCCCTAGTTCACTTGAAACCCCTCCCTCTCCCAAGGAAGCAAGCAAGCAAGCAAGCGAGCAAATTTTCCCTAATTATTTCTCTGACCAGATCTTGTCTGCTCAGAGTCAGTTTAAAATGGAAACCGTGTTGCAAGGCAGAGCAGACTCATCACTGCTCACCTGATGACAGTAGCGAATACAATGATATTTGGAAATACTTTGTCATTCAACTGCACTCACTTGCTCTTTTCCTGGAGTATTGATAACAAAGAGGAGACTGCATTGATTTTGTAGTCTTTTGTGTTACCAGCTACTTTATAGTCTCATATTACACAAGCCTTGGTCACCTTAGTGACCACATTCCCTTTTGAACATATTTTTTCTAAAGGTTTTCTTCACAGCTTATGAATCCCAAGTACCTTAATGAGTGCCCCGTGGGTAGCCTGTTGTGCAGGGTTGCGGTAAAACAAAACTGTGTACTAGAGACACAACAGCAGTAATCCCATTAGAAAGAGCAGTCGTAGACACCAGGACAAAGCAGTTTCAACAAAATGGGAAAACATCCAGGTTCATGCATGGACTGCTAAATATGAGGGATGTTCTCATCTTCATGTAACCAGTGAGCTGAATGTGTGTCTTCATTCTCTTGTGGGGACAGATCCCCCTGCTTATAACATTGTTTGTCACTAACAAATCAAATTTCTTCTCACCTATTCTGCTGCTGTGTATTCAGGGTTTTATGACTTTCTTGAAGTATACAACTGGCAAATTTTTATTAATATCTTAGTATATAAACCTTCATATTCTTTCCCTCACCCCACAGCTTCTCAAACAACTGATTAAACTGCCCCAATTTGGCTACTTTTTTATTGTTTTATTTTTATTTTTTTATTTTTATTTTTTATTTTTATTTTTTTTATTAAAAATTTCCACCTCCTCACCTCCTCCCACTTCTCTCCCCTCCCCTCCTCCTTCCCCTCTCCCTCCTTCACCAGGCTAAAGAGCAGTCAGGGTTCCCTACCCTATGGAAAGTCCAAGGTCCTCCCCGCTCCCCCCTGGTCCAGGAAGGTGAGCACCCAAACAGACAAGGCTCCCACAAAACCCGTTCATGCAGTAGAATCAAAGCGCAGCGTCATTGTCCTTGGCTTCTCAGTCAGCCTCCACCGTCAGCCACATTCAGAGTCCGGTTTGATCACATGCTCCATCAGTCCCACTCCAGCTGGCCTTGGTGAGCTCCCATTAGATCAGTCCCACTGTCTCAGTGGGTGAACACATCCCTCGCGGTCCTGACTTCCTTGCTCATGTTCTCCCTCCTTCTGCTCCTCATTAAGACCTTGGAAGCTCAGTCCAGTGCTACAGTGTGGGTCTCTGTCTCTATCTCCATCCATCCCCAGATGAAGGTTCTATGGTAATATGCAAGATATTCATCAGTGTGGCTATAGGATAATGCCAGTTCAGGCACCCTTTCCTCTGCTGCTCAAGGAACAAGCTGGGGACATCTCCTTGGACACCTGAAAACCCCTCTAGAGTCAAGTCTCTTGCCAACCCTAAAATGGTTCCCTTAATTAAGATATATACTTCCCTGCTCCCACATCCACCCCTCCTTCATCCCAACCACTCCATTCCCTCAAGCTCTCCCCATCCTCCCCTTCTCCCTTCTCTTCCCCTATCTCCCCTTATCCCCACCTCACTCTCACTCCCGTGCTCCCAACCCCTGCCCAGCAATTTTGTAAGTTTACAATATCCAGGAGGATAACTATATGTCTTTCTTTAGGTTCACCTTCTTATTTAGCTTCTCTAGGATCACGAATTATAGGCTCAATGTCCTTTATTTATGGCTAGAATACATTTATGAGTGAGTACATACCATATTCCTCTTTTTGGGTCTGAGTTACCTCACTCAGTAAAGCGTT
Source organism: Myodes glareolus (assembly GCF_982192425.1). Classification (NCBI taxonomy): domain Eukaryota; kingdom Metazoa; phylum Chordata; class Mammalia; order Rodentia; family Cricetidae; genus Myodes; species Myodes glareolus. Next base: position 13,196,358 of record NC_142026.1, read on the forward strand.
TTCTATTTCCATCCATTTGCATGCAAAATTCAAGATGTCATTATTTTTTACCTCTGAGTAGAACTCTAAAGTGTATATGTGCCACACCTTCTTTATACATTCTTCTATTGAGGGGCACCTAGGTTGCTTCCAGGTTCTGGCTATTACAAATAGTGCTACCATGAACATAGTTGAACAAATGCTTTTGTAGTATGATTGGGCATCTCTTGGATATATTCCCAAGAGTGGAATTGCTGGGTCCTGAGGTAGGTTGACTTCTAGTTTCCTGAGAAACCGCCACACTGATTTCCACAGTGGCTGCACAACTTTGCATTCCCACCAACAATGGATGAGTGTTCCCCTCACTCCACATCCTCTCCAGCATAGGCTATCCTTGGTGTTTTTGATTTTAGCCATTCTGACAAGTGTAAGATGGTATCTCAGAGTTGTTTTGATTTGCATTTCCCTGATCGCTAAGGAGGTTGAGCATGACCTTAAGTGTCTTTGGGCCATTCGAACTTCTTCTGTTGAGAATTCTCTGTTCAGTTCAGTGCCCTATTTTTTAGTTGGGTTAATAAGCATTTTAAAGTCAGTTTCTTGAGTTCTTTATATATTTTTGAGATCAGGCCTTTGTCTGATGTGGGGTTGGTGAAGATCTTCTCCCAGTCAGTAGGTTGCCTTTTGGTCTTAATGACAGTGTCCTTTGCTTTACAGAAGCTTCTCAGTTTCAAGAGGTCCCATTTATTAATTGTTGCTCTTATTGTCTGTGCTACTGGGGTTCTACATAGGAAGAGGGCTCCTGTGCCCATGTGTTGTAGACTACTTCCCACTTTCTCTTCTATCAGATTCAGTGTGGTCAAATTAATATTGAGGTCTTTAATTCATTTGGACTTGAGTTTTGTGCATGGTGATAGAAATGGATCCGCTTTCATTCTTCTACAGGTTGACATCCAATTATGCCAGCACCATTTGTTAAAGATTCTTTCTTTCTTCCATTGTATAATTTTAGCTCCTTTATCGAAATTCAGGTGTTCATAGGTTTGTGGATTAATATCTGGGTCTTCAATTCGATTCCATTGGTCAAAATCCCTGTTTTTGTGTCAATACCTGTGGTGAACCCCTTGACCAGCAAGGAAGAAACGACCACGAGTCGAGGATTCTTCTCACATCACACTTTATTGGAGCCTCTTTGTTAAAGGGAGAGCAGAAAGAGAGAGAGAGCAAGAAACAAAAGAGAACAAGAAGAGAGAGAGAGAAAGCGAGCGAGAGAGAGCAAGAGTCAAGTGGCATCTGCTTAAATAGGGTGAGGGGACTCAGGTACTGCCCTGATTGGTAAATACCAGTCTGCTGATGCCCAGAGCCTTGGGATTGGCCAGTGACAAGGCTCAATTGTGCATGTGCAGGCAAAGGGCGCTCAGCCCCACACAGCAATATCAAATAAGGACTTGATTACCTCCAAGCTGCAGGAACGCCGGCGCCATCTTGTAATGGCGATTTCTCCGGATGGCTCCCTACAAATACCAAGCTGTTTTCATTACTGGAGCTCTGTAATAGAGTTTGAAGACGGGGTAACTCTAATCAAGTGAAAGATCTATTTGACAAGAACTTTAAGTCTTTGAAGAAAGAAATTGAAGAGGACACCAGAAAATGGAAGGATCTCCCTTGCTCTTGGATTGGGAGGATCAATATAGTAAAAATGGCAATTCTGCCCAAAGCAATCTATAGATTCAATGCAATTCTCATCAAAATTCCAACAAAATTCTTCACAGACCTTGAGAGAACAATAATCAACTTTATATGAAAAAGCAAAAAACCCAGGATAGCCAAAACAATCCTATACAATAAAAGTACTTCCAGAGGCATTACCATCCCTGACTTGGCTACTCTTGATGCCTTCCTTCTACATCATGCATCTGCTACCATCCAGAACTTTGCCAACTGGTCAGGAAAACTTCCTTCATCCATTCCTGGTCATAGAGCACTGTGATTCATGCTAGTAGATAAGAAAGCTCTAACTGTGTTAGTAAGAAAACTTTATTAAATAGACATAGTGTAATGTGGCATGGACAATCAGAATGACTGTTCTTAGATAAAGGTTGTAAGAGCCCTGGTACTTGCTTGAGGCAATTTACATGTATGTTTAGTATGTGTGATATTAGAGCCAGAAATCCAGTAGAATTAATCAGATGTGTTTTGCAGATCAGACCATCATATAACAGAGTACAGTTTGCTGCCAAGGTAAAAAAAAAAAAAAAAAAAAAAAAAAAAAAACTAAAAAAACTGAGGTTGCCAAGGCCCAAATACCAGTCTTCCTACTCCCTGCTTAGTGCTCTTTCCCAACACAAAGTTCATTTTGCTAACAAAAAGTTCCAGTCATTAATTTTAATAAAACTGCATGCTCTATTAAAAACAAAATAAATTACAGTAGCAAAGACATGATAGACACCTGGGTCTCCCAAGTGGAGTGAGCACAGTTCTCAAATCATTTTAAATGGGATACCCATTTTAAAAGGTATATCTTCAACACTAAAAACTCTTGAGAATCCAAAACCTATCTTATTATATTTCTAGAAAAACTTGGGGGTTTAAACTACAATATACAGTGACTGCCTTGTAAAGTGAGATGAACAGCAGCAGATTATTAATTCACACAGAGAGAAACTAAAAACCAGTGTGAGGAAGGCCCAGTGCCGGTTGGCTACTCAATTTAAGAATGCTAGGCTTCTGGTTCTCTGGAAGTTTATCGTCATGATCTCACAATGCTTCCAGGCATCATGTACTGGTCCATGCCTATGTCCCTTTAACACAGAATAAATCTATTCTAGTCATTTTCTATAGCAGATTCTCGTTTATTACTCTGAATTGTATCATAGGTCCTCACATCAACCATTCCCTCTCAGGAAATGAAATGACTACAATCAGTTCACAGACATCTGTATTCAGTTCTTATAAAGCACAAACTCTCTACATATTTGTGCAAAATCAGAGTCCTGTCAGAATAAAAAGGCAGAGTTTAGGAAAGGGTGGTGGTGGACTCACCTAGTTGGACCGTATCTCTTAATTATTAGACACTGTCTTTAAAGACATTTAGAATTAGAAGGTGACGCATTGGAACTCAGGACTCATCAGTATCTGATCAGTTATCAGTGTTTGGAACAAACTTGAAAAGCTTCTGCTGCTGCATACAGTAACATGACACCTGGGAAGATGTGCTTCTGTACAATGATGATTGATATGGCACAGTTGGCAGGATCATTATTCCACTCACAGAAGCAGGAAACCCAGCCAGCATTGGAGAACACAAACTAAAGCAGTAGTGCTGGATTTGATTCACCTCCTCCTTCCCTCCTGCTGCTCTTGAAGAAGAAGACCGACTATAGATTACATAAGCTAGACCAGGTCACGTGTATGTGGAGACTGATGCTTTAAGTGCTGCACATCGGGATGAGCATGTGCACTGACAAGTACCACATCTTCCAAACATGCTGTGTAGATTACCACGGCTCTAGCAGAGAGCTCCTGACAGATGTTGCCAAAAACACAGAAAGCAGAAGCTCAGGGAAGGGGCTACTCAATTATAAATTATACTAAATTATAACAAGTGCTTGTACCGGAGCACTTTTTCAATTTTATTTTTTATCAAAATCGACTTTTTACACGGACTCTTCTGAAGTCTGGCATTGTGTTGCTTGCCTTTTTGATAGACACATTATTTCAATATCCTCTTGAAACAAGGCCAATTTTGAGAGTGTGTTCATGGTGAACAATCTCTTCCCCACTTAGCTTCAAAGGATTGAAGAAAAGATCTGAAGGATGGTGTTGGGCTTAGACTCTGAATAGTTTCTTCTTAATGTTAGGCTCTATTATATTATTCTGTATTAGTGTATTGGGAAAACCAGTGGGCATATATGCATTCATTGCACCACACCCCTGCTTCCTGTACTGCAAAATGTCAAGGACAGAAGAGTGGAAAAAGGAAGCTTAATGTAGGGACCCAGTAAAATACAAAGAGAATAAAACCTCAAACCAAGGGGATCACTGTGGCAGAAGGAGCCATTGCAAAAGAATGCTAGTAGCAAGAGTGAGATATGCATTTAACATGGTCTAAGAAGTAGGAAGCATTGGTGGTGGCTGACTATAATGGAAAAGTAATTAATGATGTAAGTTAGATTAGTGAAATGTTTTACAAAAGCCCGCATTTCCAGCTACACTTGGGGTGGTCTCCCCATGACCACACATCATACTGTGTCTTTTCAATGCCTTCTCTGATGCCATGAAACCATGTTCAGGATGCAAGTCTACGTGATGTATGTAGTTCTGCATATTTCAGTTGGCCTGGGCATAAAATTGCTTTTAGATGTTGGGTGGGGATAGACAGATGGGCAGGTGTTTAAGAGCACTGGCTGCTCATCTAAAAGGCTGGATGGAGATCTATTCCTGAATCCCTATTGGAAGGCTTGCAAGCTTTTGTTACCCCAGTTTCATGAAATCTGATACCCTTGTCTGACCTCTTCAGGAACCAACATATAAGTGTCCCAAACTCTTACACAGAAACATAAACTCATGATTAAACAAACCTTTGTTTTTAAACCCCTGGGAAGTCGATCTCCTGTTGCTGCCTAGACTAGTGTCACCATATTCCATACACTCTGAGCCTCTGTCTACTCACAGTGTCTCTGGTGTATAGTCTTTGCCATGCTCTTAGGTATTTACCCAAACCTAGGTACATTTTGCTTGATTTGTTTTCTCCTTTAATCTTTCCTAGCTCCATTCATGCTCATTTTTTCAGATTTCAGCAACCCCCAATGACGTTAACTTTCTTTTACTATAACCAGCTTCCTGAAGGCTATGCTATCTCCAGATAGTGCCTTGGAGATACATTTGAGATATAAACATAGAGTCTCTTCATTGCCACAGGTGACATATTCATATTACCTAGTAAATCTGTCACCCTACTGTCTCCTAGGATATTGCTGCTGTCTACTTAGCAATTGTTCAAGAAACATTATTAGCATGTATTTCAGTGAAGAACTCGAGAAACACTACATGACAAGTTTATAAATTTTCGTGTATGATACCTCCCAGAGTATCATAAAAGTCCATGTTTATGTTAATGTTATGTGTTATCTTTAGATTTTAATAGAATAAAAGTAATGTAGCAAGTAGTAGTTTATCATCTTTGTGTTCCTTTTGCTGATAAAAGAAAATATGCTCCCTTCTAGGGGAAGAGTGGATTGGTTATCAGAGAAGGGGTAAGGAGACCATCTAAACCTTAAGTAAATTTCTGTCATAAGAGAGAGTAAAAGAAGTTTGTAAGGGGTAGGAGTATAATAAATCAGTAACAAAAAGAAGATGTGTGCCCAATAAAAAGGAAAAAATGGTATATATATATATATATATATATATATATATATATATATATATATATATATCAGTGGAAAGACTATGGTTAAATGTTTCTTTTGACCACTGAAGACATAGTATGCACTTGTGTAGAGGATAAAGACAGGGCTATTGAGTTAGTTTTAGTGGCTGATTTTAATATTCAGAATAGCAAATCACTGCTGTAGGCTCAATTTTGACCTGGCGTATGGAATGTGCTATTGAAGCGGCACAGTTTCTGATGAGGCTCTGGTCCTACCACGTTTACTTGGCCCTGGCTACATTGTCCTGTTGCTGAAGTCGTTTGCATTTACCTAAAGTCACTGCATCATCAAAAAATGTGTCTGCCTCACTACTGGATGCTGTGTTTTCATGTAACCAACTCCTGACAGTTTCCAGTAAGAGATCTGGACCCAATTTTCTTTGTTTGTGAGACTCAGATTCTTAATTACATGGGAATACTACTAGAAACCAAATAAATGCTATAAAGGAACTCTCTATGCTTGAGGACTAAGGATTAATAAGAAAATTTAAAATAGTTCCAAATTCATTAACATGTAAATAGTTAAATGACCTCATCTATGTTTCAGAGTAAATATAAATTAACCTTCAGAAAAGCATGCATCCACCTGGACTAAATTAGCTGCTTTCATCTGTTTCTGCAATATTTATGCACATTTGTTATTATAATTTTTATTGTTTTAGCCTTCTTATTTTCTTACTGCTTATTAAGTACCACTTTTACTATTAAAATGAAAAAAAAACCCACCCTCTGTATTTATGTACTTCTGTAAGAAGCCGTCTCCTATATATAATTGGGTCAATTCTTCTACAGTGACTTCTAATATTTATTATTTTGTTTTATTTTTTACAATTATTCTTATTCTTGGTTGAGTATTAGCATAACTAGAGAACTTGTCAAGAAATTCAAATCAACTGGCAATCTATTCTCTTCCCAAATTACAATTCTGGGACTCTCATGCTGGTGAGAATTGAGTGTCAAACTTTTAAAACCAACATAGGTACTCATACTGTTTAATTTATTTGTGTATTGCTTTTTCCTCATTTTTTTGTTGACAAAAAAAAACTTTCCACACTCTTTCTACCCTCTCGTATGAAATACCATTGGAAGATGGAATACACTTTACATGTTCTGTTTGTCTAGACATATTATAGTCTCTTATTCTCTGCTTCTTTGCTAACTGGATGTTTCTGTGATAAGTGTCATCTACAAAAAACCGAAGCATCTATAATGAGGGATGAGCCATTCCTTAATCTATATCTATAATCATAGACTATTAGGAGCTGATTTAATACTATATCTATTTATCAAAAAACAATAGTACTAGGTTCTCTACTAGAGTCTATGATCTGCCTAATCAAAGGTTCTTAGCCTTCTACTACTGCAGTTATGAGTTTCATCATACAGGATGGAACTTAAATCCAACCATAAAGTGGTTAGCTACTCCTTTGACATTTGTGCCATTGTTATACAAATGGGCCTGTCTGGCCAGGCTGGTTTTCATTGCCTCTCACAGATTTTACATCTGGGTAAATTGATGATTCTTTTTCTCCTCCAGTAGCACTGATAGTACTTTCTAACATTATAAAGCCCAGCCCATAGGGATGAAGCTTCAAGATCAGTACCAGCTTGGTTCCTCTGTGTTTTGGGACTCCAGTATGTGGTTTCTTCAGCAATAGAGACTTTTCTGGACATAACAGGGAAGCTGAATATATGAACTCGCAAGGCTTGTACAAAACTACTATATACCAAATCCCTGCATGGAAAGGGAAGTGGGGCATGAGATTCCACTCCTAACTATGGAGCTACTAGAAACTCTTAGCTGCTGGAAGGAGAAAGGTCACTTTGCTCTAAAAGTGTAACCCACCTACCAGGTCACATATCTAAGAATATTTGGGCAGCACAAAATTGACTTTGATGTTAATAATAATAAAAGCACACAAAAACGGAATGAGAAAGGAAGGAAACTGTGTCTTGGAGGAACTTGAGGGGGTTGGGAATATTATCAAAACATGTACAAAATTATCAATGAAATTTTTTTTAAAAAAATTGATTAAAAGTACTGGATGTATGCACCCTACTCAAAAGACAAGAAAACGAAACACTTTCCTCATTTGGTAGTCACGCGTTTTTTAAGACTGCCATTTAAATGTACCTAAGAAAATATTTTGCATCTGTAAGTGGAGAGCCGTGTGAAGTATAGGTCATAGTTATCCTTACCCAATAATTGAGATATAGTTTAACTGGTTAAGTAAATAAAATAAACTATTGTTTTTTTGAACTCCCATACCAGCCAATTCTGAATGTATTAAATCAAGGTATTTTTCTTAGCCTGGAAAGTTAAATAGCAGGTGTAGTACTTAATGAGCTGCAGCAACATGGACTCATTGGTGTGGCAAATAGATTGTGATATTCATTTCCAATTAAAGTTCCTTTGCAAAGATCAATGAACCACATTTTCACAAATTGAATCACACTAAACTAATAAACAAAATCCTCTCAACCCTGTTGAAGGAAAATTATTATTTCCTTAACATTTAAAATCCCATCCCAGTATTAATTATAAGAAGCAAGGGGCAAGAGAGATCATATATTTATTTACTCATCTGTGTTTCACTTTCAAGTTTTTAGGAAAGGTTAGGAACACTAACTATTATGCAGAAACTACATAAGAATAATTTTCCAGTCCTGAGTTTCTTGGTCTTTGAACCATAAGCATTTTTACTTACTAAATAACATTCTTGTGCTAATGACTAAAGGTCTGATCTTTAGTAAATTAGAAAAGAATCTGTTATGGAGTAACCTTTAATTAATGAATGCACAGTGTGTATTTGCATTAAAAACAATGGCATTTATTGAAAAAAGGGAAAATCACTTAATATTCTGACTTTAAACTCATTGAACTGCACTAGAAAAATTAAAATGTTAATTCAACCACCTTAAATGTCACAACTTTACTCAAAAATGTACATATGTTATATTCATTTTTAAAAACCACCTAATCTTTCACCTCCCCTTGATATTTCTTTCAAAATAGACTTTTGAAAACTGTCATATATTTTCAGGTTTGTTTAAAGTTTTGAAAGATGTTGATATAGATGTGAGAAAAAAAACAAAAAACACAAAACAAAACAGAAATGGAGTCACCCCTGAAGCAAAGGGTAAGAGCTTATGAGAACTGTGTTTTCAAACAAGAGAGTCTCTAGTGGAAATGTACAGGAATGATTTTCTGTCCACGGAAAACCCTAGATCTAAAGAATGCTTTTCCATGCCATGATCAACAACTTCAAAGGGGATTTCCTACCTGATAATGGAATGATTTGTCATTGTGAGCAGTTCTGGTTGAGAAAGCAGCTACCAAATAGCACGACAAAGCCAAAAGACATGGCGACGACTTTCTGAGACTTCTCTGTGCAGTCCCTGTGCAGAGCTGTGCCGGGGACCAGGATACTGACACAAAACAGACACACTTATGTATGTGGACCAGAATAGAAGAGCCAGAAATAAACCCAGGCAACTGGAGCTGATTTTTTGACAGAGATGGCAAAAGTTCACACCAGAGGAAAGACTGCCACTTCACCCAACAGCTAGAGAACGTAGATAACCATTCATAGAAGAAAGAAACTGGATCTCGGTGTCTCATCTTGCACAAAACTCAATGTAAATAGATGACATGCACTAATGTCAGACCTGGAGCTCTGAAACTGCAAGAGGTAACCTTAGAAAGAACACTTTCAGCCCAGCAGTGATAGCGCATGACTTTAATCCCAGCACTCAGGAGGCAGAAGAAAACAGATCTCTCTGAGTTCGAGGTCAGTCTGGTCTACAAGAGTTAGTTCCAGGTCAGCCAGGGCTATACTGGGAAACCCTGTCTCGAAAAACAAAACAACAACAAAAGAAGAAGAAGAAGGAGAAGGAGAAGGGGAAGGAGAAAAAGAAAGAACAATTTAAGGTCTAGGCTTATTCAAGAACTTTTGTCAGAAGGATTCCAAATACTAAGGAGAAAATGACAATAATTGATAAACAAGGCATCAACAAGTTAGAAGGCTTCTTTATGGCAAAAGGGAAAGCTACTTGAGAGGAGAAACATCCTACAGGATGAGATAAAAATCTTTGAAGTTATACATCTGATCCATTAACATCTAGAAGATACAAAGAGCTTAAAAGACCAAAACATAACAAAATAAAATGTATCAATAAATATGATAATGAAGTGAATAAATAATATTCAAATGATGAAATACAAATGGAAAATCAGCATGTGAAAAAATATTTAGATTCAGTAACCATCAAAAAAGTGGAAGAAAAGCTTTATTGAATTCTATCTCATCCAAGATAGAATGGCCATATGCTGATTGGTAACCCTTGTACAGTTCTGGTGAGAACTCAAATGGGTCCATCCCTATGGAAATCAGTATGCAGGCTTTTAAAAATATAATAGATTTTTCCATATGACCCAGTTATAGCATTTCTGGATCCAAACCTTCACAGCATAGAGACATCTGTCCATTTCTGTTTCTCTGCAACATGAATTACAATAGTTAAATTATGGAACCAAACCAGATTTCCAACAATAAAGGAATGGGGGAAAATGTGCTGCATATAAACAATGGGATTTTTTTCAGCCACAAAAAAGAAGGTATGTTGTGAGAAAATGGGTACTACAAAAGATAATTGTACCACATGAACTAAGCCTATCTCAGACAAATGTGATTTCTTTCATTCATTGTGTGTGTGTGTGTGTGTGTGTGTGTGTGTGTGTGTGTGTCTGACATAAAAAAGTAAAGTATGAAGGGAGAGAAAGAGGAGAAACAAGAGATGACAGGAATAGAAATATATGGTAGTAAAATGAGTATACTCAACATGCAATAAGTAGATATACAAAAAACCTTTAATGAGTGTCAAATAAAATGAGAAAATGCAATCAAAAAATTCCTCTCTGGTAATCCCATCTCATCCAGTTCTTTCTCTTCTACTAATTCTATCTTTTTCTCCTATGATTTATCTACCCAGGATACTTTTACATTTCGTGGACCAATAATTGTGATGGTTGAGAATTTATTATCAACAGGATTTGAAATCAACTGGGAGCCAGGCTTCTGGATATACTTACGAGAGATTCCCTAGACTTTGTTAGCTTCTCACCATGTCTAAGAGAGACCACTACTTTATCTTTTTATTACTTATTATTTATTATTTTACTGGGTTAGTTGAGATAAGAAGACCTACCTTAAGAGTAGGCAGCACCCTCCTTAGGTATCTTGGCACTGTGTTGAATGCAAAAGAGAAAGCTAGCTAAGGGCGTCAGTCGGTCTCTGCTTTCTCACTATGACGCAATGTAGCCAACTGCCTCAAGCTCCTGTCACTTAGGACTCTCACAATGGAGCCTTAATAGTTGAATAGGGATAGGAAACTGGTTAGAAATGATGCAAATACAGTATACATATATGAAATTCTCAAAAATTTAAAAATTTTAAATTGTCACTCCTAGTTGAAATGATATCAGTCATAGATAGCAACAGAGAAATAAATGGTCAGTGTAATTGTGCAGTTACTGAGAAAGTTAAGCATGCTCCACCAGAGGGCCACACATCCAGTAATATTTGGACATAACAAATTGATCTTGATGAAGAAGAAAAGACAAAATTGAATAAGAAAGGAAGGTGGGTGTGTCCAGTGAGATTTGGGATCCTTTTCATACATGGGAATGTGACATCATTTCATAACAGAAATAACACTTTACTATCAAGGATGGTGAACATCCTTTTCAGGAAAAGGCTAGCTTTTTAATATTAACATTTAGTTTCATGAATGCCCAAGATGAAATTTTACTTATCATTTTCTCATGCACCCTGCCATAACCTAACTTGGATCATAATTCAGCTTTTAAAAGCTGCTGTACAAAATAACTGTTTTAACCTATAGAAGCATTGAGAAGTTTCTTAATTGTTTCTCAAAGCAAAATATACCTGGTGCTTAGCCAGAACCTAATGAAACATACATGCTGGTGTGATAGGTCTAAGTGATTTCAATCGGTAGTTCTTGCAATGCAGATAATGTTAGTCCTGCTTATCAGTGGAGCAAACTGAACACCAAGGAACAATACTGTGTTGTCTGTCTCTCTGAGTCTCTATGTGGCTCTTTGTTTTTGTATTTGTCTGCCTCTGTATGTCTGTTTTTCTCTCCTCTTTCTCTCATGTTAATAGTTAACCTATAAAATATTGCTCTTTAAGACTTTGAAATGTGTCTAGAGAAGGGTGTACTAATTATGAAAATCCTTGAATCTCAAAAGAAATTAAGCTGTAACAATAATGTCATCAAGCTAGAAGGATATAGAGTAGACCTAGTTCATTTCCAGATGATTTTGGTCCTGGGGTCAAGTCACATCAATTTAAGTATCATCATTCCATTCTCCTTGGAAAATATCCACACCAACATGTGTTCCTGATTCATCTTTTCCTCTGCTAGTCTCAGCCATTTCTATATTATTGATTGCCAGGAGCTCCATGGATAGGAATGAGATTTTACGCTGAACTCCCATCTCCATTCTGGAACAATAATAACTAAAGAAGAACATGCATTAGCAATCTCATCTTGCAGATGAGGACAGAGAAGTTCAGAGTGATGAAGTAACTTGCTTACATTGCCTGAGCCCCACAGTTAGTGTGTATAAAATAACACATGGCTAACATACACTGGTGTTATACACAAAGACTCAACAAAACTTGACTAGATTTTCCTGTCAAAAGTAGTCTACAAAATAGAAAATTGGCAGAAATATCTACTAGTATATTACAATATTGTGGGTATCCCCTAGAATAAATTAAACATTGCAACAAATGCTTATGCATCCTGTAAATTTTTAAAGGTTTGAAAATTTTAAAATAAGTAGTATAATCAGAGTAAACTGTATTTATAAAAATATTGGTGCTCATTGTCAGCTCAGACAACCAGGGTAATTCAGCTGCATAAGAGGAAGATGCCATTAAAAAGGAAGCTATGTCCTTGTCTCGCATTAGAAGGAGGACAACAGCTTGAGTTCTGGCTCTACCATCTGGGTACACAGACAATCATTAGCTAAGTTACTTAACTTCTCTGTGCCTCAATTGCTCAGGGATTAAAAATATATTAAGAAATTTGAGTGTTGAATGAGATCAGTTTACAATGTAGCACACACCTGGTCACATTCTAATCATTGTAAGTAGTGTCTGTCATGTAAGAATTCATTCAGATTTGTTGGATTCTTTTTCTCAAACCATCATTTGAGTTAGAACACTGAGATCTTTTAAGGAGAATTTCCATAGCTTAACTTAGCAATGCAAAGTTATACAAAGGACAGATTATAAATAGGGAAAAAGTACTTATTATTTTTATCCCTTTTTCGGTCATGAGACTTTCAAAGGATTACAATTAAAAGAGATTCTACCTTCCCTGAAGAGTACAAAGGGAAAACCTAATTCACATTATCACTTTCAAATGTCCATTTCTCCAAAATTGAATTTCTCTCCTGGTTGAAAAGTCTAGAATTCGCTGGCCTTTGGGGAACTCTGCAAACGGCCTATCTAGTTAATCAGTCACTTTCTGATTGATACTAGACCATAAGCAGGGCTGGTTGTAGATCAAGGAACACATGATCTGACACTCAATTAATCATATGTCATGTGTGTACATTTCTGGAAGCTCTGTGACGGGATCAGGCGTCTAAATAAAAAATAAAGGAAGCAGTTTTTCTAGAACAGTTTGATTTCGTTCTGAATTCATGTCTTAAAGTCATTTGTGAGTATGAGCGCCTGAGTATAAACATGTTTAGGAAGTTTTGTTTTTTTTTTGTTTTGTTTAGAAAATATTAGTCAGGAACACAATGTTGTATCCTAGTGTACACCTGAGCTCCGATCATTTTCTTTTATATACTCACTTTTGGATAAAAGGCACATGTGAAGATTCTTAATAGACTACAGGAGAATCAAATTATCTTTTAAAATTTATTATTTCACAAAATTTTTCAATTCAAAATGATTTAAGAAACAATTCTATATTAATCCAAGAATTTTATATTTAGATTTTAAGAGTATCATAATTGTTCAGACCCACTCAGGGTTGATTATTTTATCTTGTAACTTCTTATTTCATAAAAACTTTAATTTTAACAACAATAAAGTCAACATATATTAATTATTTATTATGTTTAAGTTATGAGGGAAACAACATGTGTGTGTTTGTGTGTGTATGTGTGTGTGTGTGTGTGTGTGTGTGTATGCATGTGTGTTAGGAGCCATTTAAAGTTTGGAATGAGTTTTCATACAACTAGTCAAAACTGTTCATTATAGAGATAAGAGAATTGATATACAGCAAAGTACATTTACCTGATTATCCAAGGACACATAGACGGGCAGGGATATGTCTTTGTAGCACTTCATCCTTGTGACAAAGAGAACAATAGCAACTCTAAGATGCAGAAGCAAAGGTTTCTTGCTCCATCCCATGAGGGGCAGAGCAGCCTACAGATCAAAGCTGCTTTTGAAGCCAGGGATTGCTTCCTCTTAAATCAGCTCCATGGGGTGCAGAGTATGACATGATGAGGCCAGCACAGCAAAAAATAAAGCTTAAAAAAATCTAAAATTATTTAGTCTTTGGTACAAACCCTCAAATATTATCTTCTGTATTTGCTGTATATTTATAACATTTCTTCATATGATTTTCTTTCATATGTTGGCAAATCAATTTATCCTTCAACAGTCTTCGTTTGTCCTAACTAATTAAATGAAAGTAATGAATAAATATTATAGAATCAAATAGTATTCCATGCTGAAAAATCAGCAAAGCCAAAGTTTTAAAAAGGCAATTCCAAATTAGTGGATAATGTATATACCCCATTATTGAATGACTAAAATCCATTCATATTGTGATTGATCACAAAATTTCTAGAATGGGAGGGATTAATTTACCTACTATGCATGTAAGGCTCAAAAGAAACTACTTAGAAAAAAAGATGAAAAGGGAGCTTCACGTTGTGGCATTTTTGTCTTCTTGTTGTTCTGTTCTGAGGCTCGGCCTTCAGTTAAGAGTTGCTTCCAAGAAGTTTCCCTGGGGTATATAAATCAATCCATTCTGCCCTATAATATATCCTGACCTGGTGAAATACCACAAGACTACAGAAGAATGCTTTTAGCAAAGGTCTCAACTCTGCCCCATGTCATCAGTGAGATGCCAAGTTGAAAGGCTGGGTGTGTTTGAACCATTGCAGAGAGAGCTCAGGAAAAGAGATGAAAGAGGTCAGAAAGTGGGCAATTTTAAATGAGGGGCTTGTGGGATAAGCACAAAGGGTTCTTTAGGCTCCCTGGGAATATATTTTGGAGATAAATTTGGGAAATGAAAAGTTTCAAGAAAATGAAAGACAATATCTTAAACAATATTTTCCAAGCAATGCTCTAAGATGGAGATCTTTGACAAAGATTTGAAAGACAATGAGAGAAAATGATTTAAAAGGAAGGAGAAGGTGGTGTCTACAGAAGTTTTGTTTACTGCAGGGGTTCTAATGAGCATTTACAGTTGTTTTAGATCAGAATATCGGGCTGTTCTTTGTCTCCTGCATCAAGCAACTACTCTACAGTATCTGGCTTTATGAATGAAGGGAATTCTTGAGAAAACCACTTCTCCTAGCTAAGGACTATTGCTGAAGCTTGACCTCACTGTTATCCTAGAAGACTCCACTTTCCATATCTCTGCAACTAAGAGAGTGGATGCCATGCTAAGAAGAACGGTTGCATGAGGAGTGTGTTAGGACCTTCTAGAGCTCAGTCATGTGGTTTTAGATCTGGTCACTTCATACAATAAATAACTTTCCGGGACCAGTAGCTTAAGGAATCTGGCTACTCTCTTTCCTGAACAAAATTAAAGGAGGACATTTCTTTGAGACAGGCATAGTAGGCACTGCTGGTTTCTTCCTATTGTTTCCATTGATTCTTTTCCTTACTACTATGTATCTACCACCCTTGACTAATGCTACCTGCAGTTATGATGGAGAGACTCAAGTCTTCATTCCTGAGTGGTCTGAGCATTCAGTTCCTATGATCTTTTCAGCTGCAGTAGCTTCACTTGTCCATTCATTATCAAAATCGGGCAGAGAGAGAATTGCAGAATATCAAGCTGAATCACATGGGTCCCAAACATGCTACCCACCTCTCCCAATCTTGGCGACCACTTTCTCCAGCCAAGAGGGTGATTCCTCTGCTCTTCCTGCTGCTTTTGAGAAGAAGGAGTCTAAAACCACCAGACAGCAGTAATAGCCCAAAGACAAATGAGACTGTTGCTATGTTTCCAATGAAGAATTTTCCTTTGGCAACAACTTGCATACTAACTAAAGCTGCAAAGGTATAATCCAAAATTTCTTCAAATATATTCTTGGGCTCAGTAGTTGATGGGGATACTGCTACTTCTATTTCTTGGTCCAAAGACAAATCTTGTGTTCCCATCTACTAAGACATTCTGTCACATAATAGTCATTGTTTAATGTGCATGTTGCGTCCTGGAGGGTGGTGCCTCAGCCATGCACATTAGTCTCTCTAACTCAGGCTCTCTGCTATGGCTGCAGAAGGCTATTCTGCAAATCCCTCAGGCATACACTCTGACACTTTCATCTCGTTAACATTAGATTCTCTTTTACTAACACACTTTCTGGTATTTGGCTGAAACAGGGGTCATATAAAACTTTCCAGAGAAAGTTGTAGGCAGATGACTTTCCCAATATCATGAGGCAACCTACTCTCGCACACCTACTCTGAGGCTTTGAGAAGAAGGTTTGGCCATGAAGTTCAAGAAAAGCTGGTATTCTTTTATTCCGGTAAATATACAACATCAAATTCAGAGCTCTGTACGATATGGATGAATTGAGACTCGAAGACCTGAGGTGAGGACACCCTCAGAGCACTTAAAATTTTTCATTTCTAGATTCTACCATTGCTATGAAAAGTCTGACATCTGTCATTAGTTACTGTGCTCTACTGTGCTTTCCTTGGTCTTCTGAGAATCATTACTATCATTTTATGTCATAAGAACCATCCCATATCAGCAGTCTCTCCCTGAGCTAGGATTTTGTCGTGCTTCATGACCCAGTCCTGTATACCGTTGTGCAGCACCTGCTGAATGATGTTGGCCAGGATGCATATCTACTTGAGTATAGAATTCACTTTCTCTTTTAGCTCTTCTAGCATTGCCCCCATTAGAGATTATGTCATGTAATAGTCATTGT
Source organism: Myodes glareolus (assembly GCF_982192425.1). NCBI lineage: Eukaryota > Metazoa > Chordata > Mammalia > Rodentia > Cricetidae > Myodes > Myodes glareolus. Next base: position 13,212,989 of record NC_142026.1, read on the forward strand.
TTGTGTGTATGCTGCATGTTATTGAGTCCAGTTAATGACCAGGAAGCCAATGAGCAAAAATAAAGGTAGGTATTGTCATTTAAAATGACAACTGAAGCAGATCGCATATGCAGAATCAGCTTATATATTTCTTAGGGATTACAGTTCGCATATTCCAGTAGGTAGCAATAACTTTAGGTTTGTATACCTTTAGTTTTGATGAATATTTATCATATAATGAATTGTCCTTATGACATATTTACATAGAAGGGTTTCAGAAATATTTTTTATTCTGTGCTGACACATGAATGTGTCTTTAATTTGAGAGTGAAGGAGAGTTGGTTAGACATGATATGTACCTGCTTTTCCTTTAACGTTGCTTTGGCCATATTAATCCATGCGTATGATTCTAATATTGTAGGAGAGAGGAATAAAACAGGCTTTCTTTCTAAAGAAATATGTGGTGTAGCAAACTGCCCAGTGTTGGCTTACATTTGCACATTTTATTCCATGATCTTCTATCTGGAGCTTCATTTGGTCCGCAGTAAGAATATTTAAGTTTTCTAAATCAACAAAACTGGGATGCATGGCTTGTTTTCTTTTTGAGTCCCTATTTTCATTGTTTAGCTGAATATTCAAGTTTCCTAGAAAACAAGTAGGTTTTCTACATAATTGCTTCAAGCCATAGGACAATTTTTTTTCTAGAAAGAACTTACTACAATCTTCTAACTAAAGACTTTTTCTTCAAATGAATGTGATGAGTGCCAGATATGATGAGATATTGAACTGTATAAATCAGGTTTATTCTCTCTCTCTCTCTCTCTCTCTCTCTCTCTCTCTCTCTCTCTCTTTCCCTCCCTCTCTCTCATGCGTGTGTGTATCTGTGTGCTTTACTGCTTGAGACTTTATAAGGCCTTTATAAGGCCTACATAGAAAAGTTCCAACCTTACATTTCTGATAACTTAGTAGCTGATCACTTTAGCTTGTTCACTTTGCAAAGAAGGCAAATGGTAGAAAGACTATGCATAAAATCAGTAGAATATATTTGAGGTGATAGTGCATCTATTTCATACAACCTCCATGACAGGGAGAGATATGCTCCAATAGCCTTGTGTGATTAAGAGATTAGATATTGATCCCACCTTAGTTTCCTTCTTTTTTTGTTACTTCCTTGGAACTTCATTATCAAGTTACCTTTAAACTAAGGAAGGGTTGACATATAGGGACAGGTACACCTCAATGCTGTCAGTTTACCTGTCTGTAATAGATTCCCAAAATAGCTTAGCACATTGTGAAGTAAAATATTCTGAAGTATATCTTTAATATCATATACCTCAGTTATCTATCAATTCTCAGAATGCAATATCTCCACCAAGAATAAATGCCTTTTAAAAAAGGATTTACTTGTACAGCTCTCAAATGAAATAGTTAGGAAGACCATGAATTTTGACATGTGGTTACAGCAAATTTTATGTTTTATCATCTCTGCTATGACCAGTCTTCATTTCTTATATCCATAAATGACATTTCTGCCAACAGAGAATTTTTTTGATGTTTCATGATGATCCAATCTCAACAACCAGAAGGTCAAAGCTTACAAAATCAATACATACCCAGTCATATGGAGCTACAATGATCGCTTCTGCTCAGAGAGGGTTAGAATTAAGTAAGGTACCATTTGGATACTCTCCTAGTTTCATTTCTGTTGCTGTGATAAAATATCCCAACCAAAACCAACAAAGAAGAGGAAGGAGTATATTTCCACTCCCCGTTCCAGGTAACAGCCCATCACTGAGGGAAATCAAGGCAGAAACTCAAGGCAAGGATCTTAAAGGCAGACCTGCTTGCTGTTATTGCACAAAGAATTGCCTCGCTCGAAGCCAAACAAGTATTCTGGGAACTGTGGTGGATGGTGTTTGCGAGCTGATTCGCAGGCCCATGTCAAGCTAGCTTCCTTATACAGTCCAGGATCACAAGCTCAGGGACTGGTTCTGTCACAGTAGGCTGTGTCTGCCTACATAAATTAGCAGTCAATTCAGTCCCTCACAGGAGTGCCAACAGGCCAATTTGATATAAATAATGCCTCAAAACTCTCCTCTCAGATGACTCTGGACAATGTCTTGTTGATATCTAGGACAGATGTAGATGATGCTAACAAGCAGTTATCTGAAGTTCAGTTCAGCAGGAAGAAGTGAATGAGAAGTCTTTGTGGTAATACTGTGTAGGAAAACTGAACGTCCTTGATACCCCAAAATAGCTGAGTATTGTATTATATTACTGCATTATCACTATTATATTAATTGATTTATTTGTGTCTTTCAATCTATAGCGAACCACAACATTAAGTTGCCATTGACAATATAGCATTAAATAAATAAATAAAATAGTTCTTTGGCTAATTGTAGCATTTGCTACAAAATGAGCACAGAATTTAAGCTGGATAGGTACTGCAGTGATCAAATCAAGTAAAGCAATTTAATTTAATTCTGCCTTAGTATTTTACCTCTACTCAAGACAGTTAAGACCTTCTAGGGAATAGTTGACAAAGAACTGATTCTCGTAGAACCTTTCAAGGCTTAAATGTCTTGAATTTAACCAAGCAAAGTCCTCTGATCAGGAAGAAGACATTGAGTAAGACATAACTAGTGGTTTCTATGGGTACCTAGTGCATCACTCTCTGAAAAACAAGCTTCTCAAAGGACACTTCCCTCACTTCTGGAAGGGAACTGTCACTTTGTAGCTATAGTCCAACCCTCTCTCTTGATATTTGTAATTACTTCCGTGTGGTACACAGTGATGCTGACCTTCCTTAGTTCCCTTCCCCTAAGTGTGGTCTCTCATTATGAGACAGTTTATCAGAAAGGGTGGGAGATTGCAGATGCAATTGAAAGGACATTACCCATGTGATCCTGACCTACTCGCAGGAGTCTTCAACACATTAGTCTGAGAGATTGAGAAGAAGAGATATATACTCCAACCCATGAAGAGGGTTGGAGCCAAAGAAGAGGACACAGTCCCAAGGAATTGCTAATGCTTGGGAGAAGGCATAAAAATCAACTCTTTTGTAGTACAATACAGGTACAGGGAATGGAATTTTGCTCAGAAATTAGATGAAACTTTCACAAGGACCTCAAAACTCTGGGAAAATATTAATCTCGGACAACACCTCAAATGCAGCTAAGCAGGCCTCTTAAGGAAAGGCTCAAGCTACGTTATCATGGACATCTCATCCACAGAAAACATAAAAGATAAAAGTAGGTATTATCTGAAGTTAATTATCTGAGTGTTTTGATCATTTGTCAAGTAACAATTGAAGAGAAATACACTGTTCATCCAAAAGACACAAAGGAACCAAGAGAATAAGAAACAGAAATAAATAGTCTCAAGAGGTCATTCTTATTCGAATTTGTTGTGTTTTAATTGTATTTGGGTCATGAGCTAATTCTTATATTCTGATCTTTTATGTTCTACTCAAGGTATATGTAAAAAAAAAAGTACAACACATGGACATCCGTTTAAAAATTTTTACTGCATTCATTAAGTGTATAAATGTGTGTATGTACCATGGCTCTCTCCTTCTACAATGTGTGTCATGGGAATTAATGTCATGTGACCCGTATTTTCATGCTATACTACCCTGACAATCTTCCACCCAGTTTTATGAATATCTCACATATCATTTTATCTTCTCCAACGTTTTGTTTCCACTGGTATTATTTAAAATTATATTGAATTCAATTCCTAGAGCAATATGTATTTCTTTTCAAACTAAGTTATAGAATTGTAAATGGATTTGAAAAATAGCAGAATATGTGGGGGAGGAAGGCAAGGTAGGGAATACAGAGGAAGACAGCTAAGACTAAGGGGCGATGTGAGAGGTTGTCATCCTAAAAAATAAGTACATACATGAGTGTGATCTAAATAAAATTGCCAAATAATGTGGGAGAAAGAATAACCAGAGGAACCTTCCAGTGATGGAAATGGGTTTAATTTAAAGTTGTTGACCAAAGAGACTCCATGGAAAACCCCCATACAACTCAGGCTGTTCTTAAGGCTATTAGCTAAGCTTTGCAAACTGACAACAAGGCCCTATTTCTGAAGACAACATCTATACAATTCATTGAACACAGAAGTCAAGCTGGTACCAACTTATGGACTGCCTTTATGGACCAAAAGTAGTGTTCATGCTACTGGATGACACTCTGCACACTAACAAAGGAGAAACATAAACAACAAACCAGCGACAAACCCTTCTATCCACAATCATGACCTTCCTGAAAGATGTGCTAGTACATTAGTGGCACAAATTTTATGGGAGTAACCAACCAATGTCTAATTGGAGTTAAGGTCATCTCTATGAGTTAGACTCCATTCTGACACTGCTTGAGTGACCAAGAACCTGAGATCAGTTAGGGTAGGCACCTAGAGAAAACCTGAATACTACTGTTATGCAAAAAGAACATAACAATAAAATGACTCCTAATGACATTCTGTTATACTCATAGATCAGTGTCTTGTTCAGTCATCTTCACAGAAGCTTCCTCCTGTAGTAACTGACAAAAACATAGAGACCCATGTAGCATGATTAATAAAAACCCAGAGACAAAAATTGGGGTTCAACCTGAATGTCAGAAAATCAAATCAACCAGCCACTGCCTCTTACCTCAACCTCAGTCCAAAATGACAATCCTGCCTCAGAAATCTCAGAAAGAGACTGTGAGTGAAAGCAGTCTCCTCCCCTCTTATATTCCTCTCTACTGCTGGAATGAAAGGCATGCACCACTACTGCCCTGTTTCTACAGCAAACTAGTGTGACTACTGCGATTAAAGGTGTGTGTCATCACTGCCTGGCCTGTAAGGCTGATCAGTGTGGCCGTTTTACTCTCTGAACTTCAGGCAAACATTGTTTATTAAAATACAAGTGAAATATTGCTACAGACCCATAGCTGGACAGTATGCAAAGTAAAGACCTTGAAACATTTGGTCCTAAATGGAATGTCTCCATCAAACTCCTTCCCTCCGTGGTGCAAATACTGTGGAAAATGAAGAAAAAAATGTAGGATACAGTGGGGCAAGGAGAACAACAAGGAAAACAGGATCTTCTAAGCAGATCTGGGCTAGTGCACACATAAACTCACAGACTGTCACACCATGTACAGAGACTGCACATGTCTGGTTCACAAGGGTCCCAACTGAGACCAAGTGAGAGAAGTAGACAAAAATGCTGTATGCTATCCCTAAGCCAGAAGCCATCTCCAAATGATAACTGCTTGCAATTGAAAAATTACTTTTCCCCCAGTTGACTTTCAGTTGGGATGTAAACCTCTCTTCAAGGCAGGGCTCATTCCCATCAGTAGATGGCCAATGCAAAATGAATACAATGGCATCTTTGGAAGTTCTTTGGCTTATAATATTTTGTCTGAGCTTTTTTTTTGCACACTGTAGGTTCTTTGTATGTATGTATTTATATATATATGTGTGTGTGCGTGTATGTATATATACACACATATGTGTATATGTGTATGCACATATATACAGGTATATATACATACATATATGCAGACAGGCATATATACACATATACATATGTACATATATACATATATATGATGGTTTCCAGTTTTGTGTTTTTATGGAATAAATATGTGTGTTTTATGGAATAAATACGTGTACTCACAAATATGTGAGTCTCTACATATAGATCTCTCTTGTGCATTCTTTTTAGTCCTCTCTTCTATTTGTTAGTTTTGTCCTATTCTGGTTAGTTTGTTTTGGTTTCATATTATTTTACTTTATTATTCTTTAGATGCCTGTTTGTTTTCTAAGTGGACGGAAAGGATGTGGATTCAGATGGGTAGGGAGGATTGAGGAGGAGTTGGGGAGAAGAAACCATAATTAGTATATATTGTACCAGTAAAATATATTTTCCATCATATGTAGAATACTGAAATACTCTTAGAAAAACAGGAATATAGCCATTTGAGTCTTTCCTGCTAGATTACAGTGCACTGTTCCTGCTAATAATGTACCCATCATTACCATGATGGGTAATGAGAACTGTGCATCTGCTATAGCTCCAGCAAGCCTGGAATATGGAGAATTGTTCTTACCTCCTATACGCTATGCCATCATCCAAGCTCCATGTCGTTTCTCATATCCACTGAGAAAATCTTGCCTGGAATTTCAATAAAATCTCCTTAGTCACTGGAGTTATCTTTCTCCTTATTAAAGGTGAACCATTCATTGACATGAGAGGGGAACCAACATCATGAACAAAAACTATTAGAATAAGAAAAAGAAAAACAGTCTCTGGACAGCTCAATTCACTTCAAAAGAGAAAGGGTATTTTTAAATGCTAATACATCCAAAACAGTTTATGTTTTTGCGTAGTGCCACTAAAATGGAAGTGACAGAAATGGAAAGAACTGTTTAGATTCCGAATGATGGTTGCCAACTTAAATTTTAAGCATAGGGGGTGGAAAATGTGAGTATTGGGAAACAGAGAGAAATGAAGGGAGGAAAGGAGAAAAGGAGCAAAGAAGAGAAGGAAGAGGACAGAAAGGGAGAGGAGAAAGCATTGAGATTTACAAAAGGCATGAAAGATCTACCTTAGAGGTCTAATGTTCACCCAACAACAGACCTATACATAATAGATTAAGCAGAAGAGAAGATAGCTAAAAATAACATTTTTCTGCAATCGACACAACACAAGGAACGACAAGAAAAAGATGGAATTACCCTTGAACTACAAATTTTCAAGGAGTCTGCAGAGACATAAACTTGCAAATGAGAGCATTCTAAAACTTTTGAGATAAAAAAATCACTTGCAAAGGAATAGGAATCAGATTAGAGCTGGGCTTCTCATCTGCAGACTCTGGGAGAAAAAAAGGAATAAAAAATTTTAAAGTTCTGAAAAAATGCTTTCAATCTAGAATTCTCTAGCCAGCAGCCAGCTAAATTGTCAATATGAAGGGATGGTAGGACAAACACATTTTAAGGCATGAAAAAGAATTTAGTTTCAATGCAATTCTTTCATAGCACCTAACTGAGGAATTCACTTCAGCAAACTAACTTCCTCTATACCCAGTAGAACAAAAATATGGTAACCAGGAAATAGTTCCACCCCAGCATAAAGATGAAAGAATGTTCTAGCTATTTATGTGTAGACAGACCTACAGATCAAGTTTCAAGGTCTAAGAGTTCTGTCAAAAGATATTCATGACAAAAAAATTTGGTGACTCAGTTAATTTTTTTTTGCCAGAATTGGGTTTATGATAAATAGAAATGTGACATTTAGTATACAAAAATGAGAAGATAAGAGAAAAGTAAAGTTGCTCAAGACACTTTGACCTACTTGAGATATAACCAAAAATGGTTGTGTGCACATGTAGAAGTCAGAGGAGAATCTCAAGTGTTGCTTCTCAGGCACTGCCTGCATTTTTTCCTTTCATTATATTATATTTTCTTTTTCTTTATTTTCTTTTCATTGGGGTCTCTTATTATCCTGAAACACACCAAATGGGACAGTTTGGCTAGCCCATGACATCTGCCTGTCTCCTTTCCCCACTGCTGAAATTGGGAGTGTTTTATCAAACCAAGTTTTTTGTTTGCTTGCTTGCTTTGTTTATGTTTTCATTAATGTTTATCCCGGGGGTCAAACTCAGACCCTCCTCATGCTTGTGAGACAAGCAATCAATGGACTTAGTTATGTCCCCAGACAACCACCCTAATTATTTTTAAGTATTTGGTGTGTTAAAGCAGAACTTGAACAACACATTGTTCTTAATAATAGTACTGTCTTTCCCTAATGTAACAGATATTGCAACATATCAAAGAAAGATTGTGATCTGCTTAGCTTGTCATTGGACAATTTTCACATGTCATAGTGTAACCATCAGCAAGTAACTATTTCCCATTAATTACCAGCTTTGAAAACCCTACTGCAGTGATATTTAAGATATTCATCGTCTGACTACAGGGCAATGCCAGACCAGGCACTCTCTCCTCTATTGCTTAGGGTCTTAGCTGGGGTTATCTTTGTGGATTCCTGGGAATTTCTCTAGAGCCAGGTTTCTTGTTAACCCCATATTGGTTCCTTCAATCAAGATATCTCTTTCCTTGCTCTCATCTCTGTCCTTGGTCCATCTTGACTATCCCATTCCCTCAAGTTCTCCTCGCCCCTTCCCTTTTCCCCTCTTCTTCCCCTTTCACCCCTCTTCTCCCACCACTCCTGTATTTCCAATTTTGTCATGTGATCTTGTCTATTTTTACCTTCCTGGTGAATATATATATATGTGAATATATATATATATATATATATATATATATATATATATATGATTTTCTTAGGGTTCACCTTATTACTTAACTTCTCTAGGATCATGAACTACAGGCTCAATATCCTTTGTTTATGGCTAGAACCTACTTATGAGTGACTACATACCATATTCATCATTTTGGGATCTGTGTTACTTCACTCAGGATGGTGATTTCTAGTTCCGTTCATTTGCAAGCAAAATTCAAAATGTCACTGCTTTTTACTACTAAGTAGTACTCTAATGTATAAATGTATCACATTTTCTTTATCCATTCTTCAATTGAGGGGCATTTAGGTTGTGTCCAGGTTTAGGTTTTTACAAATAATGCTGCTATGAACATAGTTGAACAAATGTCTTTGTAGTATGATTGAGCATCTTTTGGGTATATCTTTTGGGTATTGCTGGATCCTGAGGTAGATTGATTCCCAGTTTTCTGAGAAACCACCGTACTGATTTCCAAAGAGACTGTACAAGTGATTGGTGTTTTATCCCTATTGCTTGTACTGTTGGGGTAACCTTTGCTCTTTGGAGGAATACCTTGCTCATCCTAGATAGAGAAGGGAGGGTCTTGGACCTTCCCCAAAGCAATGTGTCTTACCCTCTCTGAGGAGTGGATGGGGGTGGGGTGGAGGAGTATGTGGAGGGCATGGAAGGAGTGGAGGGAGTGAGAACTTGGATTGGTATGTATAACAAAAAAAAAGATTGTTTTCTTTAAATAAAAAAGAAAGAAAACCCTCCTGCACATAACATTTATGGTACTGTTTAAAGCACAGGATGACTGGAGCTTTCAACTGCTGTGGCAGTTAACTGACCAAAGATAAAACTTGAGAGAGGGAGGGAAAAAGTGGTGAGGGAGGAAAGGGAGAAGAAGGCAAGCTCAGTCTTCAAAATTTACATCATGAAAACAGTCAAATTAGAAAAAAGTATAACTATAAATTTATTTAGGAATTAAAACTGTAAAAGGCAAAAGATTTATATGATATGACTGTGGTGAAACACTGGTAAAAGGGGAGAAGGGAGAAAAAATGCATGAGAGGAAGAAGAAAGTCTTAATCCCCTGTTGTAGAAAGGCTGCTTGCTTGTTTTCCTGGCTGCCCAGCTCCCAAAATAATCACACAGAAATTGTATTATTTAAATTGCTGCTTGACCAATCACTTAAGTGCACTGCTAGCTAGCTCTTACATCTAGTATTTTATTTCCTTTATTTTATATTTTACCATGAGGCTCTTGACCTACCAGCAAGGTTCTGGCATGTCTGCCTCTGGCAGTGGCTCCATGGCTTCTCCCTGTCTCTGCCTCCTTTCTTCCAGCATTCAGTTTAGTTGTCCCTGCCTAGCTCCACTCTACTCTATCACAGGCCCAAGACAGTTTCTTTATTAACCAATGACATTCACAGCATACGGAGGGGAATCCCACATCAATCTCCCATACAGAGGAATTAATACAGACCGCCTAAAGAATGTAAGTCAACAAATGGAGAAAACAGAGGTTCAATTTCTAGAGAAAAATGGGCAGACACCATCTTTTATTCATGCATTTTTTTCAGCACTTTGGTTTTTGAACATGGATGACCACAAAAATACTTTAATTTAAGCTTCACCTCCATCAAAGCCATTTGAACTGACAGAAAAGAATTAAATTTGAAATCCAAAGAATAAAGTGCTTGGCAAAGTGCTACAAATTCTGAAATGTTTGTAGCTTTTTGCATTGTTTCATTCTTTTTCAAATAGGTATATATGCCAGAGTGTGGATCTGACACGTGTGGCACATGTATGTAGGCACAGTTATGCTTATGTGTACACATGTGGAGGGCCGGACCACATTCTCCATTGCTTCTAGGAACAAAGGTAGAGATTGACCTCTGTGACCCCAAGGTGTGGCGGCACACGCCTTTAATCTCAGCGCACGTGCTTTGTAACTCTCTACCGCTGCGTCCCTGCCTACTCCCGAGGTTTCACCTGGGACTGGGAGCAGTCAGCCAATCCGGGAATGACACGTCCAGGGCAGGGTCTGTTTCCTTTATAAGGGATGGGTTCCATCTTATCTGGGTCCCCACGGCCGTGTTGGCTTATGCTCTGCTCCCAAGAGACATAAAGCTATTCTGCAGAAGGATCCTAGTGTTCCGTGTGGTTCTTGCTGGCGAGACGGTAGCGCGGGACATCTGGTGCCGAAACCCGGGACGCCGAGGAATCCTGACCACCGCACCGACGGGGATCTCTTGGATTCACTTTGGATTCAGGAAGGATTCAGAACTGCAGGGTCTGCATATCAGAGAGGTAATGTCTGTTCCTGGATTTTTCGGTTTTGAGCTCGACTTGTCTCCGCATTGGGAAGGTTTCATACAGGCCTTGATGCTTATCTTAGCAATTCTCTTATTTTCCATCAAAAATTGCTTAAAAGATGAATCTTGCCAAGCGGTTGTTGCAAGGGCGGAGGAAATTCAGAACAGAATATCAGAAACTGAATGCAGTGGGAGGTTAGACGCGCGCGTGAGAGAAAAAATTAAGGAAAAAGGACCCTCCAGGAATTCTAAGGAAGTAGAAATGGGGGAGAATATTGGCCCACAAGGCCAAAAGTCTTCTGCAGGAGAAGAGGAAGGAGAAATGGATACAGAGGAGGAAGTAGAATTAGCCAACGGCAGGGCCATGAGGTTATCCCAAACGGTCCATCCGCCTCATTATAGGCTACACCTTCCCTCAATTGCCCCTTCGGCGCCTCCTTATGAGGAAAGCCTTGGGCCAAAGACCTTTTCATTTATCCCTGATAAGGTCAAGAGAAAGCTACACTTGGCTTTCCCCGTTTATGAAGGGGAAAACGGGCGATTACATGCACCTGTGGAGTACAATCAAATCAAAGAGTTAGCAGAGTCAGTCAGAAAGTATGGAGTGACTGCTAATTTTACCTTAGCCCAGTTGGATAGATTGGCCTTGTCTGCCATGACTCCAGCGGACTGGGAAACAGTTGCAAAAGCATCGCTCATCAGCATGGGTCAATATTTGGAATGGAAAGCGCTGTGGCACGAGGTAGCCCAGGAACAGGCCAGAGCTAACGCTCAGGCCTTAATTCCAGAACAACAGCAATGGACATTTGACCTCCTGACTGGGCGAGGGCACTATGCCGCTGCCCAGACAAACTACCATTACGGCGCCTACCGCCAGATAGCCGATACAGCTGTAAGAGCATGCCCAAAGATTTGGTTAAGTGGAAAGATGTGCTTTCTAATGAATGGAAAGGCCCGGATCCCATCTTATTGAGATCCAGGGGAGCTGTTTGTGTTTTCCCACAGGATCAAGAAAGCCCATTCTGGCTGCCAGAGCGATTGACCCGAACAGTGAAGAGTGATCCACAACACACGGATTCGCCTGAGGACCTGGCTGCTGTTCCTCCTGCCATTTTGCGGATGGATGACAGAGCATCGATGGAGGACACTCTTAGCCTTCCTGAAGTTGTTACCAGTCAACCATAGGATGGCTGTGTCTCCCCGATTTTTTACAACCAATAAGACTCTGGGCCCCCTCCCTACTGTCCTAGAGATGATTTATAAGCTTGGCCGTAGGACTTCAGTCCTGGGCCGTGTCTCTCATTCCCCTACTTCAAAGAATGGGTGGGGGTGGAAATGTTTTGGAACAGTCCTATGCTATGGATTAGTGTTTTTCCTATGGATGGTCTGCTGACTCAAATCCTAAAATTGTAGGGACAAAGTGGTTATTGCACAAGCGCTGGCTGCCCTGAAACAGGGGGCCTCTACTGATGTGTGGTTATCTAAAGCAGTAGGGTTTAAGCCAACCAGCTCCTGCACCCCTAGGACTGTGGTCCATTGCACAGGGTGGAGTGCTTGGCTTAGCTAGCCCTGAAGGTTGTCGAGCTGAAGAGCATCGCACAGAGAATGGCCCTCTCTGAGAGATAAGTCGCTCTGCTTAAGGGTTTTCTGCTGTATATTCCCTTTCCCAGAAAAATGGCAGAGGGCAGGCCGGATAGGTTCCAGGTGTCATGAGCCTAGGGACAGATTCCGTGTAAGCCCATTTTTATGTTTTCATTTTGGGAAGTGCGACCTCTATCTTTACCTTCCTAGGGAGTTGCCTTTCTGCAAAGAAGTAAAAAAAGGGGGATATGTGGAGGGCCGGACCACATTCTCCATTGCTTCTAGGAACAAAGGTAGAGATTGACCTCTGTGACCCCAAGGTGTGGCGGCACACGCCTTTAATCTCAGCGCACGTGCTTTGTAACTCTCTACCGCTGCGTCCCTGCCTACTCCCGAGGTTTCACCTGGGACTGGGAGCAGTCAGCCAATCCGGGAATGACACGTCCAGGGCAGGGTCTGTTTCCTTTATAAGGGATGGGTTCCATCTTATCTGGGTCCCCACGGCCGTGTTGGCTTATGCTCTGCTCCCAAGAGACATAAAGCTATTCTGCAGAAGGATCCTAGTGTTCCGTGTGGTTCTTGCTGGCGAGACGGTAGCGCGGGACATACACACATGCAAAAACTGAGACAGAAGCCAGACTGACTTTTCTATCACCCCCTCCACCTACTGTCTTGAGACAGGGTCCTTAGCTGAACCCAATCCTTGTCATTTCGGCTGGCTGACCAGCTAATCTGGGGACCCCTATTTCTCTCATCAGTGTTGGGGTTAGAGACAGGCACAAACATGTCCTGCTTTTTTTGATGGTGAGGATTCAATTACTATTGTGGCATCTCCCGAACCTTGTGACCAAGTTTTGATATAGGAGTGATATGCCAGTATGTATTCTGTCTTCTCTGGCAGCTTAAGCTGGTTGAGAAAAACTTAGATCCAATGTGGTAATATATGTGATAATGAATTGGATATGCTTTCTGTTTAGTTAACTTAGTGTCTACTGAAGAATGGCCCCCAAATTAACTTCCAAATATTAAATATGCTTTGACTGAAATAACTGAATAACCACTAATATAGCAAATAATTTAACTGAGCAAAATTAACACAATTGCATATCCAGCTTAATTTATAATGAAGAATATTGGATTTAGAACAAGGAAGAATAATCATTGGGAGAGAAAGGAGCCCACAGTAAGTGTTAAAAATGTTGCTCTGAGCCCTGAACGCCTATGCAAATGTACCTGGGAGGAGCAGGGATTTCTGTTCTCTGGCTTTAGCAAGAGTGGAATTTTATTTCCACCATAGAATTTTTCTTTTTTTCTTAAACCACATGCTTTCCCTAAAAGCACATTTATTATCAAGCATCATTTACTGAAAACAGTGTTCTATATTCAAGAGCGTATCAGTATGTATTGAGAAGGGAGGTAGCTGCCACGCTGTGCATTTGAATGACCTTTCGAGCCTTATTTCCTGGTGTAGAGAGCGAGCACTTAATAAAGTCAAAGCTTTCTCAATTGTTTAACTTTTTGAAATCAGAATGTCAGAGCTTTGAAGTATTTGAAATAAAAACTGGCTTTCCTAGTAATGTGGAATCTTCAACTTGACTCTTCTTTTAAAGCTTTTTTAAAAAAAAATCTGAAGACTTTAGTTTGGGTATAGAATTCCTAGCTTGTGCTAGTATGAATTGCAGAGAGAAATTGCCATTTTTAATATTGTAATATGAACTTCTGACAGGCTCTTTTAAAATTCTTTACTGAATATGCTTCTGTATTATTATATGCTTTTGTATTCTGTATTACTGAATATGCTTCTTTAATATTAGGCAGAACCAAAATCAATAATATTTTTTAAGTTTAATGTTTATCTTATTTTTAGTAAATAAATGGCAGTAAGGTTAAATCTGATTCTTTAAAACACCTAAAGTGTTATCTAAGTCATAATTCATATATGGTTTGCAACATAGGAATTCAATATAAAAATTTCTATATGCATAATTTTGTTTTTGTAGTCAAATACTATTAGCACTGGAAACACTGTCTACTAACTTGAAGCTTCAGATCAAAACTGTCATCAACCCTGTCAACCAAGAAGGAAACAGACACAATCTTAGAATGACTTGCTCCACCACCGTCAGTTTCCGTGAAGGGGCTCCTTCGCGCACATTTGACCAAGCCCTCCCCAGCCTCTGCTGACACAAATGAGCTATTCTTTCTCTTCCCAGTCATTTATTCATCCACCCCCTCCCTTTTCCACCGTGTGCCTATTACATGCTAAGCCCTTGCTCCCTTCTTAGACTGTTGTGGGGAAAACAAAACTTAAACTGTAGTCAAGAGTGAAGTGAAGGGCACCCATGCTAATTAACCACAGAACCCAGAGTCACCTCTGTGCTTTCTGAACTTTGCGTTTTAATGCCTTCAGGGCCAAAAGCCTACCCACAGCCCCATCCCTCCACACTTGGATCTCCACAGCTTTCTGGCAGACTTTGCCATTCTCCTGGACCTGACATTTGACTGCTATCTGCTGTTAGTCCCTGTCTTGATCACAGAAGCAGACCCTATGAATATTTCTGATGTCTTAGATGTGCTAATTCCCCTTCTGTCTGTCTAAGTGACAAGCAATTAATGCAGTCTCCATGATAGGCATCTCACCCTTTGCCTCCTTCCCCACAGTCTTGGCTTCAACTCGCATTCCTTTCATCTCTTTCCTGGACAAAATTTAATCCTAAAAACTCTTGCTAACTTCTTTCTTCAATTCCAGTAAAAAAAAAAAAAAATAACCCTCCAGTTCCATTAAAAGAAACATTCCTCCAACCCACATTGAGAGTACTTAAATCTTAGTGTGAAATTTCCCTTAACAACGCTCTAGTGAATATGTGATTCTAAACAAACCACAACTGGAATCAGAAGTGGAGCATTGCAATACCTCAGAAGTCACCAATTCCACTGCCAATCACTTTCTTCTACACATCTCCTGTAGCATCCACAGTCCTGACTGCTAACAACATACAGTATTTTTTTTTGAGTTTCATACCATGTACATAGAAGCATATTATAAATATTCTTTATCTACCTTCTTATATTTAGCATCAAATCTGAGGACTCTGTTGATGTTTTTGCTTGTGGGTATAGGCCATTCAATCCTATTACTATGGAAGATTTGATTGATTAAATTTATCTACTGTAATACAGATTAGTATGTTACTTGTTTCCAGCTTAGCTTGTTAGAAAAAAATGCTGCTACCAGAAGTCATATCCAAAATTCTGGTAAATCTGTGCATGAATGTATATTAGGTAATAGATATTATTATTTTTTATAAACTGTCTATTGTTTAATTGTTGATGCCAAAAACTAACCCTAAGTGGTTATTCCAAATATTCATGTCTATTAAACACAAGAATACCCCTCTGCATGCAAACACTTGGTCAGAATTTTAAACCCTAGCCACCATCAACATATGACAGTTCCAACTGATTCTCTTCCTTATCAACATTTGTCATTTGACAGTTGTACCTATTGAGTCTCTATTATCACAGGATCAGAATCAAGAAATACACACACACACACACACACACACACACACACACACGTCTATAAAGTCATCAATATTCAGCCACATAGTATCTACTGATGGCCCAACCCAATCCTACCTCCTAAAGATACAACTTCTTAAGCCTGTAGTTGGGTAAAGTTTTCCCCTTTCAGCGTCTCGCAATGAGGATCTAATTTCAGTATGAGTTTGGACAAGGATGAACACATTTGGACCACAGCACAGCTCTCGCTAAAAGCATCCAGACTGGTTCAGGATTGAACTTAACAAGGAGGTGTTCTTTAGATCATGATGGAGATCTTCACTCTGTTTCCAGCTAGGGATAGGCAATAAATGGACTGAGGGTTTTTCCTGGGATTGATTTTTAGAGGTGAAAAACTATAGGGAATTTCTAATGTCTAGACAGCTGAAATTAAAAGAATGAAGGGACACAACAAACTTGAAGTTTTTGAAACAGTAAGCAAAGTTGGTGTCTGCTTGAATATCTGTGTGTGCACATGTGCTTGAACATGCATTTTGAAGTATTCAATGATCGCTTGCCCATATATCAAAACTATCCATGTATCACATTCCTTCATACTATATTTATGCAGGTATGTATGTCATTGTTTACATTTACATATAGAATGCTTCAATATTGATGTCAGGTAATGGTGATATAATTTTGTTATTTCATATTTTTCAGTTTTTTTCTAATTTTTTTAATAAATGACAGAAATTACTTAAATCTTAGGGGGAAAGCAACACAAATTCTTTTTAAATGCCATATTAGTGTATATAGGTTGTCAGTACTACTACATCAAAATTCCATAAACTAAGTAACTCATTAACAAAGGCAACTATTCATAAGTGCAGCAGTTGGTACGCTGAAGATGAAGATACTACCTGGTAGGGGCTTTTTCTGAATCATGGATGCTGTTGCCTCCGCACTTTTCTGTGAACACCCGAACCTCAAAACAGGCATGCGTTTTCCCAAACCGAGCCCACGAGAACGGATTAATATCCTAAAGGGTTGAAACAGACACACACACAAGAGACCGGGCTCATTCACCAAAGAGCAAGTGGCAAATGGCAACTTTATTAAGCATAAGTCGGGTATATATACTGTGGGGCAGAAAGACACCAGTCCCCCATCAGGAACAAGGAAAGAGAAAAATCAGGGGGCTGCACCCAAGGTCGGAGAGCAGCTGAACAGAGAAAAGAGGAAGCCAGGTGGCCGTGCTCAGGGTCAGAGAGAAGCTGACCTGGGAACCTTGCCTGTGGCGAGAACCTTGCTTGCAGGTGGAATTACCATAACAGAAGAGGGAGAGTTCTCTCTAAACTATACCCTTGGGCTGTAGGTGAAATTATCAAAACAGGAGAGGGCGAGTTCTCTCTATGCTACACCCTCAAGCTGGTGCAGTGGAACCAGGAAGCAGAAAGGCCCTGCATAGCACCTCGGGCAAAATGGGGAATGACCTGTGTACTGACAGGATGCCACTTGTTGTGTCCTTAAATAGGAAGAAGCAAAAATTGTCCCTCCAATCTCTTTTTTTAAGGGAAGTAATCTCATCCTCAAGAGCTCGTAAGCTCCCAAAGACTTCAGCCCTTGATATTGTCATATTTAGAAGTAATGATTCCAACACATGACTCTGGTAAGAACATAAGCAATGAAAGAGTAGCAGTGAATTAATATATTTTTTATAAGAAACCAAACAACACAAGTGTACTCATTAGGTTCTCGGAATATTATTATGTTCAGAATTTTAATTTTAACATTAGGGAGATCAAGTGTTTGGGTGTCCTGTATTTGAAGAATAAGTCATAACCACATTTTAGTTCTTTTTATTAAGTGATTATTATTAAGTGGTGTACATAAACATTCCAAAGGGCTTTAATAACATTTTCCATAAAGAGATTGAAGCTTTCTTCAGACTTTAAATCCTGTCAGAGTTCCCAGAGCTCAACACTGTAACACATGGAACACTCAGTGCTCCTAACCCAGATTCATTCTTTTCATCTCTGTCTGGCTCCCTCTGTCTGTCTCTGTCTATCTCTCTTGTATCTCCCCTGTCTCTGTATGTCTCTGGGTGTTTCTGTCTCCATCACTCTCTTTTTTTCTCTGTGTGTATGAGTATACATATGCACCCACGTGAGAATGCTCATGATTGCTGGTGGTCATCTTAGTTCTTCCTGAAAGTAATTACTTTTCATTGGCTACTGCTTACAGCATTTTGTGTCTTCTAAAAGTTTGGGTGTGTTCAATTTTTTTTTTTGACATTTGAAAGTAGACTCTTAAAGTCCTGAAAAATTTATGGACTTTGTACTTTTACCTTTTATTTATATTTTTGACCTGATGTGTCTGACCATTATAAACTATTTTATTCCTTTAGTTTATATTCCACTTTTGGACTGTTTGCTTAATGTTAATAGGCATTTATTTTGAGGTTGAATTTTTTTCAATTATCTTTTGTAACATTGACATAAAGTCTTCAAAAGTATGAATAGATACTGTTTTAGAGCTAGATATTGTACAGAGGATATATGTATATCCTCTGCATGTGGACATAAGTGTGTGCACTAAAATGTACCTTTATTTCTCTTTCTTTCCCATTATGAATCCTCCAGTATATTCCACATATGACTGGCTGTTTTTCTACCCGCATCTCCCCTGCTTTGAATTGAGGTGTCACAAGGAATTCTTTGGCATCATGTTGTTACATATAGGTCATGGTATCAGTATTGATTTAATCTGCCAATGTTTCTTTATTACATAGAGCTCACATGAAACAGTAGGCAACTGCAGACAAGAATGATAGAAGTAGTTTTACCGAAAGACTGAAAAATCAAGCTGATTAATACATTTCGCAAAGTAATTATAGATGAAATCACTGATGAAAAATCAACTCTGATTTCATTTTCTAAATCCTCCAAAAGGAAAAATCTGTATGATAAATTCCTAAAGACTAACTACTATGCTCTCATGATAATCAGGTTTTATTTCTAAGGCATACTTTTTAAGCCTACAATTTACAGCTTAAAGAGCAGAATACTCTGGTACATAGATCAGCCTGAGGGAGACATAGCAGTCCTTGATGAAGGGCTCAGCAAACGTGTGCTTTTCTTCCAGAGAGAGGTCAGCAGATCACCTAGTTGCTTTATGAGTTAGGCCCTGTATTTCCTAGATAACAAAAAAACAGAGTCAGTCAAGGATTAAATGCTAATAAGAAGAGTTGAGTCAACCAGTAATAAAAGATGTAATTGCATAAAGGTGTTCCACCTCCCTCAGAGTTCTAAGATATTTATGCTTCCCCTGAATCCCAATTCTCTTTTAATCAAATGAAAATCAACATGTTATTTATATGGCCAGGGATGACCTGTAATTGCAGTTATTATCATATAAAGTACATCAAAGCCACTGATTTCCAATCGGCTTCTGTAACATCTCTGTGGCAGCGCATCTCTTAGCTGTGATTGAATTATGTTAATGAGAAATATGCATCTAGAAATTATTTCCATTGATGATAATATTTATTCATTCATGTCACTTAAGAAAAACACTCAGTTTTCCCGTGGAGTAAAAATGTCAAATAAATATATTTTCCATCTTGTTTAACAAAGTCAGAAATTGTGAGAAAAATAAAAGAGAAAATTGTCCCCAGGTAGTTACTCTCACGATTATTTCCAACTAAGTTTTAGAATAAATACTCTTGCTATAATTTATCAATATTCTTTATAAAGGAAATGGTGTTACCCCAGAGAAAATAGTACAAAATGCTTGCCAAAAACTTAACATTTTAACATGCGTATATGTTTTTCTTTCACTCTTCTTTGGCTATACAGGCAACCCCACCTCTGTAATGTTTTACTTCCTTTTAACACGGAAGTTAATTCTTCTTATTATTCTTATAGTATTTATTCTGGAAATTTCAGCATAGTCACCATAAGGATAATGTGTGGCAACAAATTCTCAGAATAATGAAACAATTTAATTCAAGCCATTTATTTAAATCTCAGCTATATGTGTGAAAATTACCATTTCTAATTACAAATCATGTTACATGTTGAATATCCTTACTGTGAAAGTCTTAGCCTCGTGATTTCTTGTTCTGTCTCATACCACCTTCATGTAATCACTATTATTCTGGAAAATATTATGGCTACTCTACCTGTCCTTGGTCTCATTGTTTATCTCTAATCCCCTCACGGTTCTTGCATCTATTCTTGAAACAGATTTTAGTCATGTAGAACCACACTTTTCTTGAAATTACTCTCTATTTGGAATTCCACTCTTTGGAAGATCTTATTTGCAATCTAGCAGTTATTTTTCCAAGTGGTGTTTGTTTGCCCTGTGATCTTTTTTGCTCCTTGAATCTTCTGCAATTTCACTCACTGTATTCCTAGGTTGAACTTAGCTTATTATTCTGAGAGTAAACCATAAACTATTTTATTTTTGGAAGTTCTTGTTTTGGTGAAAATTGGTTTTCACCAACTCTGGAAAATTGGCGATTTTTTCAAATAGTGCTGTGTTATGAGGTAGAGATATTGTGCAGTTAGCAGTGTGCTTGAATAACATTCAACTGACCCTGAGTTTAACTTGCTACACCATGTAAACTGTTCATTATAGGAGGCTCACAACTATAACCCATCACTGGGGAGATAGAGGAAGGAGGATCAGAAGTTCCAGGTCATCCTCAGCTACATAGTGATTTTGAGGATGTGCACTGTATAAAATTTGCAAACCTACTTTATGGTCTTGATGTTACTCTTTGGGTAACTGGGTTACCCAAGGTGAGGGTCATTGACATATCTGCATACCTCACTCAGATAGACCTCACCTAGGTTTCCTTCCAGAGGTTATTGAGTCTAAAAGGCAAACTTTACTGATCAGAAACGAACACATAGATCCCCTGGACAAGCTCCAGAATTAGTGAACACCTTTGTGTTCAGATATTTGATTGTTTGTTTGTGTTTTTGCTTCTGAATCCCCATAACATAACCTATTCTTCTCTAGAAGCCATGCAGTGAATTTTAAAGTACTTTGAAATAGCCTATAAAATATTGTTACATGTTTTGTACAGAAATATTTTTCTGTATATTCAGTCTATTGTGTTATCTAAAACAGAGCTTATAGGACCTGCTTCTAGTATCAAAAAACCTAGTCAGTGTTTCACTGCCATTCATACCAACCTGTAGAGTTTAAATTCACCAGCAGTGTTTCCGATATGTTACTCTGCAACTTTATTTCATCACGGAGCATCTATGAAGACTAAAGATTATTGGAGTCAAGTGCTAGAGCTAAACTTAGAAAGAGAACAAAGGGAGGGAATGTGGAATTACTCAGGCTGACCAGTTGTCCCTGTCGGGTAATTTCACTTCACTTGTCATGTTCATTATTGTTTCATATCGTTACAATAATCGTTCCCTGAAAAATATAGAATAATCTATGACTGCATAAGAGGATGCCTATTTATATCAATTTGCTTCATTTATCTCATAATGACTCATTTGTTTCATACTAGTTTAAGTGGGAAAAATGAATTAGTAGAGGGACATTGTAGTCTAAGTCCTATGGAGAAATTGCCTTACTATCCTTGTTTTATAGATCATAGTAACAGCCACAGTTGTAATAGTATTAAGAATTTAAAGACTAACAGTGTGGTATGTGTCAAACACTATTCTGTTTTCCATATATCAAATTATGTGTCATTGCAACGGCCTCAATGGTAAGGACAACTCCTATTCCATTTTATAAATGGGAAAATAATCCCAGAGATGCTTTTAGGTTAAGTTCCCAAGTTCACACAGGTAGGGAATGATGAGTGACAAAACAATAACAAATACATTTCTGTGGTTTTAGAACACCCAGAAGAACATGTTAACATTAACAACAAAGAAATGTTTGGGTTCTTGCTTTTCAAAGAACATTTAATTCTAATAGTCATCTATAATTTGTATTTCTACATCAAATGCAGATGAATGATTAACTTTAAAATTGGTCACTCCGGGGCTCTATTTACATTTTTAATAGAATATCTAGCAGAAGAACATAAGGCCCAAGTTAAGTTTGATAGAATTTCTGAGGGGCATGAACAACCAAAGGAGTGGAAAATATCCCTGTGCCATATACATTATTAAAGGATTAATTAATTGTATTAAGGAAGATGTAGTGTCAATTTGCTCTAATTGAGAAAAATCTGAGAGAAATTACTGAAATCAGACCTAAATGAAGAAAACATGGTCGGCATGATGTGCACGATACTGACCACCAAGGACCTCTTGTTAATGAGCTCAGACTTGGTTAAGATCCCAGAGAGGTGGGTAGAGAAATTAAATCTACTGTTGATTGATTAATGAGTACTGTCTGAATGTGGATTGCTCTCTGGTGCTCTACAGCACATACAAATTGCCCCCTCACCTACACTCGTTGAACAGAAATTAATAACCAGTTTTACCCTGTTACTTTCTCCCAGCCACAAATTGCCATTGTTGCGTCAATTCTCTGGAGACGACAAAAAGGATGACTGTCCAAAGATAAGATGAGCTCTAAGCTTTTGGATCACTACTCATTTCCCTTTAATGCATCTCCAAGACAAGTACCAGCTACATTCTAAAAGTTTAAGAAACAAATATGACTTGATGTTTTAACACATTTAAATTATATTATTAAGTTCATTTGGATAAGAGAAACAAGTATTTTGGATATCTACACATCCATCTTCATCTCATGAGCTGCTACAAACAAAAATGTCACTTAAATAATTTCCTCTGGGGTGATAACCTGTCAGTTTAACTACAGCAAGCAAATTGGAAAGCCTGGGTGTTAATAAAATTTTTTCCCACTTCAGCTTTATAAACAAGATGTAGGAAGGATTGTTCAAGGAACTTTCTAAAGTCTAAACAATGTGATTGCAGCAAGATTCTATGCCGGTCATATTACTTTTAAGTCAAATATCAGTTTCCATGTGTAAGGTATCCTGAAATGGCTTTAATTCATTTATTTAAATGTCCACTACTGTGCAATTATATACTTAAAACAATCTATCAAGGCCAACATTTTTCAGAATGGATGGAATCACCTTTGTGTAATATAGTTGCTCAACTTTAAAACTGTATTTTTCCTTCTTCTTGTTAGAACCAAGGCCATTCAGTTTGGGTCAATAGATTAAAACCCCTAATGTGTATTTTCTTGATTTGATGAAATCCTATTATTGCTCAAGTTGTTAGAATGCCAATAATTACATCATTTAGAAATGTAATTATAGAATAGCAGAATATTAGAATAGGCATATACATTTTTCTTTTTAAAATTATGTTTATTTTTAAGATTATTTAGTTTTATTTTACATTTCTTGCTTTTTTGCTAACGTGATTCTTCTACTGGCAATATCAAAGAAGAATAAAGAAACACATTCACATGCTGCAGTTAAATTCCTATCCTCTTTTCCAAAAACATCTACCAAGTGGCTACCAAGTCACTATCAAACATACAGAAAGGCAATTTTCTAAAAAGCCAGAAAAAAAATAAGAATCAAGCTTCCAAGCCACAGTACACTGGAAAATAAAAAGCAAGTGTAAAACAGTAAGAAGCCAAACCCAATAGGTAATAGGTAATGAGAGAAAATTTTGAAAATATTTCAGAAAGTGAGGCAAGAACCACGGTGCTGTATATCAACGAACACAGATTTCAGACATCTACTAGGTTCTTCCCTGTTCCAGCAGAGAAAGTCAAAATATATTCAACTGAAATTAACATTAAAGATGTCCTTTGCCACCAGAAACGAGAGGGCCAAGAGAGGAAGTGAAGAAAATAGGGTGGAAAGAAGCTCTGTGTCAGAATCTACTCCTCAGGAAGAGGGGGCAGGGCAGCTCTTCTAAACCAGAATCATTAAATTCTATGTTTGCCTCAAAACCAATGGCCTATGTGCATCACCAAGAAATACCAGGTGACTCCCCCAGAGTTTGTGGCACTAAAAGTGCTTTCTTAATTATCTTAAATTTCTATTCAGAAAATCAGTAGATAGAATGACACTGGGCTGTCTAGTCAGTTACAGAGTAGACGTTCCTCTCCTGGCTGAACAGAGATTTTGGATGAAGGGAATGGAGCAATGTGCAACGATGAGAACAGGCTTCTAGGCCACTTTAGATGAGGCTTTGACTGTCTCCAGATAGAAAGAGTATTATAGAGGGAGCTCCAACAAAAAGCCTCAGAAAGATGCTTCTTAGATGTCGGTACACAAGTTTACCTCTTGACTCCTATCCTTACCCTTAAGCAAAGCAAAATGAAGTAAATATTTACTTTTAAACTTTCCAAAGTTGGGGGAATATTATAATATTTAGTATCATATAGTGTTCATTTTCTGAACCTTTAGATTATAATTTTGCCAGTTTGTGTTACATGGAAAAAATGCGTGAATGCTCCTTAATCAGTAGCATCAATAAAGTGCCAACCTTGTTCTGCATTGTCTACAAGTCAGGAAGAAGAGACTTTATCTCTGGTTGGTGAGCTTAGATCACTGGTTCTAAACCAGTGGTCATGACCACTTTGGGGAACAAATGACCCTTTCACAGAGGTCACCAAGGCTGTTGGAGAACAGATACTTACATTATAATTCATAACAGCATCAAAATTACAGTTATGAAGTAGCAATGAAAATAATTTTGTTGGATAGTCACCACGGCCCGAGGAATTGTTTTAAGGGGTTGCAGCATTAAGAAGGTTGAGAGTCACTAGCTTAGGCTATTATGTTAAACAGTAAATTGCTATTCCAGCTGTGGTACCATTGTACTAACCTCAGGTTTCCCTGTAGATCTGCTGTCGAGAGCAATCACACAGTCTACACAAGTTGTTTTATTGAAACAGAGACCTAATGTGAGAGATTATTTGAGTAATACATGTGTGCTTAATGTTTTGTTTTTTCCTCCAAACAACAAGCTTCCAAAGTTCTGGAGATTCCATACATAAATTTCATGTGCTTATTATAACTTTCAAATTTTTTCTTCAGATCATTTGAAACTGAACTCCAAATATGTCCATTTCCTATGAAGCCTTTTACTTATTCTCCCTAACGTTTCTCTATTTTATGTATAAATATTCATGTATATTTATGTAATAAACCTAGAGGTACCTTATCTTATATAAGATATATTATGTAAGGTACATATCTTATATACGTATATATCTTATCTGCAGTTATAATTAATTTATAATTTAAATTATTTTGATGACCTCTGCTCTAATGTAATGAATATATCAATCAAGACATTTCTATGGTGATGAACAATTCCAACATTTCCTTTCAGGAGCAAAGTTGTATTTCTCTGAAATATCAGTGTCTATTGGAGGGATAAAGTTTTCTGTATCATTATACATATATAATATAGCATAATATAATATATACTATAAAATATACACACAAACATATATATAAAAAGTGAAGTTTTAGAGTAGTTTGCAGGACATGGTCTGAGTAGTCCACCAATTGTTGTCTTTCATATTTTTAGTTCATGAGACTGGATATCTCAGCAGTCCAAAATCTGGTGCTGGAATTCTAGGGACTTTCTAGAGAGCTGCTACTCTTTGGTCTACGTTAGACGATCATATCAGAGAGGCAGTTTGTAATACCAATGAAGGATAAATATGGAATAGATGAATTTATCAGTGAGAACAAAGGCAAACAGGCAAAAACAACAACAAAAGTTTTCTCTTCTTTCCCTTCTAGGTAGTCTGTCACCAGAAGATATATCCCAAATTTAGGGTGGGTCTTCCCACCTAGAATGAATCTATAAAGTCTCTCACATGTGTGCCTTACTTATTGGGTTTAGTTGAACCTAGAAGTAGCTGTTGACAACCAAGATTATGTGGCCATTCCCAGATTTATCAGAATGTGGTTTTCCTCATCCCTTAGAAGAGCCAGAATCAGCCTTATAACCAGTCCATAATTCTGGGGAATAAAGAGATAATTAGAAGGAAAAGTAGGAATTTTGAACTCTGCAATTTTTCATACAGAGAAAGTATAGAAAAATTATAGATGATGCTAATGTGATGTTGTCTGGTATTATTAATAAATGACTCCGAGAACATAAATGAGTATCTATCTATTCATTGTATAAACAGATTTTTACAGAAAATGTGAGGATTCACTTCATGTCTCATTTGTTCATTTTTTAACCCTTAAGAAAATACTTGTCATCTCTTACCTTTCTCTAGTTCTCATAGCTTTGAGATTTTCCATTGTTTCCTCTTTACAGTGGATAATTTATAAAGAATCAGAAAAATGAATACGTTTAACAATTCCAATTTAATGAGATAGCTATAAAAATATCCACTCAGTAGCCTATCTTAAATGACAGTCTGCCAAGCCCTGCCCTAAACATATTGAGGAAACACAAGAAAACTAGATGTAATACTCAACATTAAGCATCTTATTAAGTTTATGGTGAAGTTAAAATATAAATACAAAGAGTTTCAACCCAGGGGGAATCACGATAGATGGTCAATAAGAAATAGATAAAAATCCATCTTAATATAAATGGGAGCCATACACATGCACACACACACATGATACACCAGAAAGAGAATGCGAGGGAGGGAATTTGGAGAGATTTATATCTCCCATCTTCCATATTAGCATCCCTACAGGTCACTCAAGTTTCATCGCCTTTTCTTGTCTTCCTTCCATTGTGTTTTTCTATTTGGATTTTTAATTCCATCCTGTTCCACTTTTCCACAGTCAGGTCATCTTTTCTCCCATCTCTTCCATAGTTTTAACTTCTATCTTTTTGATGATGGATTTTCTTTCCCTCTAATCCTCACCATGAATAACTCCTTTCCTAAGCAGATCTATATTTCATTTTCCATATACTTAGCAAACATCTTGAAATAGAAATCTCAGAATATCTTCCCGAGGTTCTTCAGTTATCAATGTAATCTGCCTCTGCCATCACTGTATCAAAAGTGTGCTCTTAGATAGCTGAATTAAACAGACTTCTAAGTGGCTGGGTCCAAGTGTTTATATTACTACTACTCCCTAACTCTAACTACTCCATCTTCTCTTAAGTAAATTTTTCTCTTGGTTTCTGAGACACAATCTCTAGACACATATTTTTTTAGTCTCAGTATACATATTTTATTTGTTTTTTTCCTTATTTATTTATTTAAAGAATTTCCACTTCCTCCCTTCCTCCCAATACCCTCCCGCTCCCCCCACTCCCTCTTCTCCTCCCTCACCATTCCCAAGAGCAGTCAGGGTTTCCTGCCTTGTGGGAAATCCAAGTTCCTCCCACCTCCTTCCAGGTCCAGGAAGGTGAGCATCCAAACAGGCCAGGATCCCAGAAAGCCAGTCCATGCAGACGAAACAAGACTCAGTGCCATTGTCAATGGCTTCTCAGTCAGCCCCCATGTCAGTCACATTCAGAGAATCCGGTTTGATCACATGCTCGTTCAGTCCCAGTCCAGCTGGCCTTGGTGAGCTCTCATTCGATCAGTCCCCTTGTATCAGTGGGTGATCGCACCCTTTGCTGTCCTGACTTCCTTTTTCATGTTCTCCTTCCTTCTGCTCTTCATTTGGACCTTAAGGGCTCAGTCCAGTGCTCCAATGTGGGTCTGCGTCTCTATCTCTATCGATCATCAGATGAAGGTTCCCTCTGGTTCTGCTTTCCTTGCTCACAATCTCCCTCCCTCTGCTTCTCATTTGGACCTAAGGAGTTAAGTCCAGTGTTCCAATATGTGTCTCTGTCTCTATCTCCATCCTTTGCCATATGAAGGTTCTGTGGTGACATGCAAAATATTCATCAGTATGGTTATGGGCCAAGGCCAGTTCAGACACCCTCTCCTCTGCTGCCCAGGGAACAATCTGGGGACCTCTCCTTGGGCCTGGGAACCCCTCCAGAATCAAGTCTCTTGCATACCCTAAAATGGCTCCCTTAGTTGAGATATAAACTTCTCTGCTCCCATAACCATCCTTCCTCCCTCCCCCCCATTTCCCCAAGCCATCCCCAATCCTCCCCCTCTCCCCTCTCCCTAACCATCTCCCCTTACTTCCACCCCCCACCCTGTGCACCCAAGTTTGCCTGGCAATCTTGTCTTCTTCTAATATCCAGGACGATAACTATATGATTTTCTTCAGGTTCACCTTCTTATTTAGCTACTCTAGGATCACGAATTATAGACTTAAAGACCTTTAACTATGGCTAGAATCCACTTATGAGTCTGATCTCCAAAACATACAAAGAACTCAAGGAACTAGACACTAAAACTCTAATTAACCCAATTAAAAAATGGGGTACTGAACTGAACAGAGAATTCACAACAGATGAACTTTGAATGGCCAGAAGACACTTAAGGTCATGCTCAACCTCCTTAGCGATCAGGGAAATGCAAATCAAAACCACTTTGAGATACCATCTTACACCTGTCAGAATAGCTAAACTCAAAAACACCAATGATAGCCTATGCTGGAGAGGATGTGGAGTAAGGGGAACACTCATCCATTGTTGGTGGGAATGCAAAGTTGTGCAGCCACTGTGGAAATCAGTGTGGCGGTTTCTCAGGAAACTGGGAGTCAACCTCCCTCAGAACCCAGCAATTCCACTCTTGGGATTATACCCAAGAGATGTCCTATCATACCACAAAAGTATTTGTTCAACTATGTTCATAACTGCACTATTTGTAATAGCCAGAACATGGAAACAACCTAGGTGCCCCTCAATAGAAGAATGGTTAAAAATGGTGTGGAACATATACACATTAGAGTTTTACTCAGTGGTAAAAAACAATGACATCTTGAATTTTGCATGCAAATGGATGGAAATAGAAAACGCTTTACTGAGTGAGGTTACCCAGACTTAAAAAGAGGAATATGGTATGTACTCACTCATATTTTATTTGTTTTTGAGATGTATTTATTCACATTGCTAGAGATCAAACCCAGTGCTTTATGCATATAGGCAAGTGCTTTGCTTCTTAGAAACACTCTCAGTCCAATTTAAAAAATCCATCTGCATACCTTCTATTCCTATTTAGAGGTGGATGACCCTGTCGACCTGCATTTCCATGCACACCATGTGAATATCTTATATGTACTTAAAATTTACTAGATTGAGAAATAGTGTAATTATATCCCTCCTCTGTTCACTGATTTTAAGGTGGGTCACTCTTTCCTTCTGATCAAGAAACCAAAAGTCTTAGTAGGTATTTCTACCTTCGCATCATGAGACCTGAGGCATAATTACATTTTTATTTCTATTTAATATCTCTCAATTCTTCCAATTCCTTTTCTTTTATTCCACTATATTATCCACAATTATTGATGTTGTCTAAAAGAACCTACTCCTGTCTCTGTAAATATGTAGTGAATAAGTTTACTGATTGCTATCTTTGAGCATTGTTACCTCTCTGGCAAATACCCATATTTCATTCTACTTGTTGAAGTTGCTCAAATAACACTTTTCTAGTAAATCTTCTGTCTCACAAATGAAAAGTTTGTTCCTCACTTGTGTTCTCAGAGCTCTTCATTAATATTTTTTGGAGGCAAGAATTTTATGCCATTTATATTATGCTGATGTTCCTGAAGATTTTCATATTTATTCCTCAGTGAACATTGAGCCTTGTAGTGAGGAGCTGCGGGCAGGCCTGTTTTTTGTCCTGCCCAGCTCCCTCAAGGCTAGCTTAGCCCCGGAAATAACAACACACAAATTGTATTCATTTAAACACTGCCTGACCCATTATCTCTAGAGAGTTAGTTACTGGCTAACTCTCACACCTTGATTAACCCATTTCTAATAATCTGTGTAGCACCACGAGGTGGTGGCTTACCAGAAAAGATTCAGCATGTCTGACCTGGTGGCTGGCTCCATGGCGTCTGCCTCATTGCCCTCTTCCCAGCATTCTGTTCTGTTTACTCCACCTACCTAATTTTCTGTCCTATCAGAGGGCCAAGGCAGTCTCTTTATTAACCAATGAAAATAACACATAACAGAAGGCCCACCTACATCAGAGCCTCTTGTTAACAAGCACTAGAGTCGTTTCTTTTTGGTACCCTCACCATCTTTTAAATAAAATGAAGAATCTGTGCATGGCTGGATGTTTGATTGTTTGGACATGATTTTATTGAAAGCTTCATAGAGAGATAACATTAAGCAGAGGAGATAGAAAGATTGTATCATGACATGAGAATAGTATTCTTATTTAACTAAATGTATTTTTGAAGAATATCCAAAAGCTAACTCAGTTAAACTATGAAGAAAATATCTGTAGCAAATAAATTTGTGTTGGTAGATGAGAGAGAATTAGGGTGTGCATCCCTTGCTACTACCGAAAAGAGGTGATTTGTATAAAATTTTAGCACAATGAAGAGTACTTTACTCAAGTTTATAACTTTACAGGGTTACTATAACATCAGCGCTTCTTACAGGAAACAGTGTAAGTGAGAAATGGAAGAGGTAAGGGAAGAATGGTGAGGGGACACACGATAAAGTCTATTAGAGTGCCATCCAAGTAGCTGAGAGATGTGGCTGTTAGAGGGAGAGAAGATAACTAAGGTTTCAAACCTGAGTGACAAGAAAGATGCTTCTGCCTTCAGCAAAGGTAGGAGATACAAGAGGAAGCATGAGTTTGTAGGAAAAGATTACAAATTCAATTTCAGATACACTAGTTTGAAAGCAAATATGAGTTTAAACTTGAAAAAAGGTGCATCCTTAAAAATGTTACATTAGGACTGCTTCTTGCAGCTATAAACTTCCTCAAAGGGCTGTAATCAGCTAAAACATTCATGACCATATTCTGCTATCAGCTAACTTCAACAAAGGGCTAGTGCTGTGACTGACTGAACTGTGATTCAGTGGTAGGAACATAAAGAACCATTTCTAATTAATGACAAGCAAAATTAAAAGAAGGCCTACAAAGTCTAACCTTATGAATTTAAAGTAAAAAGTACACACTTTTATATTGTTCCTTATATAACATAGGGTGGTACTATGTAAATGGAAAAAATCTTAGTTAATCCAAATTTATTAAAATCATGACTTTTATATCATTTTCACTAAAAATGTGAACGTTATTGCTGACTCCTATATTTTCTATCCTTTGAAATATATTAGTATTTCTTGTTTTGAAGAATGACATTCAAAAACAGAATAGTAGGGGGAGATGACATCTTTATTATTCTGTCATATAAAGCCAATTCTTCACTTCTTTAGGATCTGTTTCTTTCCAACAGAGACAATTTGATGTATTCCCTTATCAAATTCTAAGTAGCCTTGCTAAAGTACTAATAAATTTATCTTACAACTGAAAAGAAAATTAAACCTATAAATTCATACCTAGAACAATAGAAAAGGCTGTCCAATGGGGCAACGACTTTTGTCAGATGCTTTTAAAAGACTTCTCATTATCTCCAGATACCTCAGTTGTGACAATTGTCATTGAGTAGATGTATAGTTTCTGTCAAGTTTTACTACTATTGAACTTTGATATACCTACCTTTATCAATGATTACAATAACCAGATGAATCCACAGTTTAATTTGATACAAATTTGTTCAATTATATATTATAAAGTCATATAATATACTATGTATGCTATACATAATTTTATGGCATGCGTATGTTGTATGTAAGGCATATAGCACAGATATTGTTTTAGTTACTTTTGTAGATGTTATGACAAAATATTTGAGGGGGGAATTTAAGGAAAGAAGGGCTTATTTTGACTCACAGTTCAAGGAGTTTCAGTCTGCCCTGATTGGAAAGATTTGGCTTCAGTAGCTTGTGGTGTCTGGTCATTTTATGGCATATGTCTGGAAACAGACAAAACACTGGCATTCAACTTCTTTTCTTCTGTTGAGTTCAGAACACCAACCCATGAGATAATGCTGCACATATTCAAGGTATATCTCTGCTGTTCAGTTAAACCTTTTGAAACATATACATAAAATACAAAAATGAGAAATTTATTGACAAACTCAAATGGTATTGGGATCTATGTCAAATTTAGAATTATTTATTATGTGTTTTATGAACTGATTATTTTCAGTTACCATAAAATTAACCAAAGTCAGGTTTGAATTCTGTTCCCACAAACTTTGAGTCACTGGTAGGAAATAATTGGAGCAATGATGAGGGACAAGTTAAATGCATAAAAGGAGAAGTCATGTGACTGAAAGCCAACTTCATAGCTTCTGCCAGCTGATGTAAGTTAGACAACATGAAGTAGCGGAAGAACTCAATATAATTGAAAATCTGCAAGTGTTGGTGTGAATGTTGCCCTACATAGTTAGCTTGTGACATCTCAAGTCTATTGTGAAGACTCAGCTTCAGAGCCCTAAATCCCAAAAAGAGCCAAACAGAGGTGGTAAAAGAAAACTAATCCATCATTGCCTTGAGCTCTTTCCTAACTGCTTTATTTTGGTCTGCACTACAATGGTACAGGATGAAAAAGTAACAGACCGTATTCTGGTTGGATTAGAACGGCATAGATTTAAATTCAATCAGGGCCATCTTAGTGCCTTTGTACAAAAAAATGATAATTTATAAATAATTTCCACTGCTTTATAAAAATTTATATAAATTATCACAAAGCAAGCCATCTATAGATGACTGTCATTGTATAACTCATTCTCTGAAAAATCCATGCCTTTGTTTTCTTCCACACATATCTGAAAGATATTTATTTAATGTGAAGGGTGGGATACAATAATTCAAAGAAAAAAATGTAAGCTCTACATTAAACTCCACTGACTCTAATTATCATATAGAGTATTGAGTTTTTTGCGGATGATTTTCCTTTAATAAGCTGCTAAAAAAACAGAACAAGAAAAGGCTCCTATGATGTGTGATGGGAAGTAGAAATTCCACAGGAAGAAAAAGCATCACTTAATCCAAAGATGTTCCATCCAGTTTAGAGTAAACTCTGAGGCACACAAATCAATGTGTTTGTATGCAGAGACTCCATGTTCATTCTTGGCAGCCCAGACCTAAAATAATTACACAGAAATTGTATTAATTGATCACTACTTGTCCTATTTGTTCTGACTTCTTATTATCTAGCTCTTACATACTAAATTAACCAATTTCTATTACTTTGTTGCCGCAAGGCTGTGGCTTCCCAGGTAAAGTTCTGGCATCTGTCTCCTTCAGGAGCTACATGATATCTCTCTGGCTCTATCTTCTTTCTTCCAGAATTAAGCTTAGCGTACCTGCCTAGCTATATTCTGCCCTGCCACAGGCCAAAGAAGCTTCTTTATTAACTAATTATAGTAAAACATGTTCACAGCATACAGAGGGGAATCCCACATCATCTCCCCTTTACTTTCTAAATACTTTCTTATTTAGACAAAAGAAGGAGCTACTTCAGGAACTCCTTCAACCAATAGCCTTTAAGATACTTTAATGGCCCACTTGGGTGTCATTTTTTGTACTATAAAGGCAGACAAAAAGTTTGTGTGTGGCTCTCTCTTGCCTGCTGGATTTGGTTCCTGTTTCCCCCTCATGCAGAGGACTGTTGATCTGTGAGTCTAGCCCTAAATAAAGAACTCTTTATTATACTCCATTCTGAGCTAGTGTAGGACAACTTTATTGTAATTGTCTACATGTATTGACCCTCAACACACCTTTGTTATTACATAAACTAATGATGTTTCCATCACCTATATGGAATTCCTTTCTGTTCTTCTTTTCCCTACCACCTATTCCAGTGTAACTCATTACCTTCTACACACAACTTGTTTCAACCAATTATAATTATTTCTTCAGGAAATCATGCTACTGATAGTTATTCTAACTTTTTGTTCTACCATTTTTTTTACTCTACCATTTCTTGTGTTTTCCCACGATGTATTTCATTCTAAAATTCTGGATACATTTTCTACTAGTTCCTTGACCCATCTCTTGAAGTTCCGAGTAATATAAGTAAATGGAAGAAAGCTTTCGTTTTATGTAACTAACTAATTTATGTAAGTAACTAATTTACCATGTCTTACTCCTGTATCACAACAACAAAACCAGAAACCAGTTCAATGGTCCACAAAATAGATCTTTTTACACTTAAACCTTCATTATTCTGAGAATTGAAATTCTGAGATGCCCATCTTGCCTATATTTGGGTTTCCCACGTCTCCACTGCCCCTGCTCTTCCAAGGATGCTCATCAATAAGCTTGATATAATCCCTCTATTCTCTCACAGTTCATCTTCCCCTTGGGACTGACTTCTCAGCTTCTACAATAGCACCCATGCTCACTTATTTCAAGTGCTCTTTCCAAAACCCTCAAGCCAATCAAATCACTTATCTCTGGCACCCTTCCTGCCAGTCTCCAGCTGAGGACCAATCTTGAAGCCATCTCAGTGTGTAGATTTTACATAAAGACAATTAAAAACCACATGCTGGGAGTTCTAACTGGGACCAGAACCTTGTTCTTATACCCACTTGTTTCATGGTGTTGAAAGTTTCCTTTTAAGTTTAAATTTCTGTTTAAATTTTCTTTAAAATGAAAGTGACTTTTACTGTATGTCATATGTTTTTAATGAAAATTACAAGATGTACATATGCTAGCTCAGAGCACACAAGAATGTAAGATTCTGATTTCACCTCCCTTTTTCTCCATTTAGTAGATATGACTTATTTGCTTTTCAGCTTATCTCAGTATCATTTCTTGAGAGCCTTTTTAAATATAAATATAAAATAAAAATTCTACAAAATAATTTATTGTATTTTTCCAAGACAATCATACCTTATATTTGGCTCCTGATTCTAAACACATTGAATATTTCTTTATTATTATATTTAAGATAATATAAATCATGCAGAAGCAAGCTTCATCAGTTTCCTTTTTAAACATTTCTCAATATAGTAGTCTCTTAAGTTCCAACATTCCAAGTGAACATGTAAATAGTACTGAACATTATTATCTCTACACTCTACAAATTTCTTCTATAGACACCTGTGATAAAATTTAGTTTATGAATTAGGTTCAGGAAGAGATTAAGAACGATAACTTAGTTAAATGGGATAATGATAATAATACTGCAATAGAAGTCATATAGATGTGGTTTTGTGAAATCATAGCTTCCCATTTTTCCTGGTGATGTGCTGAGGCAACAGTTACATGATAAGACAAGATACAAGAAAAATAGCATATGCATTGTGATATAGTAAGTCACTACTACTTATCCTCTTAATTGAACATAACAGAAAATCAGCAGTAAGCCTGATATCCAAGAGAGCTTCTGAGTTACAACAAATGAGCAGCTTGTACAGTACAGACACACTGGACAACAGGATGACTCTTGCTCTAGGTGAGACAGTATGATATAACAGTATTTCCTTTTTTACCTCAGAACAGAGGAAAATTTTAAACTTATGAATGGCCTATTTATAAAATTCTTTATTGTTTTGAGATTTTACTTTTATTTTACGTGTATGACTATTTGAATATATGTCTGTATTCAACATGTGTGTAGTGCCTGTGGAAGTCATAAAAGGGCATTGAATCCCCTGAAACTTGAATTAGAGATGGTTGTGAGGTTCCATATAGGCACAGGAAATGAACCCAAGTCCTCTGAGAGATCAGTCAGTGCTCTAAACCTCTGATTCATGACTCCTGGCCCTGATATTCCTTACTTGATAGTTACGAAATTATCTACAGGCATGTAAAAAGAGGGAACATAAAATCATAGCTAAATATATGTAAGATTTGCAGAGCAAGATGTGCTGAGGATGCTATAGTAACCATACTGTCTCCTTGGCCAAACCTTTTCTCTCTTCTTAAGTAATGTTGATATTTTCACCTCCTCTATGATAGCAGACTATCAGTGATTTCTTTTCTAGTGGCAGTAATCTCACATCTTTAGAATATTTTCCACTTTATCAATTCATTTCACTCTTGACAGAAATTTTAAATGAAGTAATGAATCCCTATTTTTCCTGAATATTGCAATTATTTATCAAAGCTAATGATGATCTAAAAATTGACAAACCTTTCATCTGTCCCTTACCTCTGTAGATCTTGAAATTAATGCCCAGAACCTACTCTTTGATAATGTTGTTTTTAATAACTATTATTCTCTCTTTCCATTTAATTCTTTTAGCTTCTTATCTAATCTCATTTTCCATTTTTATTGGCTGTTAACTTGGAAATTCTGCTGTAAATATCCCCACAATGAATTGATATCATCCATAGAGGTACTACAGTTGTACCCATTTTTCTGAAGAGTTGCTCTTAGAGAAAAAAGTCCCAAAAAGCTTAGAAGTTATTTTGATATGACTCTACTCTTCTCTGCCTGGAGTCCAGTTTCCAGCATATGCATCATTGTAGTTACTATCCTACACATTTCAAAGGTATAATTCTCTTCTCATCAAAAAAATTACTCCAGTTTATTGAAATATAACTAAAAGAAACATTATATATAATTATAATATGCAATGTGATAGCTGATATAAATTTATAGCTAAATGCTGACTATAGTCAAGATAGTATGGTAATTAACACATCTATCATCTCACCTAGTCACCATTTTATTAGTTTTGTGTTATGGTAAGTACATTCAGACTCTACTGTTGGCAAAATTTAAGTACATACTATAATATGGTTAATGTCACCATGCTCTCACTTATGCATGGGATCTTACAAATCCTTTCACAAAGAACAGGAGAATGGAAGCTACAAGGAGTTGGAGAGTTGGAAAAATGGGGAAACACTGGCCAGAGTCCTAAGTTTTCAGTTGTGAGATGTGTTGATCTTTACTTAAGAGCCCTGTTTTCTAGGAAAATCAAATACATTATCTTTTTAAAGTAATAATAGTAGGAAATTGTTGAAGGCTACAAAAAGGAATTCATACTTGAAGCATGTCTTCTTTTCCAGTCATAAAATTGTCAATCCTCGCTGTAGCTCAATGTTTAACTACAAGTTTGTAGTCTCATCTACTTTCACGGTTCAGGTTGTCTTTAGAGCTCTGCAGAATGCTCTCCTGGGGCACTCATCATCGGGTTCACAGACTAAAGTATATTATTGTTATGGTGATCCATTATGTCTGACTTAAGGCCCCCAAAATGCAGAATAACTCCAAAGATGCTCCTTAGTGGGGCTCTTCAGGGGAACTTGATCATTCCTATGTAGTCACAGTTGCTCTTCTTTATGATGTACCTGTTGCATGCTGGAGGATGCCCTGTGTAAGGAAAAGAAGATAATGTAAGTCAACAATATAAAATATGAGATATATGTCAATGATGTATTGTTTATTTTAGAGCCTCCTGTCTTCTCATAATATGAGATGTAGCTTGGTCTCACGGTCTTTCTACACAGTCTCTTCTGTTTGTACCAGCAAGTGAGTGCATACATGAATCAGATATGACTGATTCTCTATATGCTGAGTTTGAAATTTCAGAATCATAAAGCCCATTAAGGACTTGAATTTCATGCTGGTTACGTTGCGTCTCTACAATAGGAATGGTATGAGTAATATATAGCTACTTTCCATGCAGCAAATGGGACAAACTCTACTCCCAGTTTTCCTTGGAGTCCTGTGACAGCAACAGCAGCCATCCCCATC
Organism: Myodes glareolus; assembly: GCF_982192425.1. Classification (NCBI taxonomy): domain Eukaryota; kingdom Metazoa; phylum Chordata; class Mammalia; order Rodentia; family Cricetidae; genus Myodes; species Myodes glareolus. The sequence continues at coordinate 13,250,210 of NC_142026.1, forward strand.
ATTCATGTTTCACAGTTCAGCAAATCCAAACCTCCTTTCGTAAAACCAAAAGAAAAGTTAAGCTGCACATAATCATGGATGTAACAAATGCTTTAAGTTAAAAGTGAACAACAAGTAATTTTTCTGTTTAATGAGACTTGAAATGCACCTCTGAGAATTGTTAAAAAGACAAAGTTCCAGCTTTGTGCCAAGGATTCAGAGGTGGGTGTCAAGGTCAGCACAAAAGTACTCTCTGTGCTATTTATCCATACATTCAGAAAGAATCATGTAGTTTTCAAAGACTTGATTCAAGTAAATTGCAATTTATAGCAATATAGAGTATGTTGTTCTGTCTATAGTATCTTCTATATCAAGACTTCTAGTTAAAAGGAGTAAAGAAAAGAGTATCATCTATCTAAAATCTTTCTAATATGTGTGTGTGCATGCATGCATGCACGCATGTATGTATGTATTATAATGAAATAAAAACTTCTACTGCTTCTATGTTACCACTGTCCACCGCCTGTCCTTGTCAAAAAAATGTCATCACTTTGAAATAAATTAATGCCATCACAATGAAATAAATCATTCACTTTTCCTGTTACTTTAAATATTAGAAATAAAACACTTAAAGAAATCAAAATTTTTAAATAATGTTCACTAATAAATGGTACTCTATGTATGTACACCAATGCTTTGGACTGACAGAACAGTATTTAAATGAGACAGCTAATGTGCATTCTGGATGACTATGGATAAGAAAGCAGGCGATAACATCAAAGGGTCTAGTAAACATGCACATGTTCATTATAAAATCCTGGTAATATTAAATTAAATGACATTGTCTTAATAATGAAAAATATTATTTCAGAAAAACTATTTTCATAGAAACAAAATACTGAAGACTTGGGTAATATTTTCTTTCATACTATCTATAAATTGTTACTTATAGCTAACACATATTATAAAGGTGATAGAGAAATGCTTTATGCCAAAGCAAAAATACAGGATTTCATTTCCTTTTTGTGACACTATTGATCACAACAGATGTGGCCACAAAGCAGTGAAACTGACTGTAAGAGTCACACATTGTCCCCTTCTAATGCAAATCTACCTCTCAGAACAACATCCAATCAAGTGTATTCATATAGAATGAAGCTTAATAAATCATCTATTAACTTTGAAGAGAGAAATATCTAAAATTGTTATAAAGGTATGACCTGAAAGGCTCAACTATTAATTATTATTTATTCAGCATCAAACAGAAAAAACATTCTCCACTAAATTAGTAGTCCTTATATGTGAATGCCGAAGTTCTGGTAGGTCATTCAATGAAAGACAGAGAGAGATTGAGAGAGAGAGAAGGAGAAGAAGAGATAGAGGAGACGTTGCTGACAGGAAAGCAGAAGTGTGAAGAGTATCTTTTTTCTCTTTAAGTGTAGGCAGAGAGAAAGTGGGCAATTTACTACTTGTGCTTCAGGTTTTTTTTTTTAATCTCTTGCCAATGATGAATGAAAATAAATGGATGTCAGAATTTACTTTCTCATCACAGAGGTTTCATTAATCATCATTATAATCAAAAGAATATGAAACTGTTCCTTCATTTATCAGCCATCCTTTGAGCAGTCAGCATGCACAAAAACTAAACTGTGTTCCAGGGATTCGGAGGCAAGTACCTCAGACATGGCATAGGCGGAAAAACCAAGTACAACTAGAATGTTTCGGGATATCTGAGGAGATATCACCAGAAGGAGCAGCAGCTGGAAACAAGACAAACACATATAGAGAGGGCAGGTTAGCAAGAGAGCTGCTTGTGTAAAAAAAAAAAAATGGGTTTTAACTGCAGGACCGTTATACACACTACTTTTACTAATTATTTTAGATGAATTTCCAGAACAGTCATATGCCACAAAGGAAATATGGAAATAAACCTAAAGATCTGTAAAATGATTTTTTTCATATCAAATCCTCAAGTTAATTAAATTTGTCAAAACCCTCTTTGTCAGAGTCTGATCAGCAGCATAAAATGTAACTGACTGGACATTGATCAAGATGGCAAATCTATGGCACTACCCACGTCTGGGCGCACAACAGAATTAAAGGCTTTGCCCAGCTAATTCCTGTAGCTCCCGTTGCTGACAAACTTGCTCTTCTAAAGTATTTTATGGCATAATGTCTTTTATCAGATGAATTGGAGCCAAGCAGAACATCAAGAACTAAATTTCTCAAAATGTACGAAATGCTGGCGAGGCAGCCTGCACCTGCAGCCCCAGGAGCAAATGTGTTGAATAATCAGGCATCCCAAACAGCCGCACTAGGGTAATTTACTCAGCTAATCATTATATGAAAGAGAACATTTGATTTCCGCACCAAAGTTGCACTGAAGTAGATGCATCCTTCATTCGATTAAATCAGACACCACAAACAAAATCATCTCACTCGATGGGTAATTCTTAGTGCATACTCAATAAATCTGAGTTCCATCCTCAGAGCGGGTATTTCATCTCTCATTTGTGTGCACACAGGAGAGATGCTTGGATCCCCAACTCTTGAATAGCACCTGAGACCTTAGTTTATTGTCAAAAGACTCATTTTTATCTTATGCATATGTGTTTAAATATGTTCTGAAGAGAGACATGGTGTTAGTCTGCCAGAATGTAACTGAGTCTTTGCGCATGTGAGAACACAGGACAGACCTACTTGTTTTTATTCAGCCACAAAATTAGTGTTCAACTAATTGAAGATAAAGGAGTAGATCAGTCCTGCCTTGTTTCTTTCTCTGGCTTTTATTGGCCTTCCCAGCCTTAACCAATTTTGAAATGGAACTAGAGCTGAAATAGTTTTCTAGTGTGGATTCCAAAAACAGGTTTCAATTCTAAGGAAACATAAAGAAAATGTAAAAGCTAAAGAGTCACTAACATGGGCTACAGTGGCTTCTAGGATGCTTCCTATGTGGTACTTGTCACATGCTTGCATTTATATTCTCTCTTCATTTGTAGAGACTAGAAAACAATTTTATGTGACACATTACATCCAGCAACAAGGTGTCTCTTAAACCATGAATGAATTTACACTAGATACCTAGACACTTATACAAATCCCAGCACACATGGGCAGACACACACACACACACACACACACACACACACACACACATATATATATATGCACACATGTACCCACAAACCCCTACACATAAACACATACACACATTCACATGCATGCACTCATATGTATACTCACCCAAACACAAACAGGAGACATGCACACATGTATGCACATACATGCATACATACATACTTAGACACAAGTAAACACATATATTTACTCACAGAAATACACACATGATACCTGCACATGCATTTACATATATATTCACACATACTTACACACACAAATGCACACATACAACAAATATACACATACATACACATGTACACACACACACACTTGCAAACACATACATATACACTCTACTCTCACATATGCATTAAACCATGTTTGCAAGAAAAAAATGTTCTGCCCCAGTACTTTTCATGAAATATTTGTATTGGTCAAGTTGTGGTAACTTAGTGAAGAAAGTAAAAGGTCAACTTAGTGTGCTTAGTCATCTAACAATACAGTGACAGATTTTAGATATTTAGATAATTTCTCATGGAAAGTTAGAAGCTATGTACCATCATCCCTTCTTTGGTTTGTTTTCTGGTTTTTCTATGTCTGAAGCTGATAGTGAAGCAGACAGTAGTTACTGCTGAGATAAGAGAAAGGGAAAGGGGGAGAGGCCAGAATGCTACGCTGTGTTTCTTCAGTTTAACACTGCAGCATGTCTGCGACTAGACACCCTGTCACAACTGCTAGTCTACTGCTTTAGCTGGCTATCTTCTCTAGGTCTTTGTCAGTACTGCAGACCCTGTAATGCCTCTTAAGTGTGAAATGGTTCCCAAAAACCAGGCTATTTTAAAAGCAGTCACACTATGGGTGATATGTGCTTTCTTGTGGTCCTCCACGTTCTTTAAATTTTTGGATTAAAGAAGGGAACCAAAAAGAACACTATGAAGTGAATTAATTTTTAACTACATTAAGCAGACATATTTAACACTACTATGATTTCTCAAGCATTTTCTGCAGCTAGGCCTTCCCGTCTTGAGAAAAACAGAATTACAACAACACAAAAAGGTTTAAGAGTTGCCTAAAATCATAAGACTAAAATCAAAATAGAGATCGCTTCCCTTTTGTTTCTTGATAATAATCTAGTGCCACGGGTACATTGTCTGTGGTATCTGCAGTGAAAGACAACCCTTCCCAACAGAACAAGCCAAACAGAAGCCAGGGGCGAGAATCCTCTCTGTGTGCCCATGGCTTCCACTTAATGCTCAGTGTTAAGGCTCTTCCTTGGGAACACAGCCGTGTGACTATAATCAACAGATGCAGACCACAAAATAATAGCCATCCTAAAAATATCCTCAACTCAGTCCTTAGGAAGGAGAATGGATCACTTACAGAGAGTAAATGGAATTCCACAGGTGTGGTAAAGTGGAACTCTTGAGATGAGGGATTCCCTGGATTATCTCGGGCTCTCAACATAATCACGAAAGGTCCTGGTAAGGAGGGGGCAGGAGAGTTAGACTGAAACAGATGTGAAGAGAGAAATAGACAGAGGAGTCTGACACAGCCACAACGTCGGGAAGGCAGACAGCCCATGGGAGCTGCTCAAGGCGTGAAAACGGATCCTGCTCCAGATTTCAGGCTTCTGATCTCCAGAGCCGTGAGAGAGCAAATTTGTGTTGGAAGCCACAGAATTTATAGTGATGTGTTACAGCGTGATGGAAAGTAGAAATGACAGGTAAACCCAATGTTAGGAATATATACTTTTGGCTTTGAGCAGCTGGAAATTTAATTGGCTATATGGTCAGATGACAAGAAAGTACACCGAAAGACTAGGACATCACTGCTTCGTTTACGTCATCACTGACAGCCCTTAATTTCTCTCCCTCTCTCTGCTTTGTATTTCTGGACTGTTAGCTTCATCCTAAGAGCAATTCCCTTATTAATCTGGGAAGGCTATCATGGAGAACTGGAATTGAGTTTCTGGTTCACGTTCAGGAAGCAAGAGCTCAGCTAGCCATCATATCTGCCCTGATAGACGGATTCAGGCCCATCCTGGGACCCTCCCTTGAGGGCTGCCTAGGACGCCTGCATAAACCTGGATTCTGTGATGAGAAAGAAAGAGGATGCATGTCAGATAGGACAGGAGCAATGCCAGTCCTGTGAGCAGGAGAATGATACTCTGACCTTAGTCTCTCTTGGGTCTAAGAAGCACACTCCAGCTTTTCCTTGGCAATATTTCCCGCGGCTCTGTAAGGACAGTTGTTATGTAGAAGGAGCAGTTAATATAATCTCATGACTCACTCTGCCAGGCCTTGGCAATTCGTTGGGACTTTTCTCCACCTGGGGAATGGCAGTGTGCCCAGCACCCTGGCTCATCAGAGTACCGTCTGGCATACCTGCTGCAGGTCACTGAAGTCTGGATTAGATTGACACCATGTGAATCACCCCTCGTTGTGTCATATTCCATCTGAAAACTGATAATCACCATTTCTGACTGTGCATCACTGCCTTTGTCTTTTACTGAAATCTGCTTTCTAATATGTGTTTTACAAGTATGTGATATGACAGCTCTAAGGAAAGTCCAGTCCTCCTAACTTTATAGCACAGCAAAGTATTACATAGAGAAAAGAGCATGGAGAACAGACATAAATGGGATATTTATAAGTATGGAGTGGGCTGCACGTTTTATGAAATATTTCATTTACTCTCCAATGCCCAGTGCACTCTTTTCTACCATTTTATAGAATAAAATGCTTAAGTGTTAATCCAGGGTTGTAAATATCAGAGCTTTCTGCTGTATGAATCCCAAGCCCTTGCTTTTTTCCATGGTACTCAGAAACTAACACAATTGTTGAATAACAAGGTAGGGCTGACCTACTAGACTTTCCTTTCATGTGATTTCAGGTTTATGCTAAGCCTTATAGAAAATGTCCTACTTGGGGATAGAAATTTGAAAAGAATCAAGTTGCCCCAGGATTGGTTGAATTAGAGATGGCAGAGGTCTCTCCAGACCACCTTCAGAAGAAGGCTGCAGTGTAGCTAGAACAGTAACGGCCCACTTAGGTCCTCCTTTCACCAAATCAATTAAAAAGAAAACCTTAAAATGACACCTTGATCTTTGGGATAGTTGTAATGTGTTTTGCCAAATGGGTATGTCTTCTGCCAAGGTCCCAATCCTTTGCAAAGATGAACTTTAAAGAAAAAGAATGCAAACCGGCAGTGGTGGCACACACCTTTAATTCCAGCACTTGGGAGCCAGAGACAAGCACACTTCTGTGAGTTCAAAGCCAGCCTGGCCTATAGAGTGAGTTTTGGGCTAGACTCTAAAGCTACACAGAGAAACCCTGTCTTGAACGAAAAAAAAAAAAAGGAAGAAAAATAATTATACTCTTTTCTGAATCTTAATAGAAATAACACAGTTTTCCCAAGTCCATGTATTATAGTGTATATTGTTTGTATTTTAGTAAATAAATCTTGCCTGAAGACCAGAGGCAAAGCTAAAGCCACTAGAGAACAGGTAATGGTGACACACACCTTTAATCCCAAGAGTTGGGAGACAGAGACAGATGGATCTCTGTGAGTTCAAAGGTACCATGGGCTACAATGAAGAAGATCAATGAAGATCAATGAATAAACACATTGAGGTCATGATGGCCTACACCTTTAATTCCAGTACTAGGGAGTCACGCCTTTAATCCCAGAACTAACAGGAATATAAAATGAGAGGAGAGAGAGGCTTAGGCTGCTTAGTTTATGGTCGCCCAGCTTTGGGAGAGGTACCATTTCTCTAATGGTACCTCTGCTTTGCTTTTCTGTTTTTTGAGTTGAACCCCAATTTCTGTCTTGGGGTTTATTTTATTCATGCTACAATATGTAGATTAGGGTGGGCACTGGAAATACAGCTCCAGTTATTTTTTAATTAATGGATGCGAACAGGCTGGACTACAAGTTTCAAGAGGACAAACACTTCATTTTATGAATAATGCATTCAAGTACAGTGGGCTGACCCACAGCAAATTATTTTTGTTGTGTGACGAAATGAACTAATTAAAGAACTCACGACTTTTTAAGCCTACATGTTGCAAGCAGAAGGGAAGGTAATGGCAGAGCAAGACAATAAAATGATGGAAAAAATTGCTAGATTGATACCCTGTTCAGCAAGAGTCATGGACCACTTTAGTGACCACGGCCAAGGCAACCAATGCTACAGTGATGACCTTTGACATAGTGTGAGTTCCAGTGCTGGTGATTATGGAGTCTTTCTTACGCAATAAGCATCCCAAGAATTTTCAGGTTTTGCAAAATGTTAATGTTTGAAAGGCATTTCCAGTTGCTCGCAATCTGCAGAAAATGCCTGCAACAATTTCCAGAAACACTGCTATTGAACCACTGAAATTGCAATTTATGTAGTCCTGTGTGATTGCCTCTGCTTTATTGTTCAAGAACTGTTAATAATGAGTAAGAGCTTTAATATGTAGAAAACTAGCAACAAAATTAGACTTGAAATTCTTTTTTTTTATTTTCTAATGAAAAATAGAAAAGACCCTGTTAGAGTCAATTTCCAGAGATAATTTACTAGCATCTACTTTGTTTAATTTATTTCTAATTTAGTGACAAACTAGCAGTTAAAGATGAGCAAATGAGATGGCTTACAAGCTCCAGGAATTCACTAAACATCTTCTCACAGAGGCAGGGAGTCGAAAGCAGAGAGCAGAGATGACAAATGTCACAGAGTATGTCAGCCAGTGACTATGATTTGATCATGGTCACCCCTGCTTGCATCACCAGGTCCAGTGGATGTTTTCCCTGACATGAATCTATTATTACTCCTCTCCCACATTAATGTAATTGGTTCTTGCTCTCCAGAGGAGGATTTATTAAGGCAATTTCAGTAAATAAGGGAAAAGAGGTCCCGGCTTGCTACTGAATCCTCTGAGTGTGGGTAATTTCTCCATTCTGCCTCCTGATTCTACATTCATTCTTCGGTGCACATGTAAAACCCTCCTTTCCACCTTACGGGAGAAGGCAGGATGAAAACCATTCTGCTTAATAAAAATGATTCTAAGAAGCAGCATTTATCAAACACTTGATTATCATTGTGTTTATAAAATTATTTTGCATGGAGTATATGCATTACATTTGCACATGTGTGTGATCTCACTTGTACTGACACGTGTGTCGGCTCGAGGGCACTTCATATAGTAGACATGGTTGTAGAAAGCTAGTTTTCAGGGATGTTCTCCATCTATTTTTGAACCTAGAGCTACAGTTGCTAGGCTGGCTGGGCAGAGAGTGCTGGAATACAACTGTTCTGACCTCTTTTTTATGCCTGTTGAAAGCATGCACAGTCACACCCAGTTTTGTGGGAGCTGAGGATCTGAACTCAAGTCTTCAAGTTCGCAAGGCAGACATTTCCACACATGGAATCATCCCCCCTAGTCTCTGTGTGTTTTAAGGCATATTAAAAACATTTTCAAAGAATTATTCAAATGAATAGACAGAGAACACACATTTTAAAAATAATTTCAAGTTCTCAGTTGCTATTAAGATCATAAATGCTGAATCAAAATTTCCAACAGTTTCCACATCAAACCAGATCCTTCGTAACTTAGAATTCTCTTCATAAAGTGCTTCCAACCACAAAAGAGCAACTACACTTCCCAATGTGGGCAGAGTCTTCTTGCAGCAGAGTGCGAGACGTGAGGAGGCATAATTCCCACAGACAGTTGCCTTTATTCTGCCAACATCTTTCAGTTCGGATAAAATATTTTCAGAATGCCCAAGAAATTACATTATTCCAGCAGAGATGGAACATCCCATTTTCGGCATATCTGGCACCCTTGGACATAGGATGTAGAAATCAGAAGCTTCAGTATTGACACTGTGTTCACAACTTTGAATGCTGAGTAAGGAAACATTCAATGAAGGAAGTCAGCTTTGGGTATCCAGGTGAGGGCAGCATTAGAACCTATGTTGTCTACAGGGAAAACCTGGTGCCTATAGGATTTCTGACTGTGAGAAATCCAGTTAAAGAAATAGGAGATTCATTGCTTAATGTAAGTTAACCAATGTAGATTGAAACGAACGAAATCTGTTGGACATCATGTGAACACACTAAGGGCTGGATCACCTGTATAACCCTAAGGATCAGTAGTCCCGACTTCGTTATACAGAATATTGCTTAACCTGACACTTCTGTTTGAAAGCCAGACTTTGTCTTGTGTCTTTGCAGCAGCATTAATTCAGATCTGACTTGGGTTTGTTCCTTGGGCAAAAGGTTAAGTGATCCATAAATTTATTTCCCTGAAGATTTGGAAAAAGAAAAGTAAATATCACAGTGATTTGTTAGCCAAGATCCGCAGCAACAGAATCATCGGATATCCGCCCTGTAGCCAGAGTCAGAGCCATGTAGTGAATAGAAAATAATTAAAATATTTACAGCTTGCCCTCATGAATGATGTCAATGACCAGAAAGATCAAATCCACCAAGCAATCTGATTAATAACGAATGGCTCTAACCTGTTTTATGTTTGACTAAGAAGTAAATTCCATTACAAATGGCAAAGAAGCATAAATCATCCTTGCAAAATAGCTTTTTGTTAACAGAACTTTGCAGTGTAGAAATGTTCAATCTCTCGAAACCAAAATATATGTGTTGCCAAATAGAACCTACGTTTTTCATGACCTAACCTTAGGTTTTATGGGGCCGTATCCAGAGGCTCAACACTGGTGTAAGAAGCACCGTTAGTGCTCACAGTTGGTGATGTGCGCAGCAGATTCTGTGCCTGTGGGTATTAGCCTCCAGATGGAAGTGCTCTTGTAGAAGAGGGGGTACTTGAAAAGACAATAGTGGCAAAGAGACCCTTGGTGATGGCACCTTCCTCTCAGTTACAATGGCTTGGTTGTTGAGAATCCATCAAGTACATGCATGGGTCTGTGCTCACTGAAAGACTCCACAGTGAATTCCAGCCTCTTTTGCTAAATGAAGAACATTGTGTCCTTGCCCCTTTGTATCTCCAAATAATTTCTCAATGTGCAGCCACAGGCTAGACTTTTGCTTATAAAAGTTGAGGAGAGATATTCCAGGTGTAAAAAAGTCTGGGACAGAAAAGGCCCATGAGGTTGGCTTGTTTGGGCTTCTCTATCTCTTGCTGTTACTAATTCATTTCATAATGGAGAACCAAGCATCACCCAAACCAGTATTGGCTATGCCTACCCCCACACCTGGGTCTTTTTCCATATTGAAGTCTATTTCCTATTTTGTCACAGGTGTCTCAGAGGTGCAATTATAGTCAATCAAAAAACTCATTGAGTTCAGCACATTGTGCTTCTGTCTGGGTCTAAAGAGGTGAACAACAAGATAACATGCCAGCCTTCACTAACATGTGGTCTACTGGAAAAGACAGGCATTATGTAAGATTGTCACAAATAATTCTCTAAGCCTTTCACTGATGAAAGGTTTCAGAAACTGTTGTAGATTGGATAGGAAATGTCCTGTAAAGATCATTTGTTAAGTACTTGGTCCCCAGCTGATGGTGCTACAGGGATCTAAAAGGGTTAGTAGTGCAGTTACTTCTATAAATGACTTAATCTACTAATGCGATCCTTAGTTTAATACTCTATTTAAAAGATGAGGCATGGTTTGCAGAAGTAAGTCCCAGTGACTTCTCATTGAAGTGTACATGTTGATTCTTATGTTTGTGTCTTTCTAATCTGTGATGAGATGAATCATTTGCTTTATGTAGGGCTCTCTGTTTTAGGGTTCTGCCCACCACTGGTTCAGAAGCAATGGAGTAAGGAAATTCTGGGCTGAAACTTCTGGTGCTGTGAGCCAAAACAGATCCTTCCTTCAGTTGTTTATGCTATGTATTTTCATCCCAGTGATGGAAAATGAGCATACAGAATATGGAGGTATGCTCTAAAAGCTCAAAGGCATAGTCTGAGAGATCAAAGGATAGGTCCTAGGGAGAACCATTTCAATTAGACCTTGAAGAAAAATGTTTCCTGAGATAAATCTAAGCTAGAAAGAATGCAAATTGACAAATCTAGGAGGTTTCAGTAGAAGACTTTCTAGACAGACATCATTTCATCAGAGTAGATGTAACTACCAGTATGCCACTCCTGTCAGTGGAATTGCTGATTGTTGATGGAGAGGGTTGGAAACATCACTGAGCTCATGCCTAAGATAATATCTTCTCTCTCTTTCACCTCCCAATGTCCTGTATATGACTCTGTCCTGACTGCATGTTTCATCAAGGTCTCAGGTGGTGCTAAAGTATACAGACCATGAAAGGGTCACCGAAATGGGTCTCCAGCTTTGTAGCTATAGAAAATCTGTCATTCATGCTGGAATGAGACTTTCAGAGATATGGGTGCTTTGGGGTCACCTGTATGCATATTAAGCACCCTCAGGAGAAGAAGTCCTCCCATGGTGTGGGAGAATTGTCTGTATTCTGTCAATCATGTTTTAAATAAATGCTGATTGGCCAGGCAGGAGGTGTAGGCGGGGAAACCAGACAGAAAGTGGAAATGATGCAAGAAGAGCAGGAGAATTCTGGGGAGGAGTGAAAAAAAAGTTTTAAAGCCTTAAAATAAGAAAGATAGAGAGTAGTTAGGTGTGGTGGTACACACCTTTAATCCCAGCACTGAGGAGGCAGAGACAGACGGATCTCTGGGAGTTCAAAGATAGCCTGGTCTACAGAGGGAGTTCCAGGACAAAGATATGCAGAGAACCTGTCTCAAAAAGCCAAAAGTTAAAAATAAAACTAAAAGAAATAGAGGTTAAAATAAAGCCACGTAAAGATGGAAAATACACGGAGAATCTTGATACTGTTTGCTATTATGCTCTCTTTAAATTGTTTAAATGTAGAGGAAGGAGCAACAGCTACTAAAAGATATTTGCTTATTAATGCTGCAGAATTAATCCAAGAAAGGTATTTTGAAAATACCTTGGCTTCAAAATTAAAGTCAAAAGGTATGTTACTTTGGAGAAGAGATTTTGCTTTTGTTTCCACAGAAGACAAGAGGCTCTGGATTTATTCAGAGTTAAGAAAAATCATCTTTGATCAAGGGAGACCACCTGAGCAATCTCCAGTAGGAACAGATGGCCCAGATGCCTGAGTTCTTCATCAGATTGCTGCCTGAGATGATCAAGACTCACAAGATACTTCAGTCAGAACTTGATCATAAGTCTAAGTTTTCTTTAGGTCCCCATAAGATTTCAGCGCCCCCAATCAGCTGGAAGTAGCCCAAAATACTACGTCCACATTCCCAAAAAATGGACTATGGATATTTTCCTTTGTTTTTTTAAAAAAAAGAGGGGGAAGTGGTGCAGGAGAATTGTCTGTATTCTGTCAATCATGTTTTAAATAAACGCTGATTGGCCAGGCAGGATGTATAGGCGGGAAAACCAGACAGGAAGTGGAAATGATGCAAGGAGAGCAGGAGAATTCTGGGGAGGAGGAAGTTGATTGCTCCCACTCCTGCCCAGATCACAGAAGCAACAGGATGTGAGCTGCCGCACTGATAAAGGTACTGAGCCACATGGCTAAAATAGATCAGAATAATGGGTTAATCAAGATGAGAGAGTTATCCAGTAAGAAGCCTGACCTAAAGGGTCAATCAGCATAATAACTTACAGAGATTTCAGTGTGATTTTTCTCTGAGACTATACAGCTGGGGGGCAGGGCAGGAAAGAAACCCCCAAACAAGCAGGCTCCCCTCATGTTACACTCCCACAACAGTGGGGCCCACTGTCATTAAGACTAAATGGAGATCATGTAAAACACAAGGAAGATAGGAAATCTTAAAAGATATGAAGTGGTAGGTTTCTTAAAACACTCTGAATATTACATAAACTAAGGTTTAGATAAGAGAAGGTTCTGGATACATGCAGAATCTGTTAAGATAATTCATGCCCTGGGCAAACTCTCCATCAATCTTGTTGATAAAACAACTTTTTATATCAATCTGTTATCGCTGATGTATTACCTATACCCTCAAGGTGAGGTATATATATTTAAGACAGTGTCTTTGAATTTGAGCTTCTAACCTGATTAAGATAAACTCACAACTCCCCTTTAAAAGCAAGTCTCTGCTCCTTCACAGATGAACCAAACAAAGACACAGACAAGTTCAAATGAAATAAACTTGATTTGGGGTGCATAAGCTGTTGAGTCTTTAGTCTCTGTAATTTTCTTTTCACCAAGGCAAGCTATTTACCTCCTGGACTGTATCTGTTATACATTTTCCCTTAATGTTTGCCTTTGTTATTTTTTTAATGTTATTGATATTTATTGAGGTCTACATTTTTCTCTGCTCCCCTTCCTGCCTCTCCCCCTCCCCTTCAACCCTCTCCCAAGGTCCCCATGCTCCCAGTTTACTTAGGAGACCTTGTCTTCTTCTACTTCCCATGTAGATTAGATCTATGTTTGTCTCTCTTAGGGTCCTCCTTGTTGTCTAGGTTCTCTGGAACTGTGAACCTAGGCTTTGTAGGCTGGTTTTCTAAAGCTTGTCTTTGCATAGTGAATTTTCCTTTGCTATTTAAATAATATTGGAAATTATCACTACTTTGTCTTAAAGTGATATTGTGGCATATCAGGTTATAGGAGGTAAATAGGACAACTAATAAGAGTAGACCTCAGCCTCCAGGATGACCTTTGCTTTAAGAAAGCGTGCAAGGCTGCAGCATCGCATGCTAGAGGGTGTTTGGAGCAGTGTTCCTCAATACAAGGAGTATCTGCTTTCCGCCTCCGTACCCTACTTATACAAGCATATCTTCAGTATTTTGGATGCCCTCCTAAGGAACACTCCTCGTTCCTTTCTGAGCAGAAGGTATGTACTTACGCGCCAGTGAGAGAACCTGTCTTCTAGGCAGGAAAACTTTCCATTTCCTCAGCTTATGCAACATTTCGTCCAACGTGCCATCTGCCGATCCGGTTCTCAAAGCATCTGGCTTTTTCCTCTATCAACAACAGTGAAGAGTATCCGAAGAAGTCATGCTAAGAGAGGATAACCTGAGTGCCCGCAACCAAGTCCTGAGCCCCGGGTCAACACGTAGTTTAAACGTCCTCCATCCTGGTAACCTTTACAGACTTCCCATCACTGCGTTTCATTTCAGTGTTTATACTTCCAACAGTGACAGCAAGAGACAGTCATAGAAATCCAGGGTTCATGATCAAATAATACAGAGAAGACTTGTTATTCTTTGTTACAACAGTAGGAGTCACGGGATATTCTGTTAGGATGTGCCCGGCCTTATCTTAGGTAATGCATTGCTCTGAACCCATGGCATAGCTCTAAGACTGGGCCACCTGTGCCCAAACACACTGACAATATGTCCTTGGGAGAGTTATTTAGTTCTCAGTGCCTCATTTGTAAACCAGACAGAAGATAACAGTTCCCAGTTGGAGATTACTGTGTGATTCATGATGTTATGTAAAGAACTTAGATTAGCATACATTCAACATTTTTTATACCACAGGAAGTCTCCATTTGATGTATAGAGAAACTGAGGCAGAGAAAACTCCAGTTGCTACCACTAAATGTTCTAGTCTTAGGATTCATGGTCTAATGGTGTGTCTCTACCTGAGACTCATGAGAGAAGTTTTTATGTTTAGACGTTTTACTCTTCTTATTAAGACTGTCTGTCAACAAGCAGACTCAAATGTGCAAGTTCACCAATGAAGTCATTGCCTGAAAACTGTTGTTTCTCTTGTGCTCCCTCTCCTCCCCGTTTCTATTTTCTTCCTTTAATCATTTGTAATGATCACCTCATAAAATAACCTCAAAAGAGGAAAAGCAATAAACAATTGTTCTTCAAGAACATTTTCTATTGTAGAGAGGAAAAGCTATGGAAAACGGTTTTCCAAAGGAGACTTCTATTGTAACAGTGACCAATGAAGAATGAAGGCTCTCCATATGACTAATAATCACAGAGAGACGCTTCTTATTGGGTTCCTGACCTCTACTTACTCTTTCTAGGCAGAGAGTGCACCGTGCTAAAGCAAATTAATTTAATGCCTAAGAGTAAGTCAAACTACTTTGAAGATCTATATATTTTATGTACCACTTCCTTTTTACCACAAAAAACTTCTTTCTTCTTCTTAAAACTCCCTTAATTATTAAAAGAAAATAGCATAGGCATCATATCCTTTGTGGTGCAAGCATTGTCTATATTCCAAGTCATTTAATAATCTCCCCTCCTTTGTCATTTCATGATGTCATGTATATAACATCTGAGAAACTTTATCAATTCATTTGTTTGTTCTTTTCATTTATTTCCATTGAATTTCTCATACCCAAATCTTCATTAAACTAGCATTGCCATGTACATACTATTTCACTATTAAAAATGTTTTGCCCATCAGAAACATAAAAGAAAGCAGTTTTGTTCTTTCTGGTTGAAGGAAGGAGTTGGCTAAATAACACTATCCTTTTTTATGTTTTTATATTTTATCATATACAACTTCATCTTTAGAACCAGCAATTCTGTGTCACCAAGTAAATGAACAAACCCACCTGCCATATTCCCAGGTGTGGATGCTTTAACCTCCCCGAGTAGTAAAAGGACATGTTGTTATGCATATAATATCCTAAAATGCCACCATTATCTTCTTGCATATTATTTTCCTGTTGAAAGAGATTCACATTAATGGGGATGCTAGAGCAAAACAATACATGTGTTCCAGATGCACCTGGAGCTCAGGAGCAGATCCCACTCAGTGTAAACACAACGCATAAAAATATCAGGGACCAGCCTTCAGAAAAGGAAGAATAAAATTGCTGACATGAAACTGTTAAGACCTTTATTGCTCAGGTCCATGAATGTGCCCACCCAAAAGATGGAGCAGCCTAAATTTCATAGTTTACTGATTTTATGGTAAAACTACCCAAGTCTGTTATTTATTGTTAAAAAGCAAATATTTAAGTTAAAAATATATATAGCTCTAGGATGGGCAGTGGTGGTGCACGCCTTTAATCCCAGAACTCGGGAAGCAGAGGCAGGCGGATCTCTATGAGTTCGAGGGCAGCCTGGTCTACAAGAGCTAGTTCCAGGACAGGCTCCAAAGCTACAGAGAAACCCTGTCTTAGAAAAAGAAAAAAAGAAAAAGAAAAGGATATGTATCTCAAGGCTGCCTGGACTAGAGTGGACTAGAAAGTGTTATTAAGAGCAGACTCAGCAATTTACCAAAACTCTTTCATAACAAAAAGAAAATCAAGGAGGAATACTTTGGGGGACAGAGAAATCCCTGAGTGAAAGAAGTTCTGTGTGTGTGTGTGTGTGTGTGTGTGTGATGTGTGTGTGTGTGGTGTGTGTGTGATGTGTGTGTGTGATGTGTGTGTGTGTGAGATGTGTGTGTGTGTGATGTGTGTGTGTGTGTGCGGTGTGTGTGTGTGTTGCTGTTGACATGAGCTTTCCCTTAGAGCCTGAGTGTGATCACTAATAGTGTGAACAGAAAACAGATAGGCATGGAACTATCACCGTGCCATGTTTATGGCCAGAAGAGTGCTCTCCCTACAGACTCTGCTCCTACTGAGGTTAGTCAAACTTGCTTCCTTGTTCAACTGTGTACTGGAAAGACTCCCCCTTTTTTAGCTGTAACCAAATACTCTGTCTCCTTGTGTATCTGTGTGTAACAATCCCATCTCCCTGTGTAACTGTATATAATAAACACGCCCAGCTTCCAGGGCTCAGCAGCTCCTCTGTATGCGAGTATACCAATCCAATCCCAGATTTTCTGCATATATTATATATATGCATATATATATATATGTACATATATACATGTATATATTATATATTTATGTATGTATCCATGTTCCTGGCATTTCTCCATTCTCTTGACACCCTTAGTCAAGGTTCTGGAACAGTAGCTGTGCAGGATACAGGCCTAGTATATGTAAGTTGGATTCGGTGTTCAGTGCAGAAAAAAAAAGGTATAGATGGAAGGAAGGAAAATAGGGGCAGAGAGAGGAAGGGAGGGAAGGAAGGAGAGGGGGAGGGAAGGAGGGAGGGAAAGGGAGAGAGAAAGAAAAAGATGTAATCGACGTACTTTCTTTGAAGTTGGAACTAGAAAGATGACTCAGCAGTTAAGAGCACTTGTTATTCTTCCAGAAGACTAATGTGGCAGCTCACAACTCTGTGACTCCAGGGAAACCAACCCCCTCCTCTTCTGGTCTCCGGATGCACCAGGCACACACATGGTACACAGTCATACATGCAAGCAAAATACTCATACACATAAAATAAAAATAAATAAATCTAAAACAAATTTTAAAAACTTAAGGCTTCATATATTGTGTATATGCTTTTCTAAACAAAGGAAACAGCTTAGAAGAATGATCGAGACCCAATTATTAACATCCGTTCTGTCCAATAACATTTCAAGCCAGGATAAGATTAAGCAACATAAGGTATATGTATATATGAAATCATCATTGCTATTTCAGATATTTTTCTTCATGTTCATGGCTATAACATGCTACTTTATAATTTCAAACACTGAGGTAAACTGAGTGGGAAACAGCACCAGAGACAAAGAAGTAATTCTCTGCTAAGTCCACACTGTCCCCAGGTGACTGACTCTACCATGTATACCAGTTTTTAAAGCTCTGTTGTATTTGCTACAAAATTAGCCACATTCTTTTTTGAGAGCAGCGCCTGTATTAATAACCTGCTTCCCAGGCCTCTCATAAACACACGCTTCTAGAGAAGGAGGTAAGGAGAGAAAACATAAAGGCTCAATGGGATGCCAGAAAAACACCTCTGGTGAACAAAAGACTGCCCAGTACATTACACTGAAACCATTTAAATCAATCGCTTTTGGAAGCCAAGAGGAACAATCCTCTGTAGATAAGACAAACTAAAGATGAATATAGAGACATATGTAACCCATAAGAGAAGAATATAATGAAGACAAGTCAAGCTAGAAATATATACTTCCACACAGTGGCCATTCCCTATGGAAAAGAAAACACATTACAAGTTTCCAAAGAGCTTATAATAAAGAAAAATTAAGGTAGAGTCATACCAGAAAAATATAATGCTTTTCAAATTAGCTGCTGCAACCAATAGTTATGCCATCTGACCTGAGTGATCCATTTATGCCAATAGCGTTTTCCAGCAGGAGACTGTGGTTCCAAATGACAGGGTTTCACAGAAGGCTGAGGCCAGTGCTTACACTGCATGTGATAGTCCTCCCTGCTCTGCTCTGAACTTGAGAGTGGATCCCTCTCCTTGGCGTTCTGACAGGCAGAGAGTAAGGCACAGCATGTGTCAGAAGACGAAGGAAATCACCTGGCCTTTCTGACAGATTTTATGATGGGAGGTTTGTACTGTCAGGGTAGTATGTACAACAAACCTGAGAGGTGACAGTAATAAGTGTGCTTGGGTAAGAGCAAGCTGGGGAGAGATGCTACTATTGACAGTAATGTGCCTCTGGAAAAAGAGGAATTTGCTTGTGCTTTCCCTTAGAAAAACCTATTTATAAAGCATTTTTTACATCTTTTATAAATCTAACTAAAAAAACCCTTATAGTTATTGGAGGAACCAAAGACTAAACCGCTCAGTTGCTTCTGCTTTTGTTACCTCTGAACATCGTATCATTGACATCTCTTAGTCCGTCAAAGCATCGAGTCAGACGGAAGCTGAACTTGCCCAGAATTTTGAAGTGACTGTGAGATGATTACCTACTTCCTGGGGTTTGCTTCACATTAACCTTGGGACCAGAGCACAAAGACAGTTATTGCTCTGTTCTATAGAATCCAAGCAGTGTGTGGAGGGTACATTCCATATCACTTAAAACCAATCATCCCATTAATATGTACCACATGTTTTAATGGAACAATATAATATTCCTCTCCACAAATAAATATAAATTTCATATTTATTACATTGCTGTAGATATTCAAGTTAATTATAGGGTCTATCTCTCACCTCCAGCCATGGCCTACTTCTTAGTTATTTGAACTCTAGCTATATTATACTCCAGCTCTGTATGCGTGCTCAGTGGTAGAGCATTTGAGAAAATGATCTGCCAGTTGTGAATTGAGGCTAAATGAAGGGGTAGGCTTTAAAAGAGAGTCCTTTTCACTCGTGGGCTTTAATACTCATCTAATTATAATGATTTCAAATTCTCCAAAGGCTAAAATTAAACTTGGCTTCCTGGATAGCCAAACAAGTGACTGTTCTTCTACACCACCCAGTTCCCATTTTATCTTAAGCTAACTTTGCACATAAATTGGTTAAAAACAGTCATATTCTGAATGCCGAATTGGATATCACTAAAAATTATAAACTGAGAGGCCAGTTAAAGTTCAGCACCATCCAATTACAGCAATAATAGAACATTGCTAGCTCCCGCCCTGATGGAGTGAGAGAGGAAGCTGGTGGTAGGGAATAGAAGATTGGTTCTCTCCAGGAGTGTTGGTCATGATGCTGATACCCAACTGAGTGGACTATGTGGAGCCAAAGGGAAAGTTACCAAAATCACAGTTGCAGAGGAAGAGCCAGAACAGAGTCAAAACCAGATCCAAAGTTGAGCTGCTGAGCTGTTGAAGGGTTTCCAAAAGAGACAAACACATGCATAAAACTGATGGGCAGTGGGGGAAAGGGGGGTTTGTTTTTCTTTTCCATGAGAAAAAAAAAAGAGGCTTGAAGAAAGTACACAGAAAACTCCAAAGAGTTTGAGGAGACAACCTGATCAAACCCTGTGAGTTTAGACAACCATAGAACCTGAGAAGCTAACAGGATATAGCATACACCATTATTACATAAGCAATCCCAAAGCCAAAAGGCTGAACTTAGACAAGCCAGATGCCTGTTGTTTAGACTGTGCATCAAACTTCCTGCATATAAATCTTGACTCTGCTACTTTCTAGCTTTATGATGCAAGTCAATTAATTTCTTTATTCTACATAGCTTTAATTTCCACTGCTATTTAATTCAGAAAATCATAATTACTTTGAGGCACAAACTGACTGTTGAATGTAATACAGAGAATGTGAAGGTTAAGACAAAAATATTTGGTGCTATATCTTTTTTCATTCAAGTGTATATTTCTTAAAGTCTTGTGAAATAATTTTGACAGTACAATCATAAAACATAGAATTCCTATGTTATTGAACAGAATATAGGTAAGAATATTGGTACAACTTATCAAACAAGATATAAATAGCACATTAAAGAATGTGATAAAATACCAAAGGATCAACACAGTGATATCAAAAGAAGCAGTTAAATGGATTCAAATTGGACCTCTGAAAATGGGCCTATGCAGAAGAAGATTTAGGGAAAAAAAACTACCTTTTCATTTTAAGTCTTAGAGATCTGGTGGTCTCTTAAGTAATATCGTATATTTTCTCAGTAGGAGTTAAAATATACTTGAATGTAAATACCTTGTTAGAAAAAGTCTTAGGTGGAAGACCTAGTTCAGTAGGTGAAGCACTTGCCTTGAAGGCACAAGGCCAGAGTTTCATTCCCAGTACCTACTTTTTACCTGGGTGTGGTGACAAGATTGTAATCTCAGTATTGGGGAACCAGGGATAGGTAGCTCTCTGGGGCTATGTGGTTAGCCAGACTCAAGTCAGTGACAGATCCTGTCTCAAAAAATAAAAAGACAGACATTGCGTCAAAACAAGACCCGAGGTTATCCTCGAGCCTCCACAGGCGTGTGCTTACATGTATATGTATGCCTGTATTCACACATTTGCTTACACATATATGAACACACACAACAAAAGAAACGCTCTCAAATCGTTTGAGTATACTTTTTGAGACTTTCAAGTAGCTGGCGTATAGATGATATCATTCTGGGCTAAAGGTTATAAACACCCTACCACAGTTGTCCCTTCCTCTGGCTAGTAGATCTTGGAGGAAATATGCCAGATTTGGGTCTGCTTTGCCATTCCCTGTATAATTAGGTGGGAAAGTTTAGTTTAATAACATATAAAATTGAGTCTTAAAGGTTACTTTTTTCTAGACTGGTTCATCGAAGAATAAGCATAAAAAATAAGATATTGTTTGAACTTATTATATAATAGGAAACAGTAGTTCATGAAAGAATAAAATATTTTGTAAAAACTCTTGGTAGAGTATGTAAACAATCATGTAATAAATGAATTACATGCATATTAATTAGAAGCATTTAATTTGAAATGTTCATGTACTTTATGCATAATACTAAAGCTTAATCTGAGGCTCTTGTGAAGTACTTCTGATAGAAGAGAAACTAAAATAGTTTTAGATCTTACATGCTGTCCAATCCTCATGGAAAGTAAAGCACCATAAGTTATACACAGAGAATATTTGTGATACTGATTGATTTCTGAAAAAAAAATATGTCAAGTTTAAGTTTGTTCCTAAAACAGTTTTAAAATATTAGGAAGGTGCGATTTTGAAGATAATTCTAATTTCTTTAGGGTTTTAAGGTTTACTTAGCTGTGTGTGTGTAGTTGTGTGTCTGTTTGTGCATATGTGGCTAAACATGCCCTTTTGTGTACACAGAGGCCAGGCAAGGGTACTGAGTATTCTTCACTATCACTCTAGCTACTGTTTTGTTGTAGTGTTTTTACTGAAACCTTGGACTCCATCTTTTTTCCCTGCAAAGCTAAAGCTAGCAAGCACTAGGGATTCTCATGTCTCTGTACAAGGGAGTTAGGATTCAGGCATTGTGGGGACATACATCTTGTCACATGTATGCTGAAATACAGTCTGTCCTCAGCATTTCAGGGCATTGCTCTTAACTGCTGAGCTCTTCAGTCCCCAGGTTAGTTTTATTATATTTTTGGGTTTTGTTTATTGTTGTTTAATATGTTTTTCTTTCTATGGGACCCCTTGTTAGACCTCAGAAAAATAATAATAGGACTATGAGATTAATAAGAAACAGATGGTGGAACAATTATCTTATGAATTTAGGAAACACCATTGTCCAATTCGTACAGTATGACGCAGGGATTTCTTTCTTCATTGATTTTTTTTTGAGTTCTACATTTTTCTCTGCTCCCCTCCCTGCCTCTCCCTTCCCTTCAACCCCTTCCCAAGGTCCCCATGCTCCCAATTTACTCAGGAGTTCTTGTCTTTTTCTACTTCTCATGTAGATTAGATCTATGTATGTCTCTCTTAGGGTCCTCATTGTTGTCTAGGTTCTCTGGGATTGTGATCTGTGGGCTGGTTTTCTTTGCTTTATGTTTAAAAGCCATTTATGAGTGAGTACATATGATAATTGTCTTTTCTCACTCAAAATGATGTTTTCTAGCTCCATCCATTTGCCTGCAAAACTCAAGATGCGTGTTTTCTTTCTTTTTATAATTTTTTATTGATTTTTAGTGAGCCAGTTATGTTTTCTACCTGCCTTCAGTTATCATAGTTGCTGGTTTTTAATAAAAATATTTGTAATAATTTAATTTCTATTTTATAACCCCCATCAAAACCTTTTTCTCCCTCTTGCCTCTCTTTTTCTTTTTCCCTTCTCCCTTCTCCTTTCTCTTCTTCCCACATTCTACTCAATCTCCTCATCCTTTCTCCCCTCCTCTCCTGCCCAGTCCTCATATCTGCCCCCTCGGTTTCTTCCTTTGCTTCTATTGGTCAGACAGAGTGGAACAGTGTTGATTTTAAGAATCTAGCAGTTTGAGCTATTGTGTGCTGTTGACTTCTTAGTATCAGCATTTCTCACAACCTATACTGTATGCTAATTAGAATATTTCGTTATTTTAAATATTATGGTATGGCTCACATTTTCAAAAAAGTTATCATGTTTAGAATGCTGACTAGAATTATATAAAACAGTAAGAGACTTTAAAAAATACATTGAGCATTTAAAATACAACGTTATTCTAAGTGTATAAGTGATATGCATTTTAAAATTATAATTGAAAATAAGTTGTTAACTTCACTTTGGTTTCAAGTTCTCAAGGTTTTTTTTTTGAGACTTCCTCTTTTTAGAACTGTTTTTGGTTCATAACAAAACTGAGAAGATAGAGAACTTTGCCATGCATCTCCCATTCTTACCCTTGCAGAGCTCCCCAACCTCCCAACATTAACATCCTCTACCAGATGTTACAACTCATGAGCCTGTTAACATCCAAAGCCTATAACTTGCATTTGGGTTCCCTCAGTGTTCTACACTTTTTGGTTCAACAGAATGTAATGTCTCCACCATTATGGTGTCATATAGAGGGACTTTGGTTATTATTTTGTTTTGTTTTACTACTCTAAAGGTTCCCTGTGTTCTGCCTATTTGTCCTCCTCATTCCAACAGCTACCAGTTACCATCTCAAAGACTTGTCTTTCCCAGCAAGTCACATATTTGGAGCCACTCAACCCATAGCTTTTTTCAGACTGTTTGAGTTCTTCCTATATCTTTCTGTGACTCTATTACCCAATATACTTTAGGACTGAAGACTATTCTGTTTTTCTATGCTACCATAGTTTATTTAGTTTGTCACTTACAGAGGACTTGTAAGATGCTTCCGGGTTTAGCAGGTTTGTGACTAAAGCTTCTCTAAGAATCTTTGATTTGGCTTTGGCTTGTGTGAGGGTGTACTTATACAGACATGCATTTTAAAGTCTGTTAGATAAATTTCCAGAGTGTGAGGATGTTTTACTTACTTACCTAGGAAACTACGAGCACTGCTGTCCAGAGTAAATGTGCCACTCTGTGCTCCTTCCAATGCTGCCTGGGAACCTATTCATGCTCCAAACCCTTTCCACAGTCTTCTGGTGTCCCTGTCTTCACTTAGGGCCATCCTTATACATGCGCAGTAATACCACATTGCCATCCTATTTGCATTTCCTCTATGGCACGTGACACACAACCTGATCTCACACATGTATTTATCATGGACTGTTTAATGTAGTCCCTGATAATATACACAGTCCACCTCCGTCAGGTCCTTCGGTCTCTTACTGAACTTAGAGTTCTTTGTGTTATCTAGATTATCATTTATCACATGTGCCTTTTACAGATTCTCCCTCAGGCTGTGGCCCTCTATTCACTGTCCTGGTGACATCTTCTGCAGAGCAGAAGTTCTTAATTTTAACAAAGACTTCAGGATTGTTTTCTTTTAAACATTTTGCATATTCAATATTTGCATTTTAATAGTTAGACAAATGCCAGCGTTTGTCTCTGTGTGTTACCAAATTTATTGAAATGAAATATAGACATACCCACTTCTAGAGCGCTCTGAGTAGCTCTGATGATAAGGAAACATTTTAGTTCTACATATAAGAGATGATCATACGATGATAACTGAACAATGTTTATCTTATTACATGACTAATATTTTGAAAATTTTTGAGAGAGGTTCTTAGTGTGTAGCCCTGGCTGGCCTACAACTTGCTATGTAGACCATGATAGCCTGGACCTCACAGAGATTCATCTGCTGCTTTCTCCCAGGTGCTGAGTGAAAATGTGTGTGCCACCAGACCAGCCACTGTCCATGTTCCTTGATATTGTACAAGCATGTAAGATGTAAGGAAATTAGTATAGTAAACTCATTTGCCTCACTCAGATGCAGCAACGATCAATACCTACCTGGTCATCCTTCACTGATTCCTTCTTCTCACAGTTTGATATATTCCTTTAAATATCTGAAAAAAATCCACAGAATATATTTTTAAAGTCTCATACCGATTTTAGTAAAATAATGTAGCTTTCCTTTTCAAGATAACAACTTTATAAAGTCAGTGCACTCGTGCCGGACATATTTTGAATGGCCTACTTTAGGAGTTTTTGCAATTCTTTTTTTCTACCCTCTAATCTAGAAAAATACATTAAGATCTTCTGAAGGTGTGCAAATTTCCCCTGAAGGGTAAATTATGCCAACCACGATAGAGTAGCCCTTAAAGATAGCTTTCTTGAGTGTTTGCGCACACGTACAAGGATTATTGGGATAGTGTTACAGGACTATAACTATGCTGTGTGTTTCCAATTTCAGAGATAATGACTTTTTCCATTGAATTTATTAAAGAATAATCTATGTGACTTGCTTGGACCATGCTTTTCTGGGCCTGGTATATAAGTGCCACTTGTGTTAATAAGCATTTATATCTAGGTAATGAGGAAAGCTAAGTTTGTGGAATACTTTCTTTATTTACCCTTAGATTGCTGCTAACATGATGTTCAAGGTCTTTTTGTTCCTCTGCTATTTTAATCCATATTTTTGTGTTCTACCACCTCATAATTCATTAAGACACCCCAAACTTTGCTAATCTAGTGAAACAATTATGCTGATTCCTTGACAGGTCTCCCTGAGGTCTGTTTGTATGGCAGACTTTTAGTTAAGAAGAGACCTGGATGAAACAGGATCATGGCAGGCTAATCATTATTTTAATGACCTCAAATATGGCCATTTTTTCTGATAGAAAAATTGGCATTGAATTTTACATCTTGAGTGATTACCTAAAGTTAATTTGATTAGCTTCAATTGTTGATTCTCCCTAAAATTGCAGCATTTTCCCCTCATTTTGACAGTTTTATATATGGTAGACACTCAACCATGCCCTTCTACCTCTCAGCTATCATAATCGACCAAAGATAAACATATGACTGAAGTAAGATATTAGGAATATTCATCTATATGAAACTGCTTAGAAATCGAGGTACTCTTTCATGGACTTTAAATTTGATGGACTATGAGTCTGTACTGTTGGGACTGGTATAGAGAAAGCCAGACTGAAAGGCAGTTTAACCTTTATAGCAGAACTAAGAGACAAAGACAGTGGGCACACTTATAATGACATCCTAGATAGCAGAACTGAGAAGCAAAGACGGTGGGCACACTTATGATGACTTCCTATATAGCAGAACTGAGAGACAAAGACAGTGGCACACTGTGAGGGCATCCTAGACAGCAGAACTGAGAGTCAAAGACAGTGGCACATTTATGATGACATTCTAACCACCAATGCTAATGGACACATTTTTAAACCATTTGCTTCTTGGCTGTATTGGGTAAATTTTCTTTCATTTGCATCTGAAAAAGTCCTAATATGTCTTCCATTCAAACAAGTCAGACTGCTTTCTCTATGAGTGACAATAGTGTTAACTTTGTCAAGGTTCTGCCTCATGTACAAATCTAGTCCTGTCTGGCTCATTGCTTAACCCTAAGTACTTGTCAGTGTCTCCATTCTAAAAGTGCGTTGCCTTTTAGCAAAAGCTCCTTGACCCATGCAGTACAGAAGATTAGGGGACTGAGAATGAGAGAGTTTAGTGGAGAAATACTGAATGGAAACAGAGCAGTCCCGTGTCTTTAGAGTTAGTATGAGGTGCACAGTGAGACTATCACCCTATGGTGCCAGAAAGTTAATTCGGATTTCCAAAGAGATGGATTCACTGAACTAGAAGTAAAGATATACCTGCTTCTCACACCATGTAGCATCGAATTAGTTCAACTTTCTGTCATAACTGCTTTCAATCTCCTTCAGTCTGTTGGAAAGAGAAGACACTAGCTCCATAATCTTGAAGACATGACATCCCATGATTGCACCCTAAGATTCGGGGCTTTCGTCTGTGATATCAACACAACGCTTTGATGAGGTGTGACTGTAGGATATCACATAGTACAAAAGTGCCCTCATTTCCTCTCTGTGGCTGGGATAAATGCTGTAACATAAAGCTACTTGGTAAGAAAGGGTTTCTCTTACTTCACAAATCCAAGTTGCCGTCTGTCATAGGCAGGAACTTGAAGAGGCTAGTCACATCACATTCATGCTCAAGGACTGAGAGAAAACATGCACCCTTTCCTTCTTCTCTGCTCACTTCCTCCACTCTTATACCATGCAGAGCACAAACCCAGGAAACAGTGTCGGCCACACTTAGACTGGATCTTACCACATCAACTAACATGATCAAGGAGTTCCCCCGCAAGCCAAAGCGATCTAGAAAATACTCAGTGAGACTCTCATCCCACATGATTCTACATGTGTAAAGTTGAAAATAAAAATAGCCATCACCAGAGATCAACATTTTCAGGAACACATAGATAAGTGGGAACTAGTGGCTTCATCTTTTTTATAACCACTTCAAGCAACTTTGAAGGTAAATATCCATTAAATAGCAAGGCTTTGAGTCTTTTACGGGTAAGGAATTGTGGAAGACTTGGAATTAAAAGCTGAACTTTAGAAGGTTGAACTCTCAGCCTTAAATTTAACATTTCTTTCAAATCAACATATTATACTCTATTTAAACTAAATAATTTGGCCACTTCTAATCTACGGAGAAGGGTTGTGTTCAGTTTTCCACTGGAAAACTAGGAAAACTAGGATTAGATGTATTTTGTCGTATGTTCCCTCTTTTCAATCCAACTGTTATTAATGTGGTGATATTGTGTTCACGTGACCCCATTCACTTCTTTCCATTGCTGCTCTCAATGGAAAAGGATAAAGTTCTAAAAATAAGAATGTGACTATTAACAATTGGCCATCTCAAAATCGAGTACCAGAGTCGACAGAGTCTTCCACAGACAAACCACCATATTCATAATGGGGAGTTCATTTATGGCAAAGTTACCAGTTTAAATATTCTCAAAATATTAGAACTTTGCCTTTTAGAGTCTTAAAAATGTAGTAATTGTTATAGTCTAAATAAAAAAATTGGGACTATTAAAAGTGATTTTATTGCTTTGTACAATAAAATTAATTAAACTCTTAATTAAAAGTTTGCTATCAATAGAAGCCTTTGGATTCTTTCCCTGCTCAGGAACAATGGGGAAGAAACCATCACAGTCCCAGCTTATCTGACTCGCAGAAATGAATCAAAACTCAAGTTCTGTCTGACAGCAGCAACACAGCTCTCAAGTGTTTGCAAGACTCCAAGTGCATCGGGTCGCCCAAATGAACATTATTGCAACGCAGTTCAGCTGCATAGGTGAAGACCATGTTAGGAATCAGATCTACAAGGATTTCCTAATGAGAGCAGGTGGCTGTTGATAGTCTAAATAGATTCAATAATTAGTTAAACATTTTTAGAACTTTAGGGTCATCTCACAAGGGATTTCAGGAATGTTCAAAAGACAATTCATGGGAAGAAAGCACCTGTTCAAGAATATCTTCATTTACATTCTCCTAATGGGGGGAACATATTTTGAAAACAACATACTATAGGAAAGACTAATTTTTTTAAAAAAAAATTTACCTACTACATTTTACAAATGTCCCTAAAATAGTTATGGATTTTGCATGAAAGACTAAAATTAGTTTATATATTTACTTAGTTGCTTCTTGTGTAAAATTTAAAAAATGTACACAAGGGACTAATATTTCGCTACTTGATATGTAGCTTTTCATACCAAAGTTAAGTGATAATGTGTTTTCTCTTCAATACCACATCTGGTTGTATACTTTAAATACATGATGTGTTCTAAATAAGGCAAACATATCTTTTGGTCTGAAATCCCATGGTAGGAAAATGAGACCTGCTCTAACTACCATAAATTTTATGACATGCACCACCAAAGGATATTTAAAACCTATTTTACATATTTACACACATGTTAATGTTACAACATTAAATGTTTACCATTCAAGCAATATTCAATACAAAAACAAAAGCTAGGCCGCTTTAGCAAGAATAATACAGTACAAAAAAGCTGGGAAAGTTGATAAATTGTTACTATCACTTAGCCAAGTTAATTCTTAATATTTTATAGAAGTATTAAATTGATCAGCAACAGGATGAAAAATAAACTAAATTGCATTTCATATCTCCTTCAACAGTATTTTTGAAATTCTGAGTAATGACCTAGGTTGAGCCATTAATGCAAATCCTCAAAACTTAAGTAGTTTCTTGATACTTTTCATTTTGAGGCATCTTTTAAAGAAACAACAGATGCCTCTCCACATGCATTCAAAAAATCAATATAATTAATCAATAACACTCTCCACAGGTAATAAATGCTGAGAAGCATTTCTGCCTATCTGTATTGATCGAGAGAATTGCTTCAAATTGGTTCTGATGTGTATAAAAATCATTTCCTTATTGATCAAAGCCTGTCTTCCCCTCTCTGATATGTTATTTCATATTGGGCACACAATTGTTTTAGTTTCCATTCTTGTACTTGTGATAAATAGATTTCCTGTGATCTGTATATGAGATTAATTTGAATGAAATGGAAAATGAGTATTTTGTGTCTTTGGAAACATGTTGCTCAATGTTCAAGCAAAGCATGAATAATCATGAGAAAGTATTGTAGTTCTACTAACGAGAAATGGAATGATGGATTTCATTAACATTTTCATTATTCATGGTAAGTTTAAAAGTTTTGAATTAGCTTCTATAATATTAAATTATCTGTTAAAATCCTTATAACAAAACTCTGTTCCTGTAACTACAGCATCTAATCTAGAATAAATCCTCTAGTGATGAAATAATAAAAATGCATAGTTTTTTTCAAGGTTTGATTTGTGATATTACTATCACTCTATATTCCTATAACATGTCCAAACTATTAAGTGGCTGTGTAACTTCTTTGCTAATAATGTGTGTAAATGTGTAGATGCCAAGTAGTAAGAAACAAGTCTTCAAAATTAATTATCTGACCTAAGATATATGATGTTCCAATAGATACAGAATTTAATAAGCCTTCTTTTAAAAAAGGTCCATGTTATAGTCAGCTGAACAGTACCTGATAACTTGTAGCTCACAGGAGGAAACTTTATTGATCAATTAAAGACTCCTACAAAGTAGCACAGTCTCTAATGAGCTCATTACCTACTATTGTGAGTTATTATTCCAACATCAACAAAAAAACTCAAAGATCTCTGTCCGCGTGATTTAGGGAATTTCATAACTGACACCAACTCTCTTCCTTCTCTTGGTGTCCCATTACCAACTGACACAGGTACACTGCCATGGGAAATATTAGTAATCAAACACATTCTTAAAACATGGCTTGCTTAAAATGTTTTCTTCATGTCAGCAGCTTTTTCTTTGAATCCATGGAATATGAATTGACATCTGAGGTCCAGTTTGCTTTGTCAGTGTAGCAAATGAGGTTACTTTAGTACTGAAGAGATATCGCATGTAAAAACAAACCAAGCTGAAATCACTCAACAAAACAAAATATCTGCTCTTCTTGGGAACAATCGGTATGAATAGAAGGATAACATACCTATACTGCATTAAAAATGTTATTAACCACACTTCCCCTTCTACACTTATTTCCACCTCCATCCCCATGCTCCCAGATTTTGTCATGTGATTTTGTCTGCTTCCAATTTCCAGGCAGATCTATGTTTTCCTTTAGATTCACCTTATTAGTTAGCTTCTCTAGGATGAAGAACTATAGGCTCAATGTCCTTTGATTATGGCTTCAATCCACTTATGAGTGAGTACGTACCATATTATTATTTTTTTTTTTTGGTCTGGGTTACCTCACTCAAGATAGTGTTTTATAATTTCATCCATTTTCATGCAAAATTCAAGAAGTCATTTTTTTTTTAACCACTGATTAGTACTCTAATGTGTAGATGTGCCACAATTTCTTTATCCATTCTTCCGTTGAGGGGCATCTAGGTTGTTTCCAAGTTCTGGCTATTACAAATAATGCTTCTATCAACATAGTTGAACAAATGATTTTGCAATATGATTGAGCATCTTTTGGATATATGACCAAGAGTAGGATTGCTGAATACTGAGGTAGGTTGATTCCCAATTTTTTGAGAAACCACCACACTGATTTCCAAAGTGGTTACACAAGTTTGCATTCCCACCAGCAATGGATGAGAGTTCCACTTACTTGTGGATTCATGATAATTCTTGTATAGCATATGACTATTGTATAGTTATCCAAAGTTATGAAAATGACTTTTTTGATCACCAAAGGACTGTTGATTTCTGGAAATGCTGGATGCTCTTCAAGCTTTCAAAAAACAAAAGCAACTCTCCTAAGGTCCATGCTTCTTCCTGGCAAGCTAGTTCTACAACCAGATCCTTAGAGTTCATAAATGTTATTAAAGCACTTAAAAACATTTCTTATAGCCAACTTGAAATGTGTTTTCTTAGAAAACACATAGGTCCTACTCAAAACTGGAGTTTAATACACAAAGTTGTTGACAAAATTTAGTAAGGGACGTTTAATCATAGTGGGGAGACGACATTGAGTCAATCAATAAAAATTCATCCAGAGGTATTAAAGCATGATGCAGACGGTAAGAGTAGGAACCTTGGAGTCCTCAGGATCCTAAATCCAGATTTTATTCATCATATACTGTGTGGTCTTGGGGAAGTTGCTTTAATTTCTCTAAATTTTATTTTCTTCTTCCATAAAGCAAGATATATCCAAACAGAAAGATATTTCTAAATATTATTGTGATAAAATATTTCAAAAGGTGAGATTAAGAGTTGTTTTAATAAATTCCATACATTTCCAAATATAAATCAAAGTCTATTTTATTAAATATCATACATTTGAAGTGAGATTATTTTAATGTGATAACTGTGAAGCTATTTGTAGGGTACATGACATTGTTCATGGGAAATTTTAAAAATTTTAAATCTTAAAAATGTAATACTCACCTTAAAATACAGGTGAGTATTTTGCAAATATAATGCACTCCAGTTCTGCTAGCTGAATTTCAAGCACGCAAAGGCCATGATAGCTGTTAGAATTCGTAGCACAGGTATATTTCTACCCCATAGAGTTGTTGTCATCGTAAAGTGAGATGATACACTTAGAGGACTTAGGACAGTGCTTGGAAAACAAGAAGCCCTAAAACTGGTAGTTGTGACAACTTTAATTATTACCCACTGAGAGTATTGATCACAACACTCTCATTCTCAAGTTGGTCAAATGCACGGGTATTTGTTTGTCCCTGAGTAAATATAAAGCTAGAAATGGAGAACACATACATGACTGACCATACCTTTTGGCACCTTGTTAACATGTGAAAGCAGGAATAAAATGCCAGGAGGAGAGACTTCTAAGTATGTGTGTACCTATAGTTGAAGAAAATCATTTGAAAAAAAAAATCAGTGAATGGCTCAGCTTCTGTCAGGATGATATAACCACGGACCAGGCAGACAGCTAAGGAGAATATTCCACAAGAGACATTAATGAAGAAAGAGTTCAAAGGTGGTAACACTATACCCAAGTGTTCAATGTGGGTTTAAATTAACTGTAGAGATGTTCAAAAGTATACCAAGATGTTTACATTTTCTATAGTCAAAAGAGAATAGTGAAAAGAGCACCAACTTGGGAGTCAAAGCTTAGCAAATATACATGATAGTAATTTCAGTTAAGAATATGGATATTTTGTGGTGATGTTTTGTTTGAGCTCTAAAAAATAAAGCTTGCCTGAAGATCAGAAGATGGAGCTAGCCACTAGTTAACCACAAAGGACAGACAGTGGCCATATGCCAAAGAACAAATAATTCAATAAAAAATGGACTGCAGACCTAACCAGAGAACTCTCATCAGATGAATCTCAAATGGCTGAAAGCCCCTTAAAGAAATGTTCAACCTCCTTAGCCATCAGAGAGGATATGGGGTAAGGGGAACAGTTCTCTATGTTCAGTGGGAAGACAAACTGGTAAAGATACTTTGGAAATCAGTATGGCCATTTCTCAGAAAATTAGGAAAAATCTACCTCAAGACCCAGCAATACCACTTCTGGGTATATATCCAAATAATGTTCAATCATGCCACAAAGACATGTGCTGAGCTTTATTCATATCAGCATTATTCTTAATTGCCAGAACATGGAAATAACCTAGGTGCCAATCAACTGAAGAATGGATGAAGAAAATGTGGTACATTTACACAATGGTATACTACTCAGCATTAAAAAAAAAATGACATCTTTAAATTTGCAGGCAAATGAATGTATGTATCTAGAAAAAAATTCATATTGACTGAGGTAACCCAGACCCAGAAAGACAAATATACTATATGTACTCACTCATAAGTGTTTAGATATAAAGCAAAAACAAAGCAAAAAGAAAAACAGCCTACAGTTTACAGCCCGAAAGAACCAAGACAACCAAGAGGACCCTGGGAGAGACATACGTGGATCTACATAAAAAGGAGCAAAAGACAAGATCTCCTGAGTAAATTGGGAGCATGAGGGTCATTGAGGAGGAGGGAGGGTACAGGAGAGAGAGGGAGGGGAGCAGAAAAATGTATAGCTTAATAAAAACATTAAAAAAGAGAAAATTATATCCAAATGTATTTTTGGAATAATATAACAAGATGAGAGAGAGAGACAGAGAGACAGAGAGACAGAGAGAGAGAGAGAGAGAGACAGACAGACAGACAGACAGACAGACAGAGAGAAGAGAGAGAGAGAGAGAGAGAGAAAGAGAGAGAGAGAGAGAGAGAGAGAGAGAGAGAGAGAGAGAGAAAGAGAGATACATGGGAAACAGAAAAAGACAAGATCTCCTGAGTAAATTGGCAGCATCTAGATCGTGTGAGAGGGTAGAAGGGGAGGAGTAAGGGAGGGGAACAGGGGAAAATAAACATATAAATGTATAGCTCAATAAAAACAATAAAAAATCCTAAAAATAAATAAATAGAAACCCAGATTACTAGGAAAAATATATCAAGGTAGGGGGATGGAAAGATGGTTCAGAGGTTGAGCACTGGTTGCTCTTTCAGAGGTTCTGAATGTGATTACAGAAACCACATGGTGGCTCACAACTATCTGTAATTAGATCTGGTACCCTCTTCTGGCAATGCAGGAATACATGCAGGTAGAACATTGTATATAATAAATAAATCTTTTTATAAAAAATCAGGGTAATCTACAGCATGGAGAGCTATTGACTTTGGAGAGATTTGTCAGGGTGAGAAAGGGATGTAAAAATTGAGCATCTTAAGATAACGTGAAGCAGAATTAACAAAAACTCAAAGAGAGAAACTGGGATTCAACCTGAAGATCCCAAAAGCAAAGCAGCCAGCCTCTGGTTCTTACCTTGACCTTAATCCAAAATGGTAATCCTGCCTCCAGGAATCTCAGAATGAGTTTGCACCTGAGAGCTGTTTCCTCCTATTTTATAATCTTCTCTAGTTCTGGGATTAAAGGTATGCACCACCCAGTTTCTATGGCAACTATTGTGGCTACTGGGATTAAAGGTGTGTGTTTCCACTGCCTGTTCTGGAAGGCTGATTAGTGTGGCTGTTTTACTCTCCCGCTCTCCAGGCAAGCCTTATTTATTAAAATACAGTTGAAACTCCACTACAATAGCTCCTTACTTCTTTAGAGGTATGCTTTTGGTGCCAAACTATTTTTCCACCTGCATAGATATCAAAAATTCATTAAAAGTTCTTTAGTTTGAAGAAGTGCCAGCATTTTTACATCAGACTTGAATTTGAATAAAAGCATTCAACAACTTGAAATTTTTCACAGAATATTTGTATGTAATTTTTAAAAAGTGCCAATAATTTATCTGCATTTTTTGTTGGCATGGGATAAAGAGTTCAGTATTTGGTAGTTTGTACTAAATGGAGATGTAGGTTAGCTCCTCCTGTTTGAAGATAAACAGTGAAGAAAATGATGCCCAGGTTACCATGTTCATGTATTTGGTTTCTCATGACAAATCCAGTTGAGGCTGCTTTATTTAAAAGAGTATTAGTGGAATTTTTCTCCAAAAATATGCTTACTGCGACAATATAAAAAGGTTTTGTTGCTTAAATAAAAAAATTGCTTGTTATAATATAAAGAAGTTTTGTTGTTCCAAGACAGGCTCCAAAGACACAGAGAAACCCTGTCTTGAAAAACCAAAAAAAAAAATTTTTTTTTGCTGTATAAATAAAGTTATACATTTTCTTGAAACAAAATTTAAAGAAATATACAATACAAATGTGTAAAGATTAATTGTCTCACTTAGTAGTAGAGATTGTAAGAAACTTAGTTCAAAATCAAAAGGAATTTGCACATTCATCATTAAAGCAAAATGGAATTGTCCTCATTGATAAATAAATGTTAATTGTGATTTTGGAGGCACTACAGATGAAAAGTACTCATAATCTCTCATTGTTGATATATACTGAGTTATTTATATAAATACAGCTATTAAAAATTAACATACCCCAAAATAGTGTTTTCTTACTTGATGAAAACTTTGAATAGCTTAATTTTCTGGATGTAACACATAAAAGAAATAAGTCATATTTTATTCAAATGATGTTTAAATATAGAATTGTTTATTTTAATAGTAGTGTATATGTGTGTGAGAGAGAAAGAGTGCGTGTTTGTGTGTGTGTGTGTGTGTGTGTGTGCGTGTGTGTGTGCGTGTGTGTGTAGGTTGTGAAAGCAGAAAGAGAGCATAGAGAAGAAAGATCTTAAGGGAGTGTGACGAGATGGTGGTGGAAGCCATGGCAGATGAAGTCAAGAAGAGGCCTGAGGCAGAGGAAAAGGACCAGACAGACCAGGAAATTGGGGACAGTGGGACAAGGAACTGGGAGTCAATAATAAGAATGAGGTAAAATGACATATCTGTGAAGATGTCATGATGAAAACCAGTACTTTGCATGGTAACTCAAAGACCGAGTAAAAAACACCTAACTTTGTGAACGTACTTTGTATAATTTTATTTTTAATCAACACTGATTGTATATAAAATATAATTTTAAAACTATACCTTTTCAGATATATTTTATATGCTATATTTAGAATATGCACATTCATAATTTAATTAATGGATCCTATTTGCCTATTTACTCAAAACACAAGAAAATTAAAAG
This sequence comes from Myodes glareolus, assembly GCF_982192425.1. Classification (NCBI taxonomy): domain Eukaryota; kingdom Metazoa; phylum Chordata; class Mammalia; order Rodentia; family Cricetidae; genus Myodes; species Myodes glareolus. Next base: position 13,285,976 of record NC_142026.1, read on the forward strand.
TAGAAATGAATTAATTTGTGCTCTACTTTCATATTTCCTGTTTATTTATCTTCTTAATTTTGCAGTCACAGTTATAACATTTCACCCTTTGCATTCCTCCATCTAGACACCCCCCCCCCCGCCTCGTCCCTGTTTTCTCTTTTTCAAATTCATGGCCTCTTCATATATTAATTGTTGTTGCATGTTCAATAATACAGCCTGCTTAGTCTGTATATAATGTTATTTGCATGGATATTTTCAGGGCTGAACATTGGTATTGGATAGCACTTTCTCTGAAGGAGACAATTTCTCCTGCTCTCCGTATTTCTTAGTAGTGTGTGGTTATTTGTGTGGGGCTGAGGCCTTTCAGACCTTAGAGAAGTAAATCGGCTTTAACATGAGTAATACTACTCCAAGTCTCACGTAAATTCCTGTGGCACTGTTTCAGATTATATATCATCCCATTGTCCATGTCATAATTAAGTATTTTTTAAATCTGTTGACATATATGAGGGTTTTGTATGTGTTCCATAGCACACATATGGATACCAGAAAATAATTTCCAGTAGTATGTTCTAGTCTTATAATTTTATGTGTAGAGCACACTCATTGTGTAGATATACCTAAAGGTATATACATCTTGGAAATTTTAAAGTCTTTACCTACTTTTCGTATGTTGCAAGAGTAGAAAGGGAGCATAAAAAGTGTTTGCATGTAAACCGGCTAAATCATTATGCAAAACTATTAAAATTTTTTATTGTAATGACTTTCAGAAATTCCTTAAGTCCCTCTCAGTATTACTAACATTGACTTATACAGGTTTGACCACAAAATAGTGGTTTTAGGCTAAATCTTTCTCCTTACAGACTTTGGTTCTTTTTTTGTCAAATTAAAAAAGAAGGCTTTAATTTTAACAGGAAAATTTATACAACCAAAACAGTTATTAAATACGAATTACAGTTCCAATATCCAGTCCTTTTATATTTGGTAAATTTAGAGAAAGTACTCAGTTATCTATCCTATCTCAGTAAGTCTAGAGTTCTGTACCTAATTCACTTTCTATCCTAACTAAGGAAAGTTTAAGTCTAATTATTTACTCTTTAACTCCAACAAAGACCCCAGAAGGGTGAAAATGTTATGTAACAACAGGGACATCTGGCTGCCTAGACAACCACCCTAGGTTCTTCTGTAACATTGGGGTATCCAGCTTTGGCCTACAGGCATGCTATATCTGACAGACATTTCTGAGAAGCAGGAGACTTTGAAGGGCTGTCTTTGAAGGGCACTAGTTTGCTTTTACATCCTGCTGGTCCAGTTTGGACAGTGTCCTGTCAGTAACTGAGGTAAGGAAAGTCTCTTTGCCCAAATGGCGAACTTTGCTGTAAAGAAAGAAAACTCCATACAGAATTTCTTTCATATCCATCATCTTCTTTTGAAGTAAATGGGTGCTGTCAGGAGCAGACATGTTTCACTGTCACAAAAAACTTAGGTTATTAAACATATTAAATGCCACACTCTTTGAAGTGTTTGAGGATCATTTATCTATCTAAATATATCTGTTTATTACTTTGAAAACATACCTAACATGACCATAAGATTGACTATTATAGACAACTACTAACCTGTATTTCTTAATTATACATTACATTTTCAAATGAACTGTTTAAAAACAATACCCTAAACAAAAGTAGAATTACATATACAGTATAACAGGGCTTTGATGTTTTATGGCTCCAATTTTTTTTTTAATCCAGCATTCCTTTAATGGCTATTGTATAAAAAGTTCAAGAAAAAATCTTTTGTCTGAGTTTCAGGAAAGTCACACACAGAAGTCACCTCTAGAGTGAGGCTGGAAGGGAAGTCTTGTGTAATGCCTCTGTCAGCAAAGGTTTTAGGAGAAGAGGGCTTATAATAAATATTCACATCTGCTGTATTGGACACTCTAATCCATCCTAAGTGTGTTTGCTGTGTCAGGTTTTGTTCTAGATGAAGAAACCCAGTAGTTATAGAGGTTTACAGATAGGCTATATTTATCATTCTTAACTTTCCTCTTAAAACCCCTCTCTGTTTTAAAACCCCAAGGCAGCTATGACAATTTGAGGATGATATGTGATCATATATTTCACCATGCTTATGGTGATAGCTCTGTTGAATTCTTACTCCAAAATGGACAAACTCCCTTTCTTTCAGGATCACCTACCAAAATCTGTCTAGATCTTTAACTGATAAAGTGTCATCTGGATGTGGATATATGATGTTTACAAGTCTGGGCTGCAGTTTTGAAGTATTTGTGTTTAAATGTTATCTTCTTCTCAAGCTTCTGTCTTCATCCTCTTGATGGAATTACTATTTCTTCTTTCATTCAGTCCTTGTATCAAGTGTACAGAATGACTCACATTATGTATTCAGTGTAGTATCAGCATGTTGAAAGAGCTTAATAAATGTTAAACACTGTTATTGGGATGACATCATGCCTTCTAAGTATGAATAGATAACCCAATGGTTAATACTTATGTCCTAAACTTGGGGAAGCATATTCTATTTGCTTTACTTGCCTCCACATGCCCAGAGAGTTGTTCTACTGGGATTTTTCAATAGAATTATTAATTAAAATTAGGATATTTTAATTCTTTGTTACTCACTAAAATTGTCATAAAAATTATGAAGCTTTCCCACACGAGATTTGGATTAGATATATGTTTTAATTTGCAGAAACTTTGAAATTTAAGTTAAACATCATGTTATTATTAAGTAGAGATATTAATTATTTCATTTCAACTCCAAAAAATGTACTGAACTCATATATATCCCTACTATTATTGTTTTATACAGTGCTTTAGCAGAATTATAATAAACATATTCAAAACAGGTAGATATATTTTGAATTTCCTAGAATAAATACCTAAAGGTTTATCTATGCAAGACATGTGTTCTGTTTTTAATTTTGAATGCTTTTCCTCTAAATATTTTAGTATATTCATTTGAAAAATAAAGTTACTCCCTTTAGTTATTCTCAATCTCATCTCAAAATGATCTGTCAATCACAAATATAAGAAGAATGATGGGGCTTGTAATGACCTTTGAATGTTAAGTAAATAGAGCTTTAGGCTTTTATTCTAAATGTATCTTAATTATGGCTCAAATTCTTTTTATAGATATGACTTAGTTTATCTTTAATGAGGGCCTAACATAAAAATGAATCTGTTGATTCACAGTCAAAACAAGATAAAATGTGTATCGTTTGCATACTCTGACTGCTTGAGCTAAATCTCCCTCTGTTTCCATGTTTTTTCAGGTCGAGTTTTAGCTCAGGCGAGTGCCAACGGGGTAATCCATCTGCTGGATCTTAAATCTGGACAAATTCACAAACTGGTGGGGCACGAGAGCGAGGTCCACACTGTGGTGTTTTCCCATGATGGGGAGAATCTGTATTCTGGAGGTTCTGACGGCACCGTTCGATTGTGGTGCTAACCAGCACCAGCACACCCTGCTGCAGAGGGCATTCCCTCTAAGGTTTAACAATGTTTCACATAGTCCGCTCCCAAGCCAGTAAGTACCTGGTTAAAACAAACCAATAAATAACAGATTTGTTTTAAAACAAGCTTTGGGGAAATGTTGTATGATCCAAACTGTTACAAATAAAAATTATAACATTTTACTCATTTGTCTGTCCGTTTTTTTCCCCCATTCTCTCTTCCTTTTTCTCATTTGGTTATGAATTTAGAGACAGGGTATCTTTGCTAGGGGGTTGGAAGAAACAGCTTTACAATGACGCCTAATGACAGAGTAGATGAATTACAAGACATTGATTTTTAACGTTAGAGAACAAACTGCAGGAAAACGCGGCTACTTTTTTTTTTAAATCAAACCCGAGCTGCAGAAGATCCAAAGTTGAATTATGTATAGCACAAGGAAAATTTTTCTATAACCAGAGGGTCAAACAGAGTCGGCAAGCATACATTTTCACAGATTCTTTGACAATGAGTGTGCTTTATCTATTAGTAATAACCAAAGACTGCAGATGGCTCAACTCTAAATGCAAGTCCCCGGAACTTTCATCTCTGCAGCCCATCCAAGAATGCATTAAGCAAAATTACATCTTTCTAATTTTTTATTGTGATTTGAATGCAAATAAGTGTCGCGCACGGAGAATCTCCCCCCTCCACCCCCAGGCTCGCATCCGCTGTATCAAGTGACTGCTTAGACAACACTCCAGCCTGGTCCGCGGAAGCAGCTGGGGGTTTCAACCAAGCAGGGCTCGGAAGCCAGTTGTTGGCGCTGTCCGTGGTGCTGAGGAATTCCCGGCTGCCGGCAGGATGAGCTCCGAATCAGCAGCAGTCTACAAACTGCTCCCAGCGATGCCAAACCCCAGCTAAAGTTGCGCCTTTGCTTCACGTCCACAGTTAGGATCTTCTGGTGTCTGAGGAGGGATCCAGACAACATACTGTGGACGATGCTGATGGCTCTGCCGGTGGAGTGTGCTTTAAGCTTCAGTATGCCGTTTCTGTTTGTGATCCTCAGAGCCTAGCCAAGTCACCTCTACTGCTGTAGCAAACACTGTGTAAGTGAACCCATGTGTGGAGGAGGCGTAAGCAGCCAGGAAATTTCATAGAAGGATCTAAGAAAATGCTAAAAATAAGTTCAACATGATTCTGCTACCGGGGTCCGGATTTCCACAGGACCAGCATTGCTTCTTGCTTTGAATTCTGAAGACAGGTCCAAAGCGTATTTCTTATGTGTGTCTGCTGTTTCTCTCTGGATGGGTGGGAGACTGCTTCTTGGCTGTGTTTTGAAATGGGAGGTAGAGAGGATGGATTGCCTTTAATTCGTGCCTGAAAATGCATTCTTTGGGTGACTAAAGAGGACCGGCTTTCCTAAGACATACCTGACCTTTAAGTTCAGATTGGTCTGTGACCCCCAGCACCACCATTAACCTCAGAGTGACTCGGTAAGTGACTCTTATGACATGAGTTGTATTTGCTTTCTCAAATAAACAGATGCAGTCATTTTAACTCATAGGTAACGATACAGGGAGGGGAAGTTTAGCTGGGAAGTGAGCCTCAGTTTAGCAGCGTTGCATTCTTATTAAAATCTTCAGGTAATAGTGTTGTTTGATTTCAATAGCCTCCCTCTTTTTAAATGGCATTTTAGAGGGTACTAAATCATATTTATTATAATGATAGCTCTTTTAAAAATAGCCTAAGAACTTTCTTTCATTATAAAGACATGTATTTCTCATAATAAAATCAAGCTTATTGCTAATATGAAGCAGGCACCCCACCCCTGTTTTATCCTTAAGTTTGCATTTGTTATAACCTTGCACATTAATGCCTACCTGTGGCTTACAAAATGATAATTTTCTGCCTGGGTCATTTTAAAGCAGAACCCTGTATGTAATTTCACATGGTTTCCTTGCATGGATTAATAGACGCTGCTGGACACTGTGAGGAGGCACGGTAGCTTCCTTGTCTTGCAAGATAAACTTTCTACATATGTGAGAGGTGCATAAATGTATGCTTTAATTAGTAAATCACATTTATGTCTCTCCAGAAGCTTCTACTATGTTTATGGCCTCTGTAGTCATTTAGACAAAAAGAAATGCTTTGTCAAAGGGAGCTTCTAGGTTCTAAAGTAGAATTATAGGTTTGCATTTTCTTCTACTGTCATGACTCATTATTTTTGACATATTTTAAGAGAAATTCATCTCCTTTATCATTACCCCAAAGGAATTCACCCAAGAGGAATTCTAATATCAGAGAATATTGAAGGAATACTAATATCAACCTTCTCTGAAAAGAGAACATGTGAATGCATCGCCTTCCATTTTACTATTACTAGAATTTGCATATCTAACTTGAAATGCAAATGTATTCTAAGAGTTTATGAAGTTTCCTAACATCATCTTCATCATATTTAAAATTATCATAATTATATGCTAGCCTGAAAAGAAGTAGTTTATCACTGTTTTAGTATAGTTTGGAAATAAAACAATAAAAGAAACTTAGATACCTTAAAATGCCCTACATACAATCTTAGTGATATTGGCATGAAGCCAATAACATTTAAATAGATAAATGAAATATTTTAGAATAATTTTTTTATCCTTTTCTCCCAGAAATTAGTTTCTTCAGAACCTTTGCATAAGCTAACTATTCTAAATATTCAAAAGGTTCTCACTACTAGCACTTAATACCAAATACTAGCACCCTGGAAGTCTGTAACAGTTATTGCTCCTTAGTTAATAAGGAATATAGTCTGTGAATATCAATTTTTTATTATTTTAAGAAAGTTTCACAGAAAGTTTTTTTTTAGTGTCTTTGCCCAAATTACCTAAATATAAATATTTTGGTCATTACTAGTGAGTTATATTTTCAATAAAATGTGAATGCTATTCATATTATATGGAATGAGTCAACTTCAAATAACATCACATGACCAGTAGAGCTTGGTTGCTATAAAAGAATTTCTGGCCCACTAGGAGCTTATCTCCCACATAAAAATAAAGATGTGAGTAATAGTATAAATGGCTTTGTTTTTAACAAGTCCATTTCAACAATTAAATTTTCTTGTAGTAGCATTTAGGTATTCACCATGATTTGTTAAACTGTTTTCGTGTTCAGAGCGTTTCAACCAGATTATGGGCATGAGAAAGAAAGCCTTTGTACTGTATCCATCTCATTTAAACTTGCACTAAACTGTTTTATTTTTTAATTCCCTTTTTTAGTTTAATGCTTTATCTTAATCTCTTTTTATGCAGATTATTATAACACCTACAATCTACCACTGATCCATCCAGTTTAAAGAAAAATATAGATGTTGTTTCAGATATCCTTGAACAATCAATAATAACTTGGCAATTACTTTTTAAGTTTCAATAATACCACTTTTTACAGTGTGCAAACAGGTAGACAATTGTAACTCAATGAAAAACTACAACTTAAAGGTCCTTAAGTAAAATAACTCTATAAATGACCTTTATTAAAACATATATTACCAAATTCCACTATTCAAACTTTTGGTAGACAGATGACCATTGTTTATTTAAAGCATTGGTGTCTTCCAGATTGAACCCATGCAAATAATTTAAGGTGGGTTTAAGTATATCTTTATTCACTTTACTTATGTCAAATTACCTTTTAAATATTTATTTTCAGCCCACCCCTCTTACATTCCCATGGAAGGAGCTGAGTGTATTTAATACTGGGAGAACATCCAGAAGCCCGTGAGGAGTGGGATGGCTCTTCATATTCATGAAGCTTGCATACTTCTATTGGTCATCCCTGGATTGGTCACCTCTGCTGCCATCAGTCACGAAGACTATCCCGCTGATGAAGGTGACCAGGCTTCCAGTAATGACAATCTGATCTTTGATGACTATCGAGGGAAAGGGTGTGTGGATGACAGCGGCTTTGTATACAAGTTGGGAGAACGGTTTTTCCCGGGGCATTCCAACTGTCCATGTGTCTGTGCTCTAGATGGACCTGTTTGTGACCAGCCAGAATGCCCTAAAATTCATCCGAAATGTACAAAAGTGGAACACAATGGATGCTGTCCCGAATGTAAAGAAGTGAAAAACTTTTGTGAATATCATGGAAAAAATTACAAAATCTTGGAGGAATTTAAGGTATGAGTTACCCTCCATATTTATTGAATTCTAATTTTCACTGCATAAAAGTAAAGCTGGAAAACATACAATAGCATGACTCTAGGTAGCAAGAGTAGCACCAAGGTTGACAGATGACCAGTTAGTTCATCGCTCAGTATCTGATAGTAATCTCTCTACTCTGACATCTTCAGCTCTTGTTTAATATCTTTTCATTTTTAATCGCTAAAAACAATCTTTCTGTGTTTTTACAAGATATGATTTTGGAGGGAGATTGTTGGAAGATATGCCTGTTAAATTAATCTTCCTATTCTGCTAGCTTCCTGACTTATTAATTTTTATTTGGAACCATTTACCAATGGCCTTGGCATATTTGTTTGCTGTGTAGAAATGCACATGCTACAGAAGGACTCAGAGCTGTGATCTCAACATTAAGAAAATGTATTGGGCCTACTTGTTATAGGGCAGGGCTCTGGCTCAGCTCTCTGCTAATCAGATGATTTCCTTACAAGACTTCCTAGGGAAATGAATTTATTATGGACTTTAAAAAGACAAGTTAACTTTTCAATGACATATTTGTTTTCCTTTCATCTTTGTGTCTTAATTTAAATAACGTGGATCTTGTTTTTATTTATTCTTAAGTTCTCTTTTCTCTGATGGCTAATTTTAGTTAGAATGTTCTACAAGACACATATGAGTCCTGGGAAATGAATTAATGCATCAAGAATATCCTAGTTAATTGTAGTGACAGTTTATGTGTTGAATGTCTTCCATGGTGAAAGCTTAATATTAAAGGTTCTAATTTTATCAAAGTTCTGTGATATGGTCCTCATAGCATTACAGGTAAAAAAAAAAAGTTATAGCTGGTCATAGTGTGCTTGTTTATTTTTGAAAAAAGAGTGCTTAGTTTTTAGATTTGAATTAACTTTTCTCTCTATGAAATAAGATGGTGCCAGAAGTCAGCATGTGGCAGACAGATTTGAACTGATTATCACTAGGGCTTTTGACTGTTTTATGGTATTCAGTCTATTCTGAGCCATGAGTTCAAACTTGCTCTAGTTTATAAAAGAATATCTGACTTTTTTCACTGCATTATTTTAGCTATAAGAAAAAAGGTTTTGAAGATTATATCAACTCTTTTATGCATTATTCTAGACTATTCTCTTTCATGTACTGTAAAATTATTTGTTGTGAAATGTTAAGAAGTAAAACGCTAGAGAGTTTAGTAAAGCTACCCTAACAGCAAATAACAATTAAACACATACTGTCATATGCTCAATAATGACAATATGGTCTTTTAAACATTATATACACTTTCATTATTAGCTGGTTTTATTTTCAGGTTATGAAAGGAAATATAGTATTCAATAGATTATGAACAAAATATTATGAATCTATTTTATGAACATTTATTATGAACAAATCAGTGACAATTAATTCTAATGAGCACATATAGTTAAAGTAGAATTTTCTAGAAAGAATATCAAGCCCACACCAGAAAACTCACAGGAAATACAGTTTTTGATAGATAGAATTTGGCAATCAGCACTTAATATATAAAAGAATAGATAGAATGGTTTATGAATTTATTCAACTTATCTTCACCCTTAAAATGTTATAGCTACTTATAAGATTTAGATAAACAAAAATATAACTTTGAAACTAGAGAGATTTTTCAGTGTTTAGGAGCACTGGCTGCCTTCCCAGAGGACCTGAGTTTGGTTCTCAGCACCCACATGGCAGCTCACAACCATCTGTACCTACAACCTCAGGGAATCTGATACCCTCTTCTGGTCTCCTCGGGTACCAGGCATGTATGTGATACACAGACATACCTGAAAGTCAAACACTCATACACGTAAAAATAAACAAAAAATTTAAAAGGTAATTATGTTACCATTTCAAACAACATAAAAACCTATAAACAAAATATTGATTATTCTTGTGCTCCTGGTTATAGCTCTACCATCGTATAATTCATCATGTAACATCCCTTAATAACAAAGCACTTTTATATATCTGTGCCAAAGGATTACTAAATATATTTTTAAAAAACATATTCCATTTTTTCACAAAGACTTGAATGCAAAAATCTGTCGAAATTATCTAGGACGAATCTGTGAAAATGAAGAATAAGACTGAGAAAGTTTAACTTATCTTCCCACCCAGAAGTCCTCCATTTATTTAACTTATTTTGTAATACTTCTTTTAAGCAATTTAATCTATTCAAATTCTCAAAGCACTTTTATATCAAGGTCAGAAACAGCTGGATTCGAAGCCCAAATTCCTCAGTGGGATGTAAGATCTGAGCCACAGTAGTAAGATCATAAAATAGTCATTGTAATGATTAGTTCCCTTGTGGGGAGATGTTGAAAATATTTAATGAAGTCGTTAGGCCCAGGACAACCAGAACATTTAGGAGTTGAATAAATGGCTGTTCTCTATTCTCCGTCATTCTCAAATATGCAGGGATTTACTCTATGTTCTAATTTCTTCTAAATCTTCAGCAATATTATATAATTGAAATCTAACTTTAAAAGCATTTCAGATGAAGGACTATTTTTATGTTGTGCTTGCCCACATGAACCATATAACTAAATAAACACTAGCCGTAGTCTTCTATCTTCATTATCTCCGATTTGTTGTCAGGAACAAATAGCTAGTGATTAAAGATTTATAGAACTTTCTTAAAATCATATACGAGATATTCTTTACAATAATATATTCATCTATGAACATTTGTTATACTGCTTGATATTGAAAATATAGAGTCACTCATTTTGGAAATCAAGGCATCTAGAAGCTAAAGTGCTCACAAGAAAGGCATGATTGGTATATAACTCAAATGAAAAGAAAAGCGGTCAAAAGTTGAGTTGATGAACCTAAGTGCGGTGGCGGCACACACTAGTAATCTCAGCATTTGCAAATGGAGGGCAGAGGGATCATAGGTTCATGATGCCTGTCTCAGCTATGCAACAGAAGCCTATTCCCCAAAGTAGAAATAGGGTTTTATTTATCACTCTGCAGTCCCACATGGGCCCAAGGTTTATGGTGTAAAAGCTTACCAACATAGCATGAGGCTTGGGAGCCAAAGGCTTTTCTCTTCAAGATGGTCAAGTTGCTTTTTGAAATCTGACTAGAGTTGATCTGGGCATCTCAAACTTCCAAAGGCGAACCCTCTGGAGCAGGGTCAGCGAGACTGGGAAAAGCCAAGACAGAACAGGGTGGAAGTGCGGGGAAAATGAGAGGCTGATCTGACTTTGTTGACGAGAGAGCAGTAAGTGTGTCCGCACTAACGCTGTATGACAGCAGCTAGGACAGGGTACCGCAACATTTAAGAGTGGATTTAAATATTCTTTCACTCCCTGAAGAACATCAGGAAAAGAGGTACCGCTGGAATTTTTTGAAATTACAAACATTCCCGGAAAAGAACAGAAAAACAAAGCTACTTTTCCCTTTCTAATGTAGCCCCTCACTTATGAAGTTTTCAGAAACATTTAAAACTTTGGGACGAAAACATCAAAACAACCGGCATGGTTGAGGATAAAGGAATCAGAAGCATTTTCAGAGTGACGTCTAACTTCCTGCTGACAACCTAGAGTGGCGGTTCTCTATCTTCCTGGTGCTGTGTCCTTTACTACAACTCCGCCTCCCTAGGGCTTTGCCCTTTAATAGAGTTCCTCCTTCCTAGCACTCCAGCCCTTTAATACAGGTCTTCGCATTGTGCTGACCGCCAACCACAGAATTATTTTCATTGCCACTTCATAACTGTAGTTTTGCTACTGCATGGATTATAATGTAAATGTCTGTTATTCCCAATGGTCTTAGACGATCCCTGTGAAAGGGTCATTTGACCCTGGGGGCCGTGAACCCCAGGTTGGGTGTGAACCACTGATCTAGAGTTGTTTCATCAACCTTTTTGAATCCTGCGCTGCCCAAAACTCTTCCCAGTGCGTTCACATATGCCATTGCACAGGGAAGGGCACATTTCCATCATAGCTCACTTGTCTGAGGCCCCTTTTGATCATCTGCTAAACAGCTTCAGGTAAGGAAACCAAAGCATCAGTCCGTAAGTTGACTTACCAAAGATCCTACAGCTGAAAATGGGAAACCTGGAAGCCTACCCATACAACTGCCCTCATCTCTTCTTGACTGCCTCTATCACATTATAATAATCCATGGAAGACAGAGCCACCTGACCCTTCTATTAGAACCCACTTGTTTCTTCCATCACAGTGAACCCTTTGAAATGATGAATAGTGGGTTTTTTTTCTCTTTTATTCCTACCCTAAGGATCATGAAAACACCACACTAGATATTCACCACCTTTCTTTTTGTAAATGGGATAATGAGCCAGATCATGATTGAACATATAAAGAGATTAACAAGTGTGCCTTCAAATGCCATGGTTCTATTTCAGCCACTATAGGTTTAGAAAGGGCAGTCCACAGGCAGGCCAAAATGACCCATACTGTTGCCAAGTGTAACATCCATTCTCAACTGACTTCTACTGGCTGGTGTCTCTCTCCGCTGCTTCCTAGAGCTGGTCTTCAGTGTGTCTTCATCTCATCCCTCTAGGGATTTAGTTGTAAAGTCTCATCCCAAGTGAATGCCAAGTTGCACTTCAATCTTTTCAGATCACAAAATTCAAGTGCAAATTGATCCCACGTATGTGTCCTAATGGGAAGAGTCATGCTCTTTGTAAAGGCTGTGAGAACCTCTTCCAGTTACTTATGAGTAGATTCCTCTCTATTCTGTGGAGAACTCTATAAATTCCCCAGTGGTCTGGCAACATTGTACTAAGATGAAGGTCACTCCATAGCCGGATCTTTCATCTTTTGTTTTGGTGTGTACCCAACCAATAAGGAATTAAAACCCACTTTTAATAAAGTTGATAATAAGTTATAAGAGCATAGATAATGGAGGATGAACACATCGAGTGGAGCATAAAGATCTGTTTCGGCTCCATGCTTCACCACCTTATTCTGCTTGGCCCAAAAGAGAGATAATTTCTTATTTTGCACAGTATTTTTGTAACTCTCACTCTGCTAGATTTAGCCTTTGAAAATATGTCTTTATTCTTTAAACCCTGTACTAATTTAGCTTCAGGTCATACACCGAAGGTTAGACCGCATGCAGCTGAAAGAGCTGTCAGCTTTAGCATAGCCTGGTTTACTTTGAAGTGATTCTCTGCAGTCAACACTCAATGCCCCAAATTCAGGATTCAGCTTGTCCCAGGTTCTTCCTTCCCTGCTGGAAGTTACTTTTGTACTGTTCCTGTTAGTGGACAAGACGACTGATAAGACCTACCTCTTATTTTTATATTTGAATGATTTTAGTATAAACATTTTCTCAGGATACATTTCATGTGTCTGTTGTTAACCTTCAACAACAGCAAAAAACTTATTATCATACTATGGCTACCTGACTTGTTTTTTCCCTGAACTTTGCACTTAATTTTTAAATCCTGATGAATTAATCAGAGGCAAGAAAATTATTCGACATTCAAAATATCTTACCAAATCATTACATCTATTAAAATAAAAATATGATGTCCGTTGAGTTTTGAATTGTCCTAGCTTGTCAATGGGTATATTCACAAGGAGATACAAATTCCAGCTCTGTCATTAACTAGTAGCCCATCATTAATGCCTAATTTATAACATTCCATTTATGAAAATATTTAAATGGAAAGTATTTTTTCAAATTTAATTGAAGGGATGTGTTTTCTGCCATGTTATGTTATGTTATTTTTCAATATGGAGAAAGAATGGGGCAGCATGTTTGGGGATCTAAGGACCAGATTTGTTAAAGACGAGGGCAAACTAAGGCTGAAGGAAAATGTTGCTGAGGGATCGGACTGGTCACAGCCTTAAAATCTCAGTTCATCTCCTACCGCACCAGCTCCTACAAACGTCATGGGAGCTAAGGAGCGTTTTGATTTGCAGGCTATACCTGGCCTTTGATCATGAATATTGTCTTCAAGAGTGTTAAGGAATAGCTCTTCCTCACTAGTTACTACCAGATAACAGAGTGAGTCTTTGCAGCTGCCTACCCACAGCATGGCTTCAGCAGGCAGGGTCTCCTGTTCACAAAGGATGTATGTCTTTTTAATTACGGACCTTCTACTCAATTGTTTATAGTCTCTGACCAATTTCAGAGATTAAAGAAAATTTTATAAAAACAGTTTTACGGAATTAATTGTGCCTGTTTTTCTGATGAAAATGTGCTTAGCGTTTTGTGTCTGTTGTTTGTTTCACAAAATATACTAAGGCTAGGAAAGAGATCAGATTTTAAAAAAAAGTTCTTAAAAATTCCCAAACAAGAGAATAGACTTTTATGAAGAAATGGTTTTTAGATGCATAAAATATCCCCCTTTGCAGTGAGAATCCATCGTCTCATCTTTGTTTTTGGACTATAGTCCTCTGGAGTGCGGATGGGTAGTATGCAGGTAGAGGGCATGACAGCTTCTGCTCACCCAGTTAAATTTACTACTGTCCTTCCTACTGGGAAATGTTACTATTAATGGTCGTAACTGTGTGATAAGTATGACTTCAGAGATTTGTGACGGGATGTCTGTGCCCTGTGCGCATGGAGAGACTGGTGTTTGATTTGCAGCCACTTCTGAGATTTGCAGAGTATATGACTGTAAGTAGCTTACTGGGGTCAGCCTTGAGAAGTCTACAGTCATTACTGCCCAGTTCTGATTAATAAAACAACAGCTCAAAAGACAGAGAGAATGTCTACCTGGTAACTGCTCTTCTAGATTCAAAGTCCAGTTGCATATATAAAAGTTTGCCTATTTTTAATTGCGTTTTACTTGCCAAAACAGTGCAAGAGATTTGACAAACATATTCTTCTCTTTCCTATATCTTATTTCCTCTTAAGTCTACACATTTTGTTCTAATTTTGCAGATTAATATACATATTCTATGTAGTCTTCATTGAAATTGCTACATATACACATTAGCATGTGTGTGTGTGTGTGTTTGTGTGCATGCATGTGTGCCTGCATATGTGTTCTGACCTGATATGAGAAGTTTCTACTTGAAGATAAGGTGAATCTTTTATTTCTACTCCTTAAAGTGCCGACCACATTTTTAAAATTTCATTCTGTTTCCCTGCTCCTTGATTTATCTACCAGGCAGTAAAGTGTGTTTTATGAAAGACAGTCCAAGAAAAACCTATCAGTGTGTTTTTTATTTTTGCTTGTCTAGCTCTTGAGCAAAGGCTTGAGGCAAACCAGCAGGAGCAGATGGGGATTTCATTGGGCTTGCTGTCTCAAACAATAGCTCTTATTAATTGAGAACCTGCTTAGTCTAAAGTCTGCACTTTGGACTTTATTATCACTGCTGATTAGCATCAGTAATTTCATTCTGACACACCTCTATTGTTGCTTCGCTTGTCTCTAGTACGCCATAAAGCACATCACAATAAAGTTATCTTCATAGGGGTTTAATGACATCATGAAAAGAATGGGAAAAAAACTACTAAAGGGCCTAAGAAAGCCATTCACATCCTTAAAAAGATTTCAGATGACCTTATTACACGCTGGTAGGAAGTTGTCTAAAAGGTAAAAAGTGCACTGAATGAAACTCACTATTTTCTCCATATTGTTCCACGTGACCATGAAGTCTTCTTGATCTGTTTATAGAATCAAAATAAAAAGTGTCATCATATATGTCTGCTAACAATGAATACTTTTAATTATTTGAAGGGTATAGTATTTCACATCAACTTATTCAAAGAGTGTCTTACAATCAGGCATGGTGATGCATGCCTGTAATCCTAGTACTTAGGAGATAGAAACAGGAGGGTCAGGAGTTAAAGGTCGTCCTCATGGACACAGTCAGTTTGAAGCCAGTCTAGAATGCCGGGCACCCTGCCTAGGGGAAAGGACAGATGGGAAGATGGCTTACTGGTGAAAATGCCAACAGAGTAACGCTAAAGACAGGAGTGCAGACCAGAGAACCCATGAAAACTCTGGGTGGGTGTAGTGGTCTCACAAAAATGCCAACATGTAGGAGGTGGGGACAGGGGATCACGGGAGTACTCTAGCTACCAAAATTAGTCATTTAGATGAGTTATGGGTTCGACTAAGAGACTTTTTCCTCAAGGAATAAAATGAAGAACAATCCAGGCAGACTCTTCCTGGCCTCTACATACTTACTACACATATACAAACACATATACACACATCATACTCAGCAACACATATATACATGCAAAAAAGTACTTCTCTTATTAAAATACATTTGGGTTTGAGTTTTAAAGTCATTTTTCTACCAGACATATTACTCTATTTTTTGAGCTTATATAATTTTTTATAAAAATGGAAGTTTTATGGTATTTTTGTTAAATTGTATATAAAATTGTATGTGTACACATATACAATCACATGTACATATACATATACACACAATGTATGTATGTATGTATATAAAATCTGATCCTATAACTTTTGTTTCATAAAAATACTTAGAGTTTGTTGAACCACTTTTTGCAGAAATGATAATACAAAGACTAACCAAAACTTCATGGAAATGAATAAGGCCACAGCTCATTACTTGCAAAAGCAACATTAATATAGCATTTTCCTCTGGTCTTTTTGTCCCATTTTCATGCCTTCACGTTTAATAAGAAAATTCAACCAATTTGCGTCATCTTTTCCAATAATTATGTTGTATGTAAAGATTTATTTCATCCAATTGTCTATTTCACCTGAAATGTGATTTCAGGGCTTGTCACCACAGCAACCCAGAGTTACAAGTATACAAGAACAATAAGATATTGGTACGTCTGAAATCCATCTCTGATTTAGTTTGAATACACTTCATGAAACAAGCCTAAGTTTGTAAAGGCTGTGAGAAAAGGGAAGCCTCTTCTCTAAATATGAAAATTTCTGTAATTAGACCAAACCAAATGGATTGAATATTTGTGTATGTATAAGATTTAATGTTTAAATATATTACTACTCAAAATATTTAAATATATTTATAAATATCAACATATATATTAGGTTTAATTTATACTTTGTAATTATACAATTTTATATCAGGAAATAACAACAAAATTAAAGTAAGTGCTCTTAAATATATTTTGATAATTTTTAGAACCAGAACCAAATGGGGAAGAGAATGTGTTGTTCTTTTCATGGAGCAAATCTCTGGCTCTCACTAGATGGGAGGAATGGCTTTTGAAAAATGGTTGTCAGAGTACACAAAAGCCTGTAGCTCCCTGGTGCTAGAGATGGATTGCCACTACGCTGACCATAGTCCATGTGGTTCCTGTTAGTACAGACAGTCCCTTAGGATGATATGGTGCAAACATTTAAACTCCTTGATTTCTTCAACTTTTCTTGATTTTTAAGTTGTTTAAATCCCAGAAGTGATACTGAAACTTCCCAGAATATTCAGATTTCCTAGCTTTGAGTATCCTTTTAATCATACGGATTTTCACCGACTATCTTGTTAGCAACTCTTGTGAAACTCTCAGTAACAGTTTCCAATACTTGTCGTGCCACCTGAAGTCAGAGAAATGATGCATCCTGAAAGATCCTTTGGAAACGCCCAGTGTGCAATGGACTACTGAGGTTAATAGAAAAACTTTAAAAGGTCTGTTGGAAAGCTAGTGGAGACCTCTCAACTTGTAAAAACTCAAGTCAGTTGAAAATGGATTTAAAAGCAGATTCTACCACTGAGTTGCCAGGTGACTTAGGCACAAATTCCTTCTTTTTTTTCAATGTTCACATGGCCCAAAATAAAGATCACAGGAGATGTTACTTGACACACAACAAATGATTCATAAAGGCCCACAATGTTTTTAACACCATTGCTACCAACCCACTATTTAATCCAAAATACCACGCCTGTATGACAGTTGAACCCATTTTTTCTCATCTATTAACATCTTAAAGTTCATACAACTTCAACTGCAATTTAGGAAATGCCTTGTTAATTATTTCAGATAGTCTAATTCTCTTGCTCGACACAGAGAAGCAATTAATGAAGCAAAACTTATCTATCTGAGATAACCTCTTCTTTCTTTTGGAATTACTGAAATTGTGTCTGTATGATTACTTACAATAATTTATAAATCTGTATTGCATATAATAATTCAGTTAAGAAGTGACTTTTTAAGATAAGGATAATAGTAATGCCAGTTCTGTATTAATAATTATCTTAGACCAGACTTAGTACACTACAGCCCATGACCAAATATGCTCCACTCTATGTTTTATTAATAAACTTTTATTGGAAACAGCCAAGCCTACTCATTTATATTCTATCTGTGGTTCCTTTTGAGGTATCCCAAAACATTATAGCCCTCTAAAGGGAAAATTGTTGGTTGATGAGCTAGGTTGTTTCTATTTCCTTCAAATTGCTCTGTTATCGCATTACTACAACCTGCAATCTTGGGGCTAATAGTGATGGATCCTCTTTCACCTGAGAGTAAACAAAAGTTTCACTTTTCAAACATAAAAATTTAAAAAGACATACAGATTTGTCTATTTACTATATGTGCTTAACCGACACATTAAACTATATTTCTTCGTATAGTTAATTCCAGTTTCATTGACATTGATTATCATATAAAATAAAGCAAAGTTTATAAGGTCCATCTTTTTATTCCCTTGCATTGCCCTTTAATTGTAAAACAACTTAAATGTTTTGTTTTAATATAAAGCAATATATATTTAATAATGTGCTAATAAGCAAAGGTGTGTAAATAGTCTATGTGGATATCAGTCCATTATTGGCTTTTCAAAAATTAGTTGTCATAGTCAAGCCTCTGATTTCATTGAGGTGGAGCAATGTAACAAAATAGAGAAGGCATCACATTCACCATCACAAGGTCTACAGTTTCAAAGGCCGCTGATGGGGCGGCTTTCTTATGGTTGCTATAGGAATTTGAATAAAGAAAGAGAGATTATGTTTGAAAGTTAAAGGAAAATAGCTTGAGTGGAAATGTCCAAGTATTGAAAGAATTTAAGAAAAACTGAAGAGTTAATGAAGAAAAAAGGAAAAGGCATGACCAGAGAGAAACAAATCAACAAAAGTGGTCAGAGCACCAGGGTCCAGAGTGACAGAAACAGGAAGAAAACATGAGACCAGCCAGATTCTGTGTGATGATCTGGTGAGGCAGCCAAGTGAGATTGGGAGCAAGTGGAGAGTCACCCAAGGACATGTGTAGGAGAAATTAACAAAATTAACATAAACACAAACAACATCAGATTTATGTATTGTGCAAGTGTATTCACCCACTGAATTATATATTTATCTTCATTTTCCAAGCTTCATTCAAAAAATCTGTGTTTTTCTTCTTGTTACATAAATAGAGATTTAACAAATCTGCCAAAGAAGACAATCCTGACTATCAGTCTAGGGCTGTTTTCACTACATCTTACCAGCCTGGTGAGTTCCCTGTAAGACATTTTGCAAGAAATATAGCTGAGAGCATTTGGTTTCCACCTGAATGTGCGTGCGTGCACTTGTGCGTGTGTGGTGTGTGTGTCCTTTATTGTTGACTATTCAATTATAAGTCATTCACTCTTTACTCTCATATCTTTTTCGCAGAATGCAATACAGGCAACATGAGGAAATTGTTTCCCAATTGATTTCAGTTTAAAACACCCACTGTCAGGATGCTTATACGAACATTCTCATCTCTTGAAAGCAAAGACAGTGTGCACTTGGAAGGCAGTAAGGGCTAAGCAAGATTATCTTTTCAAATTTTGATTTTAAATTTTTTATTGGAGCTGGTGAGATAATTCAGTAGGTAAAGCACTTGCCACACAACTGTAAAGTCATGCGTTCAAATCCCCAGAACCTATATAACAGCTGCATGCAGTAGCATGTATCTCTAATCCAAGTTACGCCTAAGGTAAAGACAGGTAGTGGAAACAAGAAAATTCACGACAGGCAGGCTAGTCTGGCATACAGGACAAGAGACACTGCTTCAAGCAAGGAGGAAGGCAAGATCCAGCTCTTGAAGTTGTCCCCTGACATCCACACTCTTGTGCACTCAAATAATGCATACAAGTCATATACATGTGTTATAAGCATATTAAAAAGGTATTAAAAATAAAAATATCAACAACTCTGAATAACTACTCTGACACTCTGCTGACTTTCATTGTATATGGGCTTCAATGCCTCACCTTAAGTATGACAGGGAAACAAAATTGTGCAGTCTAACTTTAATTTTCCTCCAGCATTGAAAATAAACTCCTGCTAAAATAGCAAACCTTTGACTCCTGAAATTTAGAAAGCTTCATTAAGGAAAAAAAGACAATCATGAAGAATATTCCCTTTGTTAATAAGACTCTAAGACACTCACATTAAACCAGAAGAGATGAAAATCAAGATTCCAACAACTGTTAACCAACGTTATCATTCTTTTTCAAAAATCTGTATTTGCAGTGAATCTAATGAAGGACTGAAATTTCATCGGTAAATTAGGATTTATTTAACTGTCTAAAAGTGTCATCCAACACCATTCTCAATCTACTTACTCTTTGAATGCAAACATTACAACGTGTAAGAGTTTGCAAAATGTTTGAATAGCTTTCAAAACTCTGAAAATACTATTTTTAGAAATTAAACATTTAAAAGAATTCATAGTGAAAGCAAGTATGTCATGATTTAATTAAATGACCTATGAGCAGGACACTTCCTTGGGAAACTTAAAGGCATTTAAAACCATTATGTGAGGAGAGTGGGAGAGGGAGAGGGGGAGGGGGCTATGACGAAGACAAACCCAGCGTCATGTAGACGGCATGTTTTCCACATAAAGCATTACTCCCCTGGGACAGCCCAGTGAGAAAATTAAAGCTCTGTTAGGGGCAAGGGAAAGGACTCTTTCTTATTGTTCTCTGACTTCTATATGTATTCTGTGGCATATGCACTCCACAAAACTCACACAAAAGATACAAATAAAAGGTAATAAAATGTAAAGTTTATATATATATATATATATATATATATATATATATATATATATATATATGTCAGTTGCTTCTTTAAAAATGAGAATACCTAAACTGAAGAAGGTTAATCTGTTGAAGGTAAAAACCAGGGAAGTTGATGGCGGAACTTTTCTTCCATATGTCCTCTTCCTACATACTCATACAACCATTCCCACTGCAGACAGCACAAACAACAGACATAAAGTACCAAGTCATATGCTAACACATGGAAGACTGTCAAGAAATTTGTTAATTAAAATATACTTTGGTTTTATTGCCCATAAACCATCCATATATATATATATGATATATATATATATCATATATATATATCATATATATATACATATATATTTAGAACCAGGTAAACTATGAAACAATAAACTATAAAGTTCAGGAGGAAGTTGTTTGACCTTTCCATTGAAACCATAATATATTTCGGTATTAACAATTATAAAGCACTTAATATAATTAACTTTTAATTACCTCTTTCCAGAGCACATTCACATACAATGTTATTGCCAAATTAAAAAGGAAGAAAATAACTCAACTTTTAAAATACTTTTGCCTTAAGAAAACTGAGACACTGGCACAGAGTTCTTAGGAAGTGTTCTCTCTTTCCTTCCCAGTGTGACATGTGTGCCTGTCCCATGCCTTAGACGCCAAAGGACATGGATTCTCTCCCAACCGTGCAATGCTAGCGGCCTGTATTATTGTGCTCTCTCCTTTCCGGCATTACTTTCTTTCAATGATTTCTGTAAAATTATACTAGTGCTATTTGTTTCTTATATGACTTTTTGAGTATAGAAGTCCCATGACCTCATTTTCTCCCATAACTACTTTGGATTTTTTTTTTACTTTTATTGAGCTCTAGACTTTTCTCTGCTCCCCTCCCTGCCTCTCCCCTCCCCATCAGCCCTTCCCCCAAGGTCCCCATGCTCACAAATTTACTCAGGAGATCTTGTCTTTTTCGGCTTTCTACTTCCTATGTAGATTAGATTCATGTATGTCTCTTTAGTGTCCTCATTGTTGTCTAAGTTCTCTGGGATTGTGATTTGTGGGATTTATTTTTTAATGTTCCTGCCAAAGACTACTTATCAGCTGATGCGAGTAGTCTTTCCTTTCCGGTGCCATCAGGAACATTTTGAAGTTATGCAGTTGTGTATATTTTCCCTGGAGCATAAATGTGTGGTCCATGGGGCATCCTCATGACCAAAATATCCAGGCTTTGATGAACATGTTCTCAGGATTGACATGGGATCTTCTTGTACCAAATGTAGCTTCCCACCACCTTGTTGGGAAGGGACTGCCTGGTGTTGCCTTCTAGAGTACTTCACAGGTATTGGTGGGACATTTCACAAACCTTTACTCTGACCTTTCTCCATATTTTCTGATTCTCATCTGAAGATTTTAGCAGGACCTAAAAGAACAATGGCAAGATAAAGCTCCCTGGTGTTGTGTTGATAATTGTACTTTGCCTATCCAGAAAATACATCTGAGTGCAACTGAGTGGGCATTTGCTAGCACTTCCCTTGCCTATACTTGTTTTGTTTTTCTGGAACGTATTCCCTCTGGGAAAACCTGAATTTTGGTCACAGAATTTCTTGAGAGCTTAAAAATGCATCGGTTCTGCACATCACTTATCAGAATGAAATATGTCATAATTGGAGTTTATCAGCTACTCTGTTTGTTAAAACTAATGACAGCAAGTTGTAGGGGATAAGCTGGGTTGGATTGGTATGGTAGGAAAAGAAATGAGTATGTAAATATGACTAAAATACATTGGTCATATTATAAAAATTATAAAATATTTTAAAACATGCCAAAATGTCTACTGCTTTTCAGAAGAAAACTTTTCAAAGAAACAATATACATTTAAAATAATCTTCCCATCATACTATAATGCCTAACTTTCAAAAACAAAAAAACTTCTTTGTTCTTGATAATTAAAACTTTCAGATTGGCCTTTCATGTGTTTTCTGGTCTTTTTACATTTTCCTCAAGCTCAGATTAAATTAAAATAATATTTAGTTCTCCATTTTAATCACATCAGTAATTATTCAGAGAAAACTTTGTCAAAATATCAAAATATACCTGTTTAAATCTTAACTTTTGGTTGTCATTCATAAAGAGCAAGATAGATGAATCATTTCTAGTGTCATGACTTTATAGACTTTACATTATGTAATACATGCTGATAACTACTTGTAATAAGCAAACAGTGTTTTGAATTTTCACATTTCAAAATTATAGTTTATTAGCTCTCTGGTTTATTATAAATTCATGAGCAAGAGACTTTTCACAACCATTTTTATAAAATGCTTTTATTTTCAGCAAAATTGTAAGGTGTTTTTATAAGCACATAAATGATAATATCCTATAATACATTTTCCTTCAAAAGAGCCCAAACTAGTGCTACTTGCCCATAATTCAAATGATACATGCATACACATTTGCTGTTGAACATACAGAGGGATGGAAAGATATATGTAGCTATAGATATAGATATATATAGATATAGGTGTAGGTATATAGGTAGTTTGTATGTATGTATATATATACTATCTAGATATAGCTATGTATAAATGTACACAGATAAATAAATATACAGATAGATGATAAATATAGGCATAGATATTGATACATAGATACAGATATGCAGATTTGTACAAAGTTTTTCATTTGCTTCAGAAGTATTGATATTCTTAAAGACATTCCAACTGAATCTCTGTAATTTGATGAGTTTCAATCTCAGTGTTCCCTAAACTGCAGTCACTAGGGCAGCTCACTGGAGGGGTCACCACAAGATCTTTAGATCAGAAACACAAACTAGAATCTTAATCAGATGTTCTGGGTCATCTTTCACATGATTGTGATTTTGGTTCAAACCTATCAGGTCCGTTGATTATTTGGTGGCATCTGCTGCATTCCAATCACCATCTACAGGAGTGGCCAGGGATGCTAACCACTTTGCTCCAGCATTTTGTAAGCTAATGTATATTTTAATGAAGTGAACAGAGAAATTCCTGACAAGCATCAGCAAATTTGAAATAGAGTCTTTCAAATTTCTCATCCAGACTGGAAGTAATGAGACTTGTTCCATAAAGTGATAAAATTTATGCCATAAATTATCTCCAAAAGAAGAGTGCTTCACGAAGCAATGCTTCTCATTTGTTGGGATTAGATTTTTAAATAGTTGTTCAAATGGGTTGCTTTGTAAAAGGGAGTTGAGCTATATTTCCTAAAACTTTTGCTCATGATCAAGGAAATGAAACAAACCTGACGGCATGGAGCTTGATATCACCCGGTCAGAAAAAAGTCACTGATTTAGTGATTGCAATGAAACTTGGCCTCTAGAATTTATCCCACCCATCCCTGCATTCGCTCATCAGCTTCTAACAGGATTCTCAGAGACCTCTCTAGGAATCAAGTTTTTATTTCTCAGAATACTCAGGAGGTGTTTTGCTCTTCTTAAAAAAAAAAAAAGCATGTTTCAAATCAGGACTTTTTGCGAAAAATGTATTTTACAATGTACTAAAATTAACGTGATGAATGTGCACCATTCATATTGGCACATATTACAGATATGACTAACTTTTTTCAGTCCTTTGAGTAGTTCCACTGCATATACTCATGCCTTAAATTTAGTTAGCACAGTATTTTCTAATGCAATAAAAGTCTGTAATCATCTACTGCTAGATAAGTTAGTTGATGGGCTGCTTGTGGACTGACTTACCTGCGATCGGCACAATGAATGTTATAAATTTAAAATTACTTCAACAGAGTGAGTTTATGTTCAGAGACTGAATATTAGAACCCAAATAGTTATTTCATGACTCACAGTCCGGAATCTATTCCCTCAAAGTGTGCTTTGTGATATTTAAATAAAATGTGAACATCCCATTGAGTCAAAACCGTTTCCACACACTATGAGCACAGACAAAGCTGCTAGAGGTGTGGCTCAGCGTATGAGAAAGCACAGATTCTGCACAAATGGTTGCAGATTTTGTTCAATATTTATCGTCATGCTGAGACATCTTGTAGGTGCTAAGGATTCAGAGCCGAACAATGTATTATAAGGAGCTTAAAATGTATGAAAGCAATAGACAAGAACAAATGAAAAATGTTCAAAAACCAGTAAAATATTTTCATGAACAAAAGGTGGCTTTTAAACAGACACCATAGGTGACAGAAAATATGAGGTTGCCCATCTGCTTATTGTAACTTTCTGATTGGAATTTGTATGGCAAGCCTTACTGACAGTGATTATTTCTTCCTGGATATTTGAAACAATGTCACTGACAGACACCCCTAAGACCTGATGACTTGATTGTCATATATTTCTCATATCCAGACTTTCCTGAGATGTGGCAGAATGTGTCTCAGGCAAAACAATTGTACATTTCTATAAACACAGGGAGAGTTCTAACCAAATGGTATGTAAAACCATATTCATGTTATCTTACCTTAACCCTTAGGGATGGTCATATTAATTCCTACATTCTCAGAAAGAAAATATTTGACAATTTTCTAAAATTATTTTGTTATTCCAGTAACTTAAGTTTCTGGTTCCCAGGCTATTACCAATTTAAAATGTCACAAGTATCCATGACACTGTTTCCAGGATTCCAGTCCATCTCTTTTCTCCAACATTTTCAGATCATGGTGACTTTGCAGTTCAATTTCAGCTATGAGGTCTTTGGAAGCTAAACATTTTTAACCAGATGTTTCTTCCCATGCTTCCCATTCTACTACTAAGGAAGAAAGTTTACCTTCTAGTTACCTAAGCCAATACTTGAGTCACTGGCTACTTTATCCAATCATATTCATCTAATATATACACATTTTTATATGTGAGTTTGGGAATGAGGCGTTTGTAATCTAGGGTCAACTGGGGCAGCTCTTGTCACAGATGCAATGTATTCAGCGACAATGGGAATTACAGGTAATCCCTATAGTCTCCGCTTATAGTTCCACATTAGCCATTCCAATCCACATAGTTAGAGATGTAACTACAAGATACATATAATATACATATATTATAAGATGCATATTGTACTCATGCCATTTAAAATGAACATTAGCAAATAAGCATTAGCTGTAATCATAACTACAAATATTTTTATGAAAATGTAAATGTATCAAATATTACAATGGTTTTAAAATATTGCTTAGAAGCAAAGCATTTGGGGGGATTTCTTCAAAAGGAGAAATAAAATGTTAGAATAGTGTCACTTCATCATTTACCTCCCCTCATATCTGGCTCACAAAACCACATAGCTTTACATGTTCTTATTTTTAAAAAGGCAGAAAAACTAGTAAGAATATTTTCCCATCTACTTATTTCAGCACTCTCTGTTCCTCCAAAGACAGCTTTATTCCTTAATCTTTGATTTTATGGGAACATTTTTAGGTTTAATCTGTAGTTTTAGCGTTGAAGGATCCAATAAAGGGAAATTTGTACCAGTTTGGTGCTTAAGATGGGAAGCTTTATGACAAATACCAAACCTTGCAGTTTTACACTATAAGGTGGGAGGGCTTTTAAAAATCTGAACTTAATACAAGAGAAGCTAAGTGGTTACTTTTCCTAACTTTCCACTGTCTAGAAAGTTCTGTTCAAAAATGCAAAGGAAGACAGAGGTCATAGAGATGTCAAATTGAGAAAGAGAATATCAATGTCATCAAAGTCAGTAGGACTTGGCAAGGCTGGCAAGATCAGGAATGGGCCTCACTAGGAGGTCAGTGGGTGGAGTTTGACTGAATCCTGACAGCCAGAAGTTTAATGATGGAAGAAATAATGGTGGTGGAGGATGTAGGCAGGACTCCTCAGGCTGTTTTGGATACAGTCTGAAAACTGGATAAGTGAAGGCAGATTAGAGAGTGGACATGCCAGGCTGGACGGGGATACACATTCTAGACACATTGAGTCCAGAAGATGGATATGGTGGGGAATGATGGGATAAGGTCTCAAGGAAAGATAACTTGAAAGAACAAATCAATACAATAAGAAGAAGACTATTAGAGATTTTATGGTCAGAAATAAATAACCATGGAACATTAATAAGCCAAGTTCAAGGATAACTAGGAGATACTGATAATTAGGAAGATAATTTTGTCTTCGTAATTTGTTTCATTTCTCAATACCCTTTCAAAATTTTCAGCATACTTTCATCACCAATCATTTCTGTCTCAGTTCTCCCTATTAGCATTTTCTGGGATTCCAAAGCAGGCCTCTGCACACATATCCACCATGTATTGCTTTCAGTCTTTGTTAGTTCCTCTAAGACTCCACCAAGCAGAATTCCAGACTTCAAAATGTAAGGATACCAAATTTCCCCAAATAGAAGCCATAGGCCTTAAATGCCTCCCTAACATCACAGCTCATATTTTCACTGATAAATTCCCACAATAACTCTCATACACTAACTGCAGGAATTAGTAAATTTCTCAACATGAAGTGCATATCCTTCATAAGCAATTTTCTCCAATGTTAGTGGTAAATCCTCTGGACCTGGTCTATGTGGACAAGTACGAAGATCACAGGATATCAGTTATTCAAATGACGCCATGGTGGTGTTTCTTGTTGTCAAGCAACAGGGTGGAATTCGGTCACACTCCTACTTTCAAATCTCTGCCCTTTGCTTATTCATAGGACCTAGAAAAATGTTAAACCTCTGCCAACTGATTCAGTAATCTATGAGATGATAAAATTCCTTTCTTGAAGCGTGACAGAACTAAGAAAACTGATAATATACAATTTCTTAGTACAGTAATAAACAATAAAGTTCAAGTTCATAACAAAGCATGGGATAAGGTGATGGATTATTCTACAAAGCTTACACTTAATGGGTAGAGATTTTGTGTGTTATTTTCAATAAACCAATATGTCACACTTAAACATCACATTTTATTACAGCTTCTACTAACTAATTCTCTTATCCAAAAACTAAGACTATTAGAGTGGGCTATCATTCTTCAAGCAAAAACTAGAGACTAAGTGAGTTTTTAAAATAAGTAATGCACTGGTTTCTACCTCGCTTAAACTACTTGAGACAGAACATTGATTACCCAAATTACTTGGATAGTTATTTCTGAAAGAACTAAGAATGAGCCAGGTGGTGGTGGCATGTGCCTTTAATCCCAGCACTTGGGAGTTAGAGGAAGGTGGATCTCTGTGAGTTCAAGGCCAGCCTGGTCTACAAGAAAAGAAAGAATAGATGAGAATTTTGGACAGTAGTCCCAGAGGAATATGAGAGGGTTTCATTAGATCAGTTTGTAGGTATAGAACTACGGCATCATTCTTGAGGCAGAAGTTCCTGAGAGCAAATAGCTTAGTTAGAAAAGTGTGGACAATGTATGACTTCTAAGAGTGTAGACCTTTCATCTTAGGAGTCGAAACCTAGATTCTTGAAGTGTAGAACTAGAATCTTAACAAGATGAAAGGGTCACTGGAATTTTATAGAAAAGAAACTGAAAATCCATTTATTCTTGGTTTGTAAGTACTGTAAAGATGAAAATTCCTTCATTGTATTATTAATCATTATATTATTACAATGTATTATAATCATTATATTATTACAATGTATTATAATCATTGTATTATTTTAATTATTTTCCCATTTTCATTTTAGAGTCTTTGACTCTTGCTTAAATGGTGGATTTTTAAGTCAGTTGATTTTAGTTCATTTCTCAAAGCAAGCAGGCAAGTGTAAGATACTCAAAAATTATTCCAGGAGGCTAAATCTGAATGTTTGGATCCCAAATAAATTTTTTATAGCATCCACACCGATAAGCTGCCATTTAAGCTTAAGTTGCCTTGAAAAAGTGTACAAGAAGGGTCAGGATATGCATTTATCATTTTCTCATTTCCAGAAACTCACCTGTCTTAGGAAGCAAAACGACCAATTGCAAAATTGATTTCATACGTTCTAATATCTTCTTTCCCAGAGGAAAGTAAAGCAGTCAGTGAATCCAGAAACCAAACGGCAAGTTTGCTGTCCAAACTTCTCTGCAAAAGTAGGGCAGTGGTGGAGAACCACTTATTATTCACAGAGACCTGAGCTGTGCCTCATGTTGGCTTAGGTATACAGGTCGCCTTTCTTTGGGGGCAGAATGATCACATGAGTGGTGGATGGAATTAAAGTCAATATGAACACTAATGTCTTGTCTTCTGACAACATATGAATGTGCAAGCATTAAGTCATAGGAGAAAAGGGGCTAATCTGAGATTTGTTCCTAGCCCTCTCCATGTGAATGGTGTCGCTGTGAGCCCAGCAATGAAGTTCACTGTGTTGTAGCAGACTGCGCAGTTCCTGAGTGTGTCAACCCAATCTATGAACCAGAGCAGTGTTGTCCTGTCTGCAAAAATGGTAAGAATGCCCTGCATTAGCTTTCGAGACGGGGTTAGAACGAGGCATCAGTATTTCACACCGGCATGCCATTCAGTGCAAAAGCCTCTAAGAGCTGCTTCTGGCTTTTCAATGTGGGCAGCACTGGCATGTATGTTTTTCTGAAACCTTAAAGTGAAAATGTACTAGGGATGGGTGAATTGAGTAGCTTCTCATCTGGGGAATTAGAGTTCTTGCAAGCTAGTTTTGTTGTGACCCATATTATTTATTGTTATTTTATAAGGAGACTGTTGGAGATAACACAGTACCAAACTTCTGTACTGATTGCATTTCTCACTATTTTGGAACCTGTGAAGTAATTTTCTAAATTTCATGGTGTATAGTGCATCCAAAGACAAAGATTGGAGAAAATGTCGGCTATTTGGATTTGAACATAAATAAAACTTCAAGTTTAAGTTATCCAAGAATATAAATTGAATTATAAGCATACTTAAATTCAAGCAAGAAAGTCTAAAACTGATGTGGGGGGAGGAGTAACCAAGATTTTTGTTATAGAAAGGCCCTGTTGTCACAGAAATTGCTATAGATGAGAAAGTGACTTATATTTAAGATTACGGATCCATTTTTCCCCTAATGAAATGGAATCGTTGAGAAAGTTACAGTATTTTAGTCATCTGAAATCATCATAGTGCGCTAGAGAAAACATTGCAAAGATCATACAATCACACTCTTCCTCCTGGTCATGTTCTGCCAAAAGAGAGGAAACACTTCACTAGCTAACAGTCAACAAATGCTCCACGGACATTCCCATGTACTTGGAAGGGAAAGAGGTTGTCACCCCCCTCATTAGTCTATCGCTGAACTGATGTGCTCTTGGATGAGTATCTGTGGCTGTCTCTTAGGAAACATACATACATACATACTACATTTTCAATTTATATTAACTCACCTACTAATCTTTTCCTTAACAGATGGGTTAATTAGTTTAAAAATAGCATAATATTATTTAAAGACAAAGCAAAAGAGACTCCTATTGTTTTCAAAATAAATTTTGTGGTTTTGTATCTTCCCAAAACACTAATCAAAACCCCATCTGATGTTTTTCCGGGCATAGGCTTTCCTGTTTCTTATCATATAAGTCCATTACATTATTAAATTGCTCGCTTGACTTCTCATTTTCTTCTTATCCAGCTGACTTATAGTGACCATTTCTGATTCAGGAACTGGAAATAAATACATCCCTTCAGTTCTAACGTGCCTTCTATATGCAAAGATACATGATTTAAAACTTCATATTTCTGAAAAGGTTTAAAGAAACTGGAAAAGATACAAGAAAGAACAGTAAGATGATTTAGTGTTTGGAAAAATAGGACCTGGGAGGATAGACTGGAGGGGTTAGCATAATTTGTCCAGGAGAGAAGGCTCAGGGGAAAAGTAACTGTCATGAAGTATATGAATGGTTGGTCTAAAGTAGAAGAGAACTTGTTATTTTTCATTTTCTCCAAGGATAAAAAGAAGGAAAGCTCAGCTACCCAATCAATCTTTAAAAATGGGATTGACAAGTCTTTAGCTGGAGACTTTTTTTCTTTTTTCTTTCTTTTTTTTTTTGGGTTTGGAAGTAACCAGCTAAACAGGTCCTTGAGAATATTTTCTTCCCTGCTAGCCCTAGTTAACTTTGCTCCGCTTTTAGAGCAAGTGCTTACAGTATGCACTCAGCCTTCCCTCAGAATTAGAGATTCTAGTCCATGTATTTAGGATGCAGTATAAATGCATGTTTCTAATAAATTACCCCAGATACCCAACACAAGCCTATACAATATCTAGACTTCATGCCTAGTCAAATGCTCAGATGGCCATTTTAAACTAGCCATATTTAATATATCATTATTCAAGATTAGCTTGCATTTTACATATATTAGAATTTTTCTTCAAATAAAACTCTCTTTGCACATGTGTATGGAACAAGCTTTGAGACACCTATTCATAAAACTGATGAGTTCATGCTACGTACACAGTGTATTAATTAATTTTTCTGATGCTGTGTTCCTGGCATAGTTTACAAACACCATTTCTGCTTCATCTTGTACTTCCAAGCAAATTATTACTTTTTAAAATAATAAGGGAAATGAATCTGGATTTAAATAAGTATGAATACTACCTCTTGCTATAACATAATAGTAAGAGATGTTTTAATATCAAATGTCATTAATTTGACAATTATTCTCAAAATATAAAGTATGTTAACTGCCAAAGGGCATTGATCAAAAGGACCAATAAGAGCCTCTGAAACCTGTATTTTATTAATGAAACAAACTGCGCCCACACTTGAGTTGCTAATTTTCTAAGCATAGTTAAGAAAATAGAAGCAGATCACAGATTGCACATATGTAGAAGAGCTAGAGAGTAAATAAATATCATAACAGACTGTAAGTAGGAGTGTATTGAAATTCCAGCACATAGTAAGCTGATCTTATTATATTAGATGATAAATTTGTCCATTATAGTGAAAACTATTACATAAAAGAATGTTTCTTATCTTCTAAGATTAAAGTAAAAGCACAAGTTAAAAACTTGCCCTATGGATCAGGTAGAGGCAGTAGATCTTAATTTATACATAGTCCTTTAACATTCTGTGTATTTTATTAAATCTTTATAAATATTGGTGACTTTGGCAAACAAATTTTTCATTTTACATAAATGCTGGTATTGTCTTGACAGTCAAATTTTTCCTTCTTTGTGAAACAAGATTGATTTTTCCAGCTTCCTGGGTTAGAATGTGCCCAAAGTAAGATGAAGTAAAGATAGAAACAAAATCGTTAAATTGGTTGGGTATATCATATTTAACCTTAAAATTTAGTATGAAGTAATACAAAAGTCCTTGCTTTGAAATTATTCATAAGCAAACAAAGTAGGAAAACAATATATTGGTAATTGAGAAACAACTGTAACCAACGAGAATGATAACAATTATTACAAAGCTGAGAATTCTTATTTTATAAAATGCAATTTAATTTCTTCCCTAGATATTTGTCTCATAATTTGTACATATTAATTTGGTAGCATGAAACTTCTAGAACTTTTCTATGATTATGTTAAGAATGAAGGAGAATTTTTAATTTCTTTGTCTTGAGGATTATCTCAAGTAAGATGTCTAGTGGTTCTGAATAAATACGAGAAAGTCACAAAAAGACTTCATTCTTACTAATTTAGTTTAGCACTAAGAAAAACTGTGCGTGTAATCAGGGTAAGAAAACATTAGGGAAAGATATGAATGGCCAAACAGGGGATGTGTAACAATCGTATTAAAGGACACATAAGCTCTGCACACCTGCAAGAGCTGGTGAAGCAAAGGCCCACTTGAAAACCATAACAGCTCAAATTCTGCCAATTTTCATAATATTATGTTACTTTGACATACCTTTTATCCACAGACCTTTCCATGCTAATTAATGAGCACACCTTACAGGGGTGATTGTTTGTTTTAATAGTATGCAAAAATAAATAATAAATTAGTATTAGTATAATATTTGCTAACAAAAACATTTCCGTTCTGGGAGTAGTATAAATATTTTATTTGGAAACCAATCATAACATATATGGTTAATAACCAAGAATGTATATTGTTTTTTAAATGGGAAGTAACATTTGTAGCAATTTCTTATTCTTAAGCATTCATGCAACTTTTGAGTTTTCTAATCATTTTAATGATTTATGTTTAAGTCATTAGAAACCATGTTTATAGATGGCAAAGGTATGGCTTTGCAAATGAAGTATGTGAGAAGTTAATAAATATTTCTATCACTAAAGCACTAACACCATTAAGTTTATTTTTATAGACATTAATTTTTTCATTGGATTATTGTCAGTTATTATTTGTGTCACTGAAGAAAAAGTTACCTCATAGAATCTGTGAGAGCCAGGACCCTCCCCTAACCCTCATCAAGTGAGCAGCTTCATCTCTCTCTTAACTAAGCTAAAGTTGACACAAACCCTACCGAGATAGTTAACTCTGCACTCCTTACTCTCTTCCAGTTTAATGGTCATGAAAGTCCGGCAGGTAGTAGGTTAGCCAGAGGAGCAGAGAGAAAGGAAAACTGCGTCAGAGTGGCAGGTTATAAATAAATAAAAGTTGAAACTCTCTGTATTCTCTAACACGTCTAAAGATTTACCATGAACAATTGCTAATAGCCCTAATATGCACACAGAGTTCCTTGAAATTAATAAGAAATAAAAACCAAATCCATGGGGTACGAAATGAGCAAATAATTAATAAATAATTTCTCAGAAGAAAATAATTTCTAATAAATTGAGAAATGTGCTTAACCAAAATGAATCAGAAATTACAAGAACAGGATACCAATTTTGTATTAATAATGTTCTAATAGTGACAAAACTTTGCATTGATAAAAATGTTCAGAAAAATGTTGAGAAAATGTTGGACAACTTTTAGGAAAAGCATTTTCTATGAAAATTTTCATTTCTTTTAAAGATGACTATTGTTCAATGCGCATTTTGTTCCACATTCATGCACAAAGTTTTCACTGCATTTTAAGATTGAGAAGGTGGCGCGAAACCTTATTGTTTTCAGTGGAGTGGTGAAATACAGCACAGCCTTTGAAAACACACTACTAACATTTTCCTGTACCATCTAAACCAATAGAACTCAGCAATGTATACTATATCTACAATGAGATGCATATACTAAGTGTACATTAAATTGTACGGAAATAGAAAGGCACCTATTATTACTTATATAGTAGAATGGTTATGATGAGAGCCAAGGAGATAGCTCAGCTGGTAGATGCTTTCCATACAAGCCTGAAGACCTTTGGATCTGCAGCACCCTTGTCAAAATCTGCTAACTATACATCTGAAATCCAGGCACAAGGGATGGACACAATCAGATCACCAAGTCCCACTGAATTGGTTAATTGGAGCTTCATTGGAAGGCTTGCTCTCAAAAAGCTTTATGAAGAGTGATTAAGGAAGACACATGGTATAGAATTTTGATTTCCATACATCCACATATACATGTGCATGCAAAAATACTCACAGAGAAAAAGAAGAGGGGAGGAGGAGAGGAGATGGAGGGAGGGAAGCAGAGAAAGAGGGAGCAGGAGAATGTAATGATTCAATTGTTACTTGTAGGGGTCAGAAATTAGAAAGGAAAGGGAGAAAAATTAAAATATTTTCAATTCAGTAGATGCACACTGATCATAAAAATAACAAAATCCTGCGGAAAGTCATAAATATAATGCTCCAATGTTGGGGGAGAAGCCACTTGTTTGTCCCGGCTGCCCAGAACCAAAATAATCACACAGAAACTATATTATTTAAATCACTGCTTAGCCCATTAGCTCTAGCTACTTATTGGCTAACTCTTATATTGATTTAACCCATTTCTATTAATATGTATATCGCCATGTGGCTGTGACTTACTGGCAAAGATTCAGCATGTCTGACTCTGGCAGCTCCATGGTGTCTCTCTGACTCTGCCCATCTTTCTCCCAACATTCACTCCCTTCTTCCCTGCCTACTTAAGTTCTGCCCTATAACAGGCCAAGGCAGTTTCTTTAATTATTTATGGTAATCACAGCAAACAGAGGGAAATCCCACATCACTCCAAAATATAAACAATGCTCAATCTCAACTCACTATTAATCAGATTTGAATATAAGTAAATACTTTTATTATTTCTATGCATTGCACAAGAAGAGTTCTAGAAAAATAAATGACAACTTTTAAACAATGATTCAGGGACTGGAATGGGCGCTAGAGCACAGGAGATGTGAAAACAGTGGACTTGGGCTTTCATTTAAATAAGCCTTCTTATTGAGTGGATGCTTTAGACACCTATTGTACTTCACATTTTAAAAATTTCATCATACACTTAGGATAAAGACAATGTAAACACCATTAAACTTTTCCAGAGAAGATGCAAGAAAGAGATGAAATTTTTTATAATAGAGCATAATACTGACTAAAGAAAAACAAAGATTTCAAACTAA
Organism: Myodes glareolus; assembly: GCF_982192425.1. Lineage (NCBI taxonomy): Eukaryota > Metazoa > Chordata > Mammalia > Rodentia > Cricetidae > Myodes > Myodes glareolus. The sequence continues at coordinate 13,320,881 of NC_142026.1, forward strand.
AAAGAAGAGCAACAATATTTATAACTTTATGTGAAAATTAATTATATTTATATATTTATTTATATGTGAAAAATAATTATATTTTTAATAAAAATATAATTAAGTTCATATTGAATGGCTTTAGTTCATAGATCTTACTGGCAAGTGTGGTTTATAAGTTATATATCACCAGTGGTATGAAGTAACATTTTTTCAACAAATAACATGATATTTCTGTAAAAATGTATAATAATCACATTACAAGTATTGAGTAGAGATAATGAGTGTCACATGAGTTCAGGCCCAGCTTTAACTGTGCCTTAATTTCTATTCAGATTCATTGAAAATTGTTTGTCTTCAGAGATTTGGGGTAAGGTATTTTATCCTTTGTTAGCAAACAAACTAGCAGTCTTTTAAAACCTATGCTTTCTCACCATGTAGGGTTTATGGCAGATTTGAGAATAGTTAACATGAGAATTCTATTATAATTTCTCTTATTTCTATATTTGAGAAATATAGAAATTTCTGCATCCAATTAAAGACATTATATAAAAGTCAGTAAGTCAACACCACAACACAACCATACCACCACACAGTCACACCACCACACAGCCACAGTCACACCACCACCACCTCGGTGACAATCACACCACACCACCACGGAAAAGAACCAAACATCCCCATAAAGTAAATAGATAGTTTTTGCATGATAAAATACATCAAGCTCATCCAAAAGGAAAAGAATCATGTTTGATAGGTAAACACTAATGACATTTTTAATAAAACTATTTGGATGATGATATCACTTTTATTTTAGATAGATGATAGACAGATGGGTAGTGATAAATAGATGACAAGTAGATAGATAGATAGATAGATAGATAGATAGATAGATAGATAGATAGATAGATAGACTAATAGATGATAGATGAATGGGGAAATAACTAACAGAGGCATGAGAGATGCAGATGGATAACAGGTAGGTAGAGATTTGCAGACAGATGAGAGACTCACATCTGGTAAGAACCAGGTTATCATGAGTAGAAAAGAGAACAAAAATTAGAAACAGGTAAAACACTCCTCATATACAACAGATGTAATAATACACTTGGAAACATAAGAAAATTAAATATTAAATATTTTGGAATTGAGTAAATTGGCAAGTTACAAAAGAAATATACAAATTTCTATATATGTGTCTATTTACATAAAATATAATAAAATGTCTTTAAAATAAAGTTAACATTGGTGCCTAATGCAAAGATACTAATGAGATATAATAAAAGTTCATAAAGAGACTTAACTATGAGAGAAAATCTGGTATATGATTAAATCATAACTGAAATCACTGCAGAGATGGTTTGTAGAATAAATGTGTTAGAACAGCTGAACAGTTATCAAAAAAATACTTTAAAATTTATATCCCATAATTCAGTACAAATTTCATCAGATTAAGTATGATTTTCTTTTTGCATCTTCTGTATGTGCGTGGTAGCATGTGTGTATATGCATATTTTGATATGTGTGTGGCATGTGTATGTGGTTGCCCATGGTTAATGTCATTCTCCAAGGAGCTTCCATTTTATTCATTGAGTCTCTCAACCAAACCCTGAGCTTGAAGATCTGTCTAGCCTCTCTGGATAGTTTGATCTGGGAATTCCCTGTTGCCACATTCCACTTCTGGAATTGTAGGCAGCTGCCTTGACCACTCAACGTTTAAGTGTTTTTTTTTTTTTTTGCAGATCCAAACTCCATTTCCCTATATCCTCAGTCACTAAATAGAAATAACTTTCTTAAAAGTAAAACTGGGCAAATCCATACATAATCTTGAAGTGGCAGAAAAAAAAATCACTATATTGTGCAAAATTACAAAAAACATTTCATACAAATTTAAAACTGGAACAAAAATTAATCTTAATATTGCTGAGTGTCTTTGCTTATATAAAGTACTATTAAACATCCATAAAGGGAAAATCCCACATCTATATTTTATAAATTGATGAATAATTCATATGTGTTCCAGAGGGAATAAAACAAAAACTATCCTTATATTCTCATTCCTTCCCCTCTTCAACTAGACCTTGGGAGCTCAGTCCAGTGCTCTGATGTGGGTCTCTGCCTCTGTTTCCATCTGTTGTTGGGTAAAGGTTCTATGTTGATATTTAAGATAATCATCAGTCTAACTACAGGGCAAGGCCAGTTTGGGCACCCTCTCCTCTATTGCTGGGAAGGAGCGAGCATAGGAGCAAACTAGTCTCTCTGAATGTGTTTGACAATTGTATGGCTGGGGCAGACCGAGGGGCCACTGGCAGTGGTACTGGGATTTATCTTTACTTCATGTACTGGTTTTGTGGGATCCTGTTCTCTTTGGGTGCATACCTTGCTCAGCCTAGATGTAATAGGGAGGGCCTTGGACCTTCCACAAAGCAATGTGCCTTACCCTCCCTGAGGATTAGATGGGAGTGGGGTGGGAGTGTGTGTGGAGGTTATGGAGGGGAGGGAGGGAGTGGGAATTTGGATTGGTATTTTCTTTAAAAAAAACTATTTTATTAAAAAAAACCCTACCCTATCACTATATGGACAGCTCAAATATACTTAAAAGAAAGAAAATGAATTTTTATTTGATTCACTTTTTCACTCTAATATAATGTTTGATAACCAACTTTACTGCATTAAATAGGCATTCTTCTGCATTGCTGATGGATGTAGAAAGAAATTTGATAATGTGTACAAAATTCAAGCACATGTACCTTTTGCCTTAGAAAGCTCTACAAATGAACAATTTTGCTCATATCTAGTTTCTAATTAATGAGAACTTATCATAAAAGTTTTTATAAATAAATGTAGATTTAAATTTTATTTTCTAAAAGCAATAATAGATATATTACATTTTAGATATATTACATTGTATGTTGCATATATTACATTTAGATCAAAAGAATGAATGATACAGTAATAATTAAGGGTATTTTAGGACAAAATTTTAATTCAAGTCATAATAGTTTACTTAAGTATATGTATATATACATATGACATATGTTATTCATATATATATATATATACGAATAACAGATCTGTTATTCAGATCTATATATATATCTGTTATATATATACATACATATATATATGTGTGTATATATATATATATCTGTTATAACAGGTCTAGCAAAATGGCTTAGTTGGTAAAAACATTTCCTGCCAAGTTTGCTAATTGGAGTTCAATCCCTGAGACCCATATTGTTAAGTGAAAAAAACAAACAAGTGACTCTGCCTTAACATACACACCATGGTGCACACACATACACAGACACAAATGTATGCATATAACACTACACTCAAAAAATAAATAAATGCACAAATAAATAAGTATCAATTAAAATTATAACGCCAATCAGGTTAAAATGAAGATAAATCTAAGTTCTTAATTCTCTCTTTTAAAAAAAAATTTCCACCTCCTCCCATTTTCCTCTCCCTCCCCCCACTCCCTTTCCAGTCCAAAGAGCAGTCAGGGTTCCCTGCCCCGCGGGAAGTCCTTCCCCCACCATCCAGGTCTGTGAAGGTGAGCATCCAAATAAACCAGGCTCCCACAAAGCCAGTCCATTTGGTAGAATAAAAACCCAGTGCCATTGTCCTTGACTTCTCAGTCAGCCTTCATTGACAGCCACATTCAGAGAGTCCGGTTTGATCATATGCTCCATCAGTCCCATTCCAACTGGCCTTGGTGAGCTCCCATTAGATCAGCCCTGCCTTCTCAGTGGGTGGATGCATCCCTCATGGTCCTGACTTCCTTGCTCATGTTCTCTCTCCTTCTGCTCCTCATTTGGACCTTGGGAGCTCAGTCCAGTGCTCCAATGTGGGTCTCTTTCTCTATCTCCATCCATCGCCAGATGAAGGTTCTATGGTGATATGCAAGATATTCATCAGTGTGGCTATAGGATAGGGCCAGTTCAGGTACCCTCTCCTCAGCTGCCCAAGGAACAAATTGGGGACATCCCCTTGGACACCTGGGAACCCATCTAGAGTCATGTCTCTTGCCAAACTTAAAATGGCTTTCTTAATTAAGATATATACTTCCCTGCTCCAATATCCACCCTTCCTCCATCCCAACCATCCCATTCCCTTAAGCTCTCCCCATCCTCCCCTTCTCACTTCTCTCTCCCCATCTCCCCTTACCCCCACTCACCCCCAATCTTTGCCCCAATTTTTTGCCTGGCAATCTTGTCTACTTCCAATAACGAGGAGGATAACTATATGTTTTCCTTTGAGTTCACCTTCTTATTTGGCTTCTCTAGGATCATGAATTATAGGCTCAATGTCCTTTAATTATGGCTAGAATCCACTTATGAGTGAGTACATACCATATTTCTCTTTTTGAGTCTGGGTTACCTCACTCAGGATAGTGTTTTCTATTTCCATCCATTTGTATGCAAAATTCAAGATGTCACTGTTTTTGACCGCTGAGTAGTACTCTAATGCATATATATTCCACATTTTCTTTATCTATTCTTCCATTGAGGGGCATATAGGTTGTTTCCAGTTTCTGGCTATTACAAATAATGCTGCTATGAACATAGTTGAACTAATGCTTTTGTAGTATGATAGGGCATCTCTTGGGTATATTCCCAAGAGTGGAATTGCTGGATCCTGAGGTAGATTGACTCCCAGTTTCCTGAGAAACTGCCACACTGACTTACAAAGTGGTTGCACAAGTTTGCATTCCCATCAGCAATGGATGAGTGTTCCCCTTACTCCACATCCTCTCCAGCAAAGGCTATCATTGGTATTTTTGATTTTAGCCATTCTGACAGGTGTAAGATGGTATCTCAAAGTTGTTCTGATTCGCATTTCCCTGATCACTAAGAAGGTTGAGCATGACCTTAAGTGTCTTTTGGAATTTAAGGAAATATCAAATTTTCTATGCAGTGTAATATTTTTATAAGTTGACAAAATTTTGTTTTGTTTTGTTTTGGAGACAGGCCTTGCATATGTAGCCATGGCTGACCTTGAATTTGTTATCCTCCTGAGTACTAGAATTACAAATATAGACCTCAGTATCTGAGCGATGGAAACAGAGAATGCATTTAGTACCAGTGTGGATCCCAGCTTACTAATTATGGAAAAGTAATGTATAAAACTATAATTTTAACCTTTAAAATGTGATATATGAATTAAAATAAATAAGCAAACGTAAACAAAAAATGGAAAAGTTACTAAGGTATATCAATTAATCTTCCTATTACTGTGGCCAATTGTTTAACAAAAGTAACTTATAGGAAACCATGTTGATTTCAGCTCATGGAGTAAAGATGTAAGACTGTGATGAGCCAGTCACATTGCAGAGAAAGATGAATACTGTAGACCCTGCCCATACGACAGTGACACACATATAGAGAGGGCCTTCCCATTCTCTCTGAACACACATTACAGACACACTAAGTAGTTTCCTTGGTGATCTAAATCCTGTCATCTTGATAATCAAGATAAATCATTCAAGAAGGTCTCAAAATTTAATATTTGCTATTACTAGTCAGCTAAGTCTATATAGATGCATAGATACAGAATAGGTGATAAAAGGTAGATGGATGGCTAGATAGATGACAGATAGATAGATAGATAGATAGATAGATAGATAGATAGATAGATAGATCTAGATAGATAACTAGATAGATAGATAGATAGATAGATAGATAGATAGATAGATAGATAGATAGATAGATATAGATAGATAGATAGAGATAGATAGATAGATAGATGGATGGATGGATGGATGGATGGATGGATGGATGGATAGATAGATAGATAGATAGATAGATAGATAGATAGATAGATAGATGGATAGATAGATGTTAGTGTGTCTAAGGGACCCTATTTGGTTTTTAAAAGCTGGAAGAAATTATGCAAATTATTAATAATGCTTAAGTTCTTACAATAAATGTACATTATACTTGTAATTTAAAATTATTATTTAAAAGACAAAACAGAAAAATCTATAGCCAAGATAACATAATTTTTTATTTTATAATTTTGTGATTAAATAATTAATGACATGTCACTTATTAATTGTGGAAATTGTGCTATAATTCCTTGCTATAATTTGTACTCTGTAAATTAATTAACCAACTAATAATTTCTTCCACTTGACTTTTCAGCTCCTTTATAAGATTCCTTTTTAAGCAAAGGAAAGCTTCATTGCCCATTTTACGCACCTATTAGGAAAATTGCTAAAATATGCACTTAATATATCCATTTGCATTTTCATGAAACTATTCTGAAAAATAGGTTTTAATTGAGTGCAAGTCTTTCACTTTAACTTACTATTTTCTCACTTCCTCTTAGACAGTTCATGCCAAGCATTACCAGGTTGTAAAACAAACATGCTGGAGATAAAGCCCTTCCCGGGGAACAGTAGAGCACACGTCCATAGGCATCAGAGACTCTTAAATAGTGCAAGAGGGCAATGTGTCCCGTGCGAGGCAGCTTCAAAGTCTGCCTTTCTCTAACTCTTCCACAGAAGGTCGGAATTACCTTATTCCTGTAGTGTAGATGGCAAACGAAATAACAACGAAGGGCTATTAAATTAGCCACAAACATTAATTCCCCATCTTTTCATAAAACATCCTCTAAAATATAAAGGAAAATACTGATGTTTATATTCTATTGGTTCAACTTTTTAACCCATCAGCAAACTAGATTTCAAAAGCCTTACTTTACAGTGTTGATGGAATGAAGACTAAAACCACAATCATTTCCCACTAGAGCCATCTCCCTTATAACGACCTGTATAACTACCTGCACTTAGGACAACTCAGAGAAGAAGGCCAGCGTGCAAAGATCATTTGAATTTTTCCTTACCATATTTCCCCTAATATATGGGGATAGCTTTTTTCGTATATATTATTCAGAACAATGAGTCTGTTTCCCCACACACAGTACAAATCTTTTTGGTGATAGAAATATGTTTTAAAGAAATAAGTGAGTAAAGACCTGTTTTCTATCTGATTAAAGAAGAGTTACATTTTTTTTAAAAGAAATGATTCTCTGAATTGTTTCAGCTGTAAAATGTGTAATGCATTCTTTTTCATACAGAGGAGTTTGCATATGGTGAACCTGGGATGCATTCTGAGGTGGGAAGGAAGGTTTATTAATTGTAGTTTAGTTCAGCAAGGGACCAGCCTGCATGCCTCAGGTGATAGGAGACATGGCAAGACAATCTACCAGAAAAAGCTGATTGCTTGGAGAAATCAAGTATAGCTTGAAATTATACTGCTTTATAAACTCGCTATGGACAAGCAAGGCTTCTATTGGTTAAATACAGACTTTATGTAATGTGTCAGTCATTTTAGTGCAAAATTAATGACACAGTTTAGCTAGTATTCTTCTTAATGATGTATTTTATCTAATTATAAAGACTGAGTGTGTTAATGACTGAAGCATCCTTGAATATATAAGGCTAAGGGCTTGATAAATGAGAGCCGGTGTTACATTTAGTAGTTCTTAGATTAATTATCGTCATTATACTAAGAACTGAGAAAACATGTGAAAAGGGCAAACACTTTGCTCAGCATACATTATCAGTCGGTGTCCTTCCCCAGAACTGTTTCCCAGCATCCTCTGTGCCTTGGAACACAAGGTAGTACCTCACCAGGTGTGCTTTCTTCTAGGAACCAGCTTTCCCTGCCGTCCAGGCTGTGTTCTCTCTACATGCAAACCAACTGCTTCTATTCTATAAATCAGTCATCTGATGAGCCCAGGATTCCTCAATGGCAGGAAAATAAGTGTAACTTAAGTAGGGTCTTCAATAATCAAAGTCTCAGTATTTTCTTCAACTCCTTAGGGACATTTTGAAAATCTTATAAATGAAATAGTATGAACATGTGTACCCCATATATGTGTGAGAGAGAAAGGAGAGAGAGAGAGAGAGAGAGAGAGAGAGAGAGAGAGCAGGTTTTGGATTGATTAGGCTAACTCTGTGTTCAACATTTCAGTAATAACAGATAATTTCACATAATGCCTGACTTGAGTGTTTTAATAGTCAAGAGAGTGATGTTAATTTGATGAGAACATATCAAATAACATGATTTGAAGGTGTTGACTAAAATCACTCAAACTTCACAAGAAGATAAGAAGCACACTCAGAAAACCTGTCTCGGTATCAGCATAAGAAAGAACAGTGGTTGCGGGAGATATTATTTAATTCTAGACAACAAATTAGACAAGTAGAAAGTAAGTCCCAACTGTGACATAAAAGAGAGACAAAGGGAGTTTGCTAACCACCACTTCCTGCACCATGCAGGAACTGGAGTGGCTGAAGCAGAAAAATCCTTGCAAACACCTGTGATATTTAAGTGCAGCTCTGGGCTGCTTCAAACCAACCTATCAGCCGTGTCAGGCCTCTTCTGAAGCATGTGGCTGGATGCGGGAAAGAGGACGATACCATGCATGGCTCGTGTTTGCTTCCATGAGTCTCATTCCTCCGAGGCAGTGGCACAGAGAGGCTGTGCATGCTCCTGCCTGTCAGGGTGAATAACAGCAGCACTGCGTTCCCCCTGCCTTTCACTCACCACTTCTATGTGTTTTGCAGAAAGGTCCATAAAGCAATACACCTGCCCTTTGGAAGGCTAAGCTCAGTTAGTTTCCAGCACCCTGAAATGACAAAATAGTCAGGAGTATTATGTCCATATGGCAAAAGACTACTTCATCCGATTTCCTGTGGCGGGATTTAAAGTATGGGCAGCAGGCAGGGTAGACTCGTGTCAAATGGTTGAGGTGAGGAGTTTGCAGTGTCTATTTGCTTTTCTGGGCTTGTTGGATTTGCTCTGTGATTTCATGCATGAAGCAAGGCAATGACAAACAGCCACAGAGGAGGAGAGGTGTTAGGGACATCAAAGCACATAGACCTTTCAAGCCAAGAGTCCTGCAAGTCGATTGTTAAAAACATAGATTCTGCTTCAGACCTTAATAAACACAATAATGTTTGAGTTAAGTGAAACAAGCAAAGACCAATGCAGAGTCATCCCCAATGATCTGAAAAGCTGTTAGACTCACCAAAACGCCCCTTCCACCTGCCACAGTGTGCAGCTACACATGCAGAGTGCAATCTTTCTCTCATCCTCCTCCATTTCTAATGTTCACAATAGTATTACAAACATTCGAATAAATAACTGATATATTGGGCATTTAAAATACTAGTTTTTAATTATATATTTTCCCATGAAACATTTGGCTTAATTAGTTTATATAGAGGAATGTATTTCAGCCTGGAAAACAAGGAAGTCATCAAGAGGTACTAGACCAAAGAAGTTGAGAACAACATCAGGTCTAGGCACCTAAAGGGAATATTGGGGAACTGGGTGTTCTGGGAGAAGGGGGTGGAAAGGAATGCCTGCTGAGGCACTTAGCAAAGGAAATAGGTTCCCTCTTAAGGTATATTCATGACATGTGTGCTAATGACCAGTAATTAATGTAAGGCTACTTATTGGACCACCAGATTTCACCTACTACACCCTGATATATATTAGGGCAACAAAAATATTAACAACTTTAATCTTTACAAAAATCTTACAAAAAGGAAATCACTACAACTCCCAATTTGCAGAGCAGGGAATGGAAGCTGATCTCCAGTAGGGACATTGCCCTATGAGTGTTGCTGGGACTTGTACCCTGCTCTATCAAACTCCCAAGCACAAGATAGTGTCGTATTAGGTCAGCACCATCAGTACTGCCTGGGATTCGTGTAGTATGCAAACCTCTGAGCCACCCAACCTGAATCAGGACTTCTGGGCGTGATCTGGACATCTGGGCATCGCATCCAGTCATCTGTGTCTTATCAGAGCCTCCCAGGTGTGATGCTTGTCACTCAGAACTATAGGCTTCCTTTGAGGGGCTTACACAGCAGGGGGTCTGTTGTCCTTCAAATGAAGAGTAAGTGTGGAGGTAACACTGAAAAGTCTCTCTCTCTCTCTCTCTCTCTCTCTCTCTCTCTCTCTCTCTGTCTGTCTCTCCCTCCCTCCCTCTCTTCTATCTTACACACACACACACACACACACACACACACACACACACACATTGTTGTCAAAAGTGATATCAGAGCAAGGAGCAGCTTAAGGGAAAGTGGATCTCTGTGAGTTTGAGGCCAGTCAAGTCTATATAAGAAGTTCCAGGATAGCCAGAACTATGTAGAGAGACGCTGTCTTAAAAAAAAAAAAAAAAGGAAGCAGATAATTTTGTTAAACAAATTTATTGATATATAATTGGCAGAAAACAACTCCATTTCAAAACAGGCAACTGGATGTGTTGATCCATTGTTGCAGACTTTTCCAGGAGCGCCAACCGGTTGCTGCAGGCAGCCTGTTCCCCCCAGTCACCCAGAACCAAAATAACCACACAGAAACTATATTAATTAAAACACTGCTGGGCCCATTTGTTCTAGCTTCTTATTGGCTAACTCTTATATTAATTTAACTCATTTCTATTAATCTGTATATGGTCACGTTGGAGTAGCTTACCGGCAAAGATTCAGCATGTCTGACTCTGGTCGCTCCATGGTGTCTCTCTGACTCCACCCTTCTTTCTCCCAGCATTCAGTCCAGTCCTCCCCGCCTACCTTAGTTCTTCCCTATCAACAGGCCAAGGCAGTTTCTTTATTAATTAATGGTAATCACAACACACAAAGGAGACTCCCATATCAATCCCTATGTACCAGGACAACTGTTCCCATAACTAAGACAGAACATGTGCCCATCATCTCCAGCATTTCCAGCAAGCCCCGAGGTAATCTCTCTCTCTCTCTAGCCCCATTTCCATCCCAGGCAAAGTTGCTCAGCTTCTCAGCCTCATACATCATTCTTCACTTCCTAGGACTTGGTGCAAGCAGAATTTTTCACTGTGGCCTCCCATCTTGCCTCTCAGTCAGCACAATTACTCTGAAAGGGATCTACAGTATGTGGATGCATGTAGCTCACTCCTTTCAAATTCTTAATGTTTCCCCCATTGCATTGATATAGAGAGCATGGAAATATATATGTGTGCATTAATGGGTCTTAATAATAAAAACCCAGAGTCAGATACAGGGGTTCATGCTGAAGATCAGAGAAGCAGAGCAGCCAGCCACTAGTTCTTACATCTACAGAATCCTGAGGCCGAAGGGGCGATCCTGTGCCTAGGAATCCTCAGACTGAATGTCTGAGCTCCTCTCTCCTCCTGCCTTATCTCTCCACCCAGTCAGCTCACTCCTGTCTCCATGTCCCCAGTGCTGTAGGTAAAGATGTGTGATCCCAAGTGCTGGAATCAAAGGTGTGAGTTCTGTGTCTCTGATTCAGTCTCCTGTGAAGTCCAAGGTGGCCTTGAACTCACAGAGATCTGCCTGCCTCTCACTTCCCCAGTGCTGGGATTAAAGGTGTGAGCCACCACTGCCTGGCCTCTAGGGCTAACTAGTGTAACTGGCTCCTCACTCCGATGTTCAGGTAAGCTTTATTTGTTACAGTATAAACAATACATAACAACATTTATTTACTTAGTGGATTTCTGGCTTTTCTTGTTATAAATAAAACATCAATAAATATCCCCACATATGCCTTTGCCTAGATAGATGTGTATGGGATTTGATTCGCTTTGTTTTGGTTTTGAGATGAAAGGCCTCATATAGCCCTGGCTGGCCTTGAACTTGGTATGTATGCGAGGATGGCCACGAACACACTGATCTTCCTGCCTCTGCTTCTCATGAGCTGGGAATAGAGTTTTGCACCATCATGCCTGGATTCTCTTTCTCATATGTCTTAAGAATACCTAGGATTCTAGGTCATATGGTTGGTGTATGCTTTCTTTCTTTCTTTTTTTCTTTCTTTTTTTTTTTTTTTGCAAAATTCTACAAAGCGGCAGTAACATTTCAAACTTCCATAAAAATGTGTGTGAGAGTCAATTCCTGCACGTACTCCGTGAAGCCATAAGCGCTGTTTCACTTTAGCCTTTCTAGTTAAGTCCCATTGTTATTTCATTGAGCTAAGTGCTAAGTACATTTTCCTAGTACCTGGTGACGGTAAGATTCTTTCATGTGTCAATTTTCTATCCAGGTATCTTGAATGAAATTTCTGTTCAAATATTCCACTCTTCCTTTTTTTTTTCTGAGTGGTTTTCTCTCTTGCTATGAAATTGGACGGATTCTTAGGTGTTCTGGAGGCAGCCTTTCCATAGGTGTTTGCTTCACAGCATTTCCTGGCTAGCTCTGTTATCATCTGAAGTCAATCACTAAGAGTCTCCAAAAGAACAGAGGTTTTAAGATATTCCTTGTAGTAAAAAGGAATGGTGTATTCATTAAGCCTTTTCCTGTCTAAAGGCAATGGTCTTGGGATTCTAACGATAACTTGCTTGAGGTTCTTGTTTGTATCTTATTTCCTTCAATATTTTGAACATGATGCTCTGCTTCTGTCTTCCTTGTGGATTTTATTTATGCAAAATACCAGCTGTCATCCTTGTCTTTGTTCCTACAAATGCACTGTCCTCTCGCCTGGTGCTTAAAATGTTTTCGTTTTCTTCATGCTTGTGTTTCTCGAGAAAGTGTCCCTTGTTGACTTTGTGTTTCTTTCCTGTGACTGTTCCTTTGAAGATTTTTTTTTTGGACAGATAGATTCATACTTTTCATCAAATTTATTTATTCAAATATTTTTACATTCTCCTTTTTGGAAAGTCTAAACTTTGTCCTTTTGGCTCATGATTCTGTTTCTCATTTTGTGGAGAATTTTCTTTATATATATATATATATATAATGTATATTCTGTCTGCTTGTATGCCTACAGGCCAGAAGAGGGCACCAGACATCATTACAGATGGTTGTGAGCCACCATGTGGTTGCTGGGAATTGAACTCTGGACCTTTGGAAGAGCAGGCAATGCTCTTAACCACTGAGCCATCTCTCCAGCCCCTGTGGAGAATTTTCTGTTAGCTTTTCTAGCTCTCTACTCTTCTCTTCTTGCAATATCTGATCTGCCAATCATTTCTATTGCATTTACGTTCACGTTTCACTGTTTTATTTATATAGGTGAGATTTGTATTGTACATGTCTTTCTTGTTTACACTTTAAGATCTATGGCTGTCAAAGAGCATTTGTAACTGTTGTTAACTTTCCTGTCCGTCTACCCAGACATCTTTGTAGCTCTGTATCATTTTTATTAACTGCTTCATCTCTTGCTTTTAGTCGTGTAGCCATACTTCTTGCTGTTCCTGGTAATTAAGAATTACATAAGGTATAATAAACACTGCATACTTTTGAATAAGGCAGTCTGATTACCTGGAAATATTTTAATTGATGGTAGGACAAGTTGCTTGAAACACATTGATCTTTTAAGATCACCTGGCTTTTAAGATTTGTTGATCAAGATCTGTGGAATCAAACTTTTCAAGTAGTGTACTTGATACTTTATTGTGTACAAAGCGGTTTTCCCAGGTCATTTCATTCCCTAGGAGCTCCCCACTCCCAAGAAATTTCCTCAAGTAAACATGCTGATCAATAAATATCCTATTGAATACTTGACTATCTCAAGTCTTCAGATCTTTAGATCTCTCTCTCTCTCTGTCTCTCTTTCTGTCTGTCTGTCTGTCTGTCTCTCTCTCTCTCTGTGTGTGTGTGTGTGTGTGTGTGTGTGTGTGTGTGTGTGTGTGTGTTGTTAAAAGCTCTCTCTTCACCAGTTCTTTCTCCTCTAATCTCTCCTCCAAATTGCAGCCCAATATCATCAATTTTGTGAGTCGCCTGAGCTTCCCTATCCAATGCTCTGGCCTAGAAACTCTCAAGACAGAAATATGGGAGCATTCTTAGGACTCCCTTAATTTTTCCTTCTTTGAGGATTCACTGTTCTTCACTGCCTAATGTGCAATGACACAAAAGCCATTTTATCTTCTATTTCATGGTTTCTAAAGGGAAATTCATAGCTAACCAAGTTTAATACTCATTTCCCTCCACAGTAGCCATCAAATGGTAACTACTAGATAAGTGCTGAGTACCTCTACATTTTCACCACTAAACTGTTTTAAATTATTTCTGTTCCCTAAAACTATAGCATGTTATAAGGTGTCACCCTTTCTTTCTATCATTTAAGTAAAGAAGGGAGGTAGGAGTTAAAGTTGTGAAATGCTGTGTCATATACCTAGTAAATTATTAATGTAGCTTTCAAATCTATATTTAATATTTTATACTTTGTTTTGTAGCACTACGGTTATTATTTATCATAAAAATAGAAATAGGACATTTCATAATGGACTTTTTAATTACTCTTCCCAGCTAAGGACATTAAACATTTCTAATTTACCACCTTAAGAATTTAGCTGACTAGTAGACTTTTACAAGAGATTTTCTATAGATCAGCAGGAAAAGGAAATTTATATTGCAAGAACAAAAGTGACAAAATGGAAGGAATATAAAATGATTAACTTTATCACTCAGTTTCGTGCCAAATCCTGAAAATAAGTAGTCACATTTAGAATAGAATGCAGGCATTGAGAATGAGAGGATGGTTCATTTGACAGAACAGCAAATAGTGCACTTGATTGCTGACCTAAGGAAAAAACTGTTGGACATTCTATTACCTGCTGGCTTGCAACCTCTCTCTCTCAACAATGTTGAATAGGCAAACTTGGCAAAAAAAACCCTAATATCTTCATTAAAATTTCCCAATCAATTTTTACTTAGATATACTAACAAAAGTTTTATGGTGTGATAGTCACTTAATCTCAAATCATGGTATAAATATTTTGAATAGATAATCACTTGGTATTTTCAGGACTATAAACAAAATTTGTATCTTACAGTGTCTGTAAAAACATCAAAATAATTAGATCTACTACTGAGCTGAATATGATAAAAAATAAACAAAATCTTGTAAAGCAAAAATTCCATGTATATGTATATACATACATATGTATATTTTCTGACTACAATATGAAATATTCAAGAATGACCAAGCATCTCTAATGCAACCCATCCCACTAACCACAGCCTTAAACAAGAACCTGAGTGATGTTGGGGTTATACCTCCACACTGATAGCTCTTTAAAACACACAGCTATGATATATTTAAGAAAAATCTATAAGGTCTTTAAAGTCCACATATCTCCTTCAGCATGGATAGAAGTAAAATACCACCCCAACAGTCATTTGAAAAAAGTGATGAATTTTCCAGAACCTCTTTTTATTCTGCTCAGCTATTTAAAATTATCTGCACCGAAGCAAAATGTAAACGTAAGTCTGTTTCAGTTCTGTTGAAGACGGGACTAAGGAAGAATCATGGCTCTACAAATGAATGCTTATGATATGATTATTTTTCTTTATAGTGTGACTGTAAAGAACAGACACAGAAATGGTTTTCTCCACATATCAGCATTCTCGCAGCATCTGAAGAGCTTAGGGCCTGCCTCGTTAGAAGCAGAGAGACTTTGATACTTTTAAAGAGAGTTGATTTTATAAAGTAAGGGAAAAACGTGGAACTGGAAGAAGTCAGAATGTTATAACGCGTTAAGTATTTGGAGGAAAATCAAGATAAGCAAAAGAGTAGCATGCTCATATGAATCTAGGCTGAGTCCCATTACAGAACAGTATACTATAAGAAGAGAACTAGACTACATACTCTATGAATAGACTATTTTACCAATGACTTCCTGGATAAAAATAGAGATCATAAAATTAATATGATTTTAGAGCTGAAAAGGGACTTTAGAAATTGTTGGGTAAATATCCTTTATTTTGTACTTGAAGAAAAGAAACCCCAAAGACGAAAGGTGGCAGCAGGCTGCTCAAAGAATTCTGGCAGCAAAATCCAGCAGGAGGACCCAGCTCTACTCACTCTCGGGAACCCAGGTTTTTAACTAAATAAATACATATTCTGTACGATACCCCGTAGGTACTTATTAGTCTGCTTTCCCCTAACAAGGTTGCTCATACAGTTTTGTGACAAGTATTTTATAGATCTCATTTGTTTTTACATGCTGCTGGGTGTTGAGTGTCAATCAAATGATTCTTAAAGTTAGTTTTGATTTTTCAAATACTTGTGCAATTACAAGTAAAAATATGTGGTTAGAATCTTAATGACAACATTCTCACTAAAAAAGAAAAAGAAAATGCGGAAGAAATAGCCTGATGTGGGAAACATCATATCCCAGTCCAGTTTGGGGGATGAAAAAAGTCAGATTCCTTATGGGGAGAAGAGATGGCTAATCTTTGTGACAGAAAGATGGTGTTTGTTTTCAGCGTTTGCATCTCTCATGAAGCATGTACTGTTATTGTTGTAGTGAATATAACTAATAACACAACAAACTGAAACATTGATTTTTATGCTTAATGCAGTTTAACTATATATTGCCTTCATTCATAAGTCTATATATTAAATATTAAGCCCCAGATACTGTGCTAACTTCTTAAAAAAAACAAGATCCAATCCCTACCTTTAAAGAAATTCCAGTCATAATGGGAATCCAGCAAAGAAAACAACAAAGAGACGATAATTTTATTGTAATATGCACCAAGAAAATTAAAGGGAAATTTTGGCACATAGTATATAGAGGGAGAGAGAAGAAGTGGAGCATTAAGTCACTTTGGTTCTATTATACAAAATTAGTTACAATCTAGCAAAAGCTATAGGTGCTTATGTTTTCCATACTTCAGAATATCTCAGGTGTAGGTCCACTTCCTTCAGCATAGCTGCAAAGAATCATTTCATGCACTTGCTTTTTGATCAATGTTTAAGAGCTTCTCATTGTTATCTAGCTATATGGGAGATTTATATAATGTCAGGAAGGAGCACATTGCATAATAAATACTGTGGTAATTGTCTAACAGCTAATCCCACAGAAAGGAACGAGGGGCTAACAGAAGGTGCTTAGGCAATTAAAAGATTATGGTTTAAGACTGGATGCTAGACTCAAGGCATGAATGGGAAAGTTTATCTGAATTTATCTGTGAATTTATTTTCTTCTTTGTCCTTCCCTCCACACCACTTGCTGTTTCTCTCTGTCTTTCCCCATTCCTCGGACAGCCCAAGTCCTTAGCTCATCTACAGTTTCACACTGAAAACACCAACTGGAAAGGAAGAACCTAGTTCCCAATGATAGCACCTGCAGCCCATTCCTTTAGGTCTCAGAACTTGGAAATACTGGCTTCTTCCTGCTGTTTCTGAACCTTCAAGAACAAATGCCTAGAATCTACTGCAAGATTCTCTACAGAAAGTTTCACTTGTCAAGGAACGAGAGAGCGGTGAACGGAGGGCTGTGTAGTTATATCATGAGCAGATTGAGACCCGGTCAAAGCTTGGTTCAAATATGTACTGTCATGAAGTATGTCTTCTTCACTGCAGCATATCTTTCTCAGTGAGTTTAAACGAATTTTAAAAGGCAATAAATACTTTTTCAATAGCTTTTCCTGGATTCAAGAACATTTCAGTAATCATCCCAACTCACGATGATGGCATTATATGGGTTTGCCATGCATAGCCCACCTAAAAATTGATTATAAGAGAAAATTTTTAAAGTCTAAACCATGCTGCCTTTGATCACATAGTGCTCTTTATTCTGCACCTGGTCTGTCTATGAGGATGTGCAATTAAAATGAAAAAGTAGGTTATTCAGAAAAAAAAACTCATTGGATGATGAAACTGAATGAATGAGTCAACTAATCAATCAATCAAAGGGCAGAGACAGAAAGGGTAAGGTAGAGTTGTTTCTTGTACCTAATGGTGTATAAATTATGTGAAAGTTAAAGCTTTTATGAAAATAATTTTGCATGTGAAACAGACATCTATTGCGTAGCTATGTTAGTCGCTTTACACATGTAGTCTAATTGCATCTTCACAATAGGCCATTTACAGAGGACACCGAAGCATAGAAAATTACCTTCCATGACTAGGAAGTTGCAGCACAGGTATTCACTACTATTTCCTATCCAAAACCCATATTCTTTCCACATAGTCAATGCATGCTCTGCAAATACAACACGTGGATGCAAGAGCTCATTGACAAACTACACCAAGAAAAGAAAATCAAATGGAAATTTGTGGTTCTAGAACAGTTTTACGGAAGGATATAAGTTTATTTTGGGGGGTTATTAGATTTTTTTTTAAAAAAATACCAACCCAAGTTCTCACCCCCTCCCCTTCTCCCATTCCCTCCACATACCCTCCCACCTCACCCCCATCCCATCCCCAGAGAAGGTAAGACACATTGCTTTGGGAAAAACCCAAGGCCCTCCCCACTATAACTAGGCTGAGCAAGGTATCCATCCAAAGAGAATAAGATCCCAAAAAGTTAGTACATGTGTCAGGGACGTATCTCAGTGCCACTGCCAGTGGCCCCCCAGTCTGCCCTAGCAATTCAACTGTCAACCACATTCAGAGGGACAAGTTTGGTCCTATGCTTGTTCCTTTCCAGTCTGGCTGAAGTTGATGGGCTCCAATTAGCACAGGTAAACTGTTTCAGTAGGTGAACCCATCATGGTCTTGACCTCTTTGCTCATATTCCCATTCCTTCCACTCTTCAACTGAACTTCGGGAGCTCAGTTCAGTGCTCAAATATGGGTCTCTGTCTCTGTTTCCATCAGTTGCTGGATGAAGGTTCTATAGTGATATTTATGATATTCATCAGTCTGACTACAGGGCAAGTCAAGATCGGGTCCCCTCTTCTCTATTGCTTAGGGACTTAGCCAGGGTCATCTTTGTGGACTCCTGGGAATTCCTTTAGAGTCAGGTTTCTGCTAACCCCATAATGGCTCTCTCAATCAAGACATCTCTTTTCTTGCTCTCATCTCTGCCCTTCCTCCATCCCCACCATCCCATTCCCTCAAGTTTTCTTCAACCCTCTCCCTCTCCACTCCACCTTCCCCTCCATCCTCCACCCTCCCCTCTCCCCCCACAGCATGCTCCCAACCCTGTCAGGTGATCCTGCCCATCTTCAATTCCCAGTGGGATCTTTATATGCTCTTCTTTGGGTTCACCTTATTACTTAGCTTCTCGAGTTTATTTCTATAGCTACGCCCCATACATTTTTCAGCTTTCTCGTTTTCTCTGGTTATATTACTTTGTACCTATTTACAAAAGGCAGGAATCCCGATTCTAATCGCTTAACTCCAGCATCTGAAAAAGCAAGTGCAGCTCACTTTTAGGCTACATAAATCATAAGAACTTGAAATGGAGAAGGGCTGATCATCTTCTGCATTTCCCTCATTGGTTGGCTTTTGAGCTCTGTCGTGGTGATATGAGTTTCCAGAACTCTAGGCTTTCTTCCTCCTCTATCTGTGTTCAGTTGTGGAGAAGACATTGCATGCATTCTTTATTTTAATATAAATGCCAGATTTGATTTTCATCGGTTTGAGTTGAGAATAAACTCTCTCCTTAACCAGTCTTCCTGGACAAAAGATGTAATTCTCAGCTTACCAGTCTGGGCCCACATTATAATTCCTGGAGCTGGAGATGGAGACAAAAATACTGCAATCACGTGGTGGTGGGAGCGTGTAACTCTCCCAAGAGAAATAAGAACATTGTATTAGTGTAGCATGCGTGTTTGAATCCCCAATGTCCACGTAAAAGGCTGGAGAAGGTGGAAGGATGGGAGGATCCCCTGGGCTTAGTGGCCATCCAGCCTAACAACTTTGATGAGTTCCTCATTCAGTGAGTAACCCTGTCTCAAAACAGTGAAGGAGCCAGGAAGATGGCTCAGCAGGGAACAACACTTGCTTTGAAAACTGACAACCTGGATTGGCTCTGTGGAATTCACATGGCAAAGGGAGAGAACAGACACCTACAATTTGTCTTTTGACCTCCACATTTGTCTTTTGACCTGCCTCTGAACAAATAAAATTAATTGCCATTTTTATAAGAAACATGATGTGGAAGAATGACTAAGCAAAAAAGAACAATATTGACCTCTGGTCTCCACATGCACAAACACATGGACACGTACACCTCCACACATACATTCCCTTCTATACATTAATGCATACATACATGTACATCATACACACACATACAATCTCTGTGTGCTTGAGCACCAAAACTGTCGATGAAAACGCATGAGATAACTTAAAACTAATCTTGGAATATAAATATTTATTTATAATTCCGATGAATATACTGTGCTTATGCTTCTGAATGTTCACCTCATACATGATGACTGAGAACCAGCTTTTGGTGAAAACATTTTTGTTAAAAGCACAGTTAATCAGGAACAGACAACAGATTGAAAAGACATAGCTCACGAGTCCCAGCTCTAATCAATGGACATTCCACGTCACCATGGTAATAAAACGGAGTCTGACCCCGATACTGGCTATCCTCACCTAGTTGCTGTGAAAGTAGAATTTTCTGATAGCATCCATTACAGAATACATTCAATACTCATGACTTATACATCTGTCCTATGAATCAGGGAGAATTCCTTATTTCTCAGGAGCCCTGAAGGTGGACTGGCTTTTTCAGTGTGATAATGTTTGTCATATGTCATAAGTAAACCTGAACTTAAGCGATACACTTCATAGGTAATCAGTATTTTTGAATGGCAAAGCTTTGCTTTTGTTTTATTTTTTTTCAGTGATGGCTTTCAAATATCATATTTTGAAATCTTTTTTGGAAATCTATTTTTGTAAATAATTAAATTGGATGCCATTTGGTAATCAAAAGTTAGCAGGGGATAATATTAAGTGAAGGCTCTAGAATAATCCTCTTCATCGGAAATAAAGCTTAAAAGCTAGTACAAAAATAAGTCCCTTTGACTCATGTCCCAGGGGATGGTACCAAAGACAGAAAAGTAAGCAGTAATCATAGACACATACACAAGATGCCAGGGAACACACTTGGTGTCGTCCATGCACTAATTCAATGTGTGGTATACTTAAGCTGCTCTAGCAGACGAAGCCCCAGTTGCAAGTAGTTTAAAACAAATTTAACTCTCTATCAGTTGTGTGAAGGCCTAAATAGATTTTATTTACCAGCCAATGAGCCTCTTGAAGGCTGAGATTCTAAGACCCAGCCTCCTTATTTGTAATGGACAGGAGGTTCAATGGTGTGGTGGCATGCTGTATTCTCTATTTATCTACCTCCCCATAAAGTCCAAGGCTGGGCCAAGAGGGGGACATTTTACTTTACTGCAAAATCAGATGAAGATGTGTGGGTCCAGGGAGGTGTGAGATTGTTCTCCCAGTATGTGTGGTTTCAGAGGAATATGTATAGCTGAATAGCTGACTGACCCATCCAACCCCAAAAAGTGTTAAGACCATATGGTAGGTAGCCTTTTTACGATATGGTTTCCTATGTCAACACAACTTAGCAATTTCAGTTTTAACCGTTTGGAAAATAAAAGCATTTTATTGGGAAAATATTGCTTAAACCATTTTTCTAAAAGGAAGGAAGGAGAGAGAGAGAGAGAGAGAGAGAGAGAGAGAGAGAGAGAAGAGAGAGAGAGAGATAAAGGAAGGAAGGAAGGAAGGAAGAAAGAAAGAACGAAAGAAAGAAAGGAAGAAAGGAAAAAGAAAAACCTATTAACATTTCCTGAAAACTTTTTCAAGAAATGTCATTTATGGCACCTCCTTGGTGAATATTCATGTAGAAATATGTGCACAGGGACACATATCTGGTAGTTTGATGTCTCTGAGTATCTCACAGTGATTAATCCAGTCCCATGAGAGCATTGCTAGTCTTTCTGAATGACCTACTCACCTCTTAAAAGAATATTTCAACTTAGTTTTCTGATGGGACACAACATCCTCGAACACTGCGCAGTAAGAAAGTACTAAATGAGCCTCATCATTTAGGCAGAGTGAAATAAAGAAAAAAACCAAAATCTATCGGCAACCACTTTTTTAAATCTCTCTGTAACCTCTGTAAAGTGTGATAAGGGTCAGCTGGATTGTCTGCATCTACAGACCTAAACAAAGCTCAGCCATCATCCCGATCTCATTAGCTCATGTCTCGGTGAGAGGATCAATTACAGAGTCCCCGATTCTGTGCAGAAAGAACTTCATCATCACAGATAGTTCTCCAAGATGCCATGCCAGGTCTGACAATGTCACCCATGAAAGACAGGGCATACAAAGTGGAACAGATGGATGAGCCATTGCAATCTAATTTCCAGGAATACCTCTAAATCACAATCTACATAGCAACACCAAAGGATAGGAAAAGGAAATCATTTACATTTGCAGTGAAGGCATGTGACTATCACTCATTCTATAAAATAAGTGTCTTCCACATGCAAATGCTCATCATCTAACTTAAGACCATAAGAAAGGAATTACATGCACAATATAAAGTAGAATAAAGGTGACATCATTGACTATGGTCAATGCCATTTCCAGGATAGAACTGATCAAGTCAGTTTATTCCTCTGGGGTTTCATACTCCATTTTGCAACATAGACTACCAAGCCTCCCTCCCACCTGTTCCTTGTTTGCTGCAGCAATTGATTTGTATGCAACAGTTTTGTTGAATGGAAATATAGAAAGGGCAAAGTACGTAATTTTGGAATTATAAAAACATTTAATAAAAAGAATGAATCCTAATATTGCATTAGTAAGCCACATCTTTTGTTCCCTGGTATTTCTTCTTCAAAACCATCAAGGTCATTATCAATACAGTGAAGTAGTTTTGAGCAGGGCTTATGCCAATTGAGAGAACAGCTCTCCAGCGCAACCTGTATGACCTTGAACCAGCGCTTTATCCTCCCAGCAACCTAGGCTCCCCACATGAATCATAGAAAATAACCTCTTCTTCATAAGGCAATTATGAGATTAAATGAGATAGCGCATGTAAAATGCTTCACATAGCACCTGGTACATAGTAAGTACTGGTAATTTATTGTGCCTATTATTAAAGGAAGGTATTAGATGTTATTTATCTTGGGCTTGCTTCTCCCAGCCTCCTACCCTGCTCAAGCCTCTGAGATTAACAGAAATCTGTAGACTGCTGCATCTCAAGGGAAAAGTGAGAATCTGCTTTGGGAGAAGTGCTCTCTTGGTTGCACAGCAGCCTCAGGTGGTCCTGTCATGATGAAAATCGCTTATAACTGCTCAGCACAGAGCTTACTTGACTTCAAAAATGTTTCTTTGCAAGTCTTCACGTTTTGTACATATAAAATGTTCTTCTTGTAATTCTCTCATTGTTTTTCGTCATGGGAACATTGAATGTAGTCATCTGTTGAGAAACTTTTTCAAGAGTTGGTAGAAATGATATCTTTTCCCCAGATGGATCGGGAAAGCCCAATATGAATGCTGTACTGGCTGAGCAAGTAACAAAGGCAAGTGAAGTAAGTCTTGGATTCCTTCAACTTGTTAGCAAAGTAAAACCAAAGGGACAGTCTTCCATTTAGAAGGAAATGCGGTCTTCCCTTATGATTTTGAAATCTGTGGATATCTTAGACATTTGTTTCTCCTCACTTTGGAAAAAATGTACCAAGTTAAAAAATGTAATTACATGCAGGCATAAGTAGGAGAAACTATGATTTCAACCCCATTGTTAGGAGAGAGATCACAGTGGAAAGAGCCAAGAAATTAAACTCAACGCAGCCCAGGTGGAGCCACTGTCTGCTCAGGCCCATGGTGCCACGTGGAATACTAGGTTGATATTATCCATTCTGGTTATTGAATAGAAAGCTTGAAATCTGATTTCAAGTGAAATCTACCAATTGTTAAAAGTTATCCAGAAAAAAAAGGAACTGGAACGCTGTTTGAGTTAGCAAGATAGACCCACAGTCTTAACTGCAGGCTTTATTCTGTGTTCTCAGAGCCAAAGCAGTGACAATATCATTAATAGAAGACACTGAAAATAACAAAGTGTTTAGATGTGTATGACTTTTTTGTTTCTGCTTCTCTAACCTTTATTTCTGTCTCAAGAGGTTTTCCTTTCTTCATATATTATTAAGAATATGATAACTCTTCTTGTCTCACTTTCTTAGGATGAGAATAATTCTCACACTCAAGCCTTCTGCTTGGTGGCTTAAGTTTTTGTAGATTTAAATAACTAAACTTCAGTCAATACATGAAGTGCTTTGGTAGACAAAGGATCATTGTATCACTCAAATCAATATCTCCATGATATAAATATATCACAAGTGTCCGTATGTTCAACCCCTTAGCCTGCCTCATTCTTAATACACACTGTGAGTTGTACACACTGAATTTTACAATTCTGGCCAAAATACTAATCTCCATGTAGTATAACAGCAGCAAAAATGCTCTTTGGGTCACAGAGCAGGACATCCATGCCAAATGCTAATGAAAAGGAATGCGTTTGGATGTAATGCATCTGATTTCTTTAGTTTCTCATACTCTGATGCACCACAGGCATAAACTGAAGAGATTACTTGTGGTTACCTGGTGAGTTAATGCCACCCAACCGAAAGCTGGATGACAGCAGGCACTGGGAACCAAATTAGTAGGTAGTAGGGAAATAGTGATTAAAACCCGAGTTGGCCTCATTGCAATCCATAATTATATTCGTTCAATGCCTCCATGCATTTAGATGAAATAATTTTCTCTCTGTGACTCTCTCTCCTCTCTCTCTGACCTTTCTCTGTGTATTTCTGTACCCATTGCTCCTCTCTTCTCCCCAATCCCTTCACTTTCATCTTCTTTCCTCCGCTCTCATCTCTTCTATGCTTTCTCCTTTTATGCTATTGAAAAATTTTGTAGTTCATCTACCTACAATTAGTATGGAAACACAGGAAGAAATTGCTAGACTCGAAACATTTATTTTGTCACTTGGTTAGGTAAGTAGTAGGAATGAAGGTGATCACTTCATATTCAAGGGCATTGATCAACTTCTCTAAGGAGTCTAAGGCCCTTTAGAAGGGAGACTCATTTTTTTCTCTGGTTTTCAAGATAGGGTTTCTTTGTGTAGCCTTAGCTGTACTGTAACTCACTCTGCACGCCAAGTTGGCCTTGAATTCGCAGAGATCCACCGAGATCCACCTGCCTCTGCTTCTGGAATGCTGTGAATAAAGGCATGTGACACCACTTCCTTACTAGGGAGACTCATTCTCATCCTGTGATAAATATAAAGTTCTAAAGTTAGGAGTAGTTGCCAGTGTTGACTTTTCTTGCATTTATTAAAGAGGTGGCACACCTCTAATTGATGTCCAATCTTTGGAAGAACTGGAGCATCATTAGTGTGTGTGCAAGGTGAAAGGGGATAGATTCCAATTAATAAGAGCATGTCATTAGTATGGCCACTCAGTTCCCTCAATGAACTGCCTTATAACTATGCAACAACAATGGCAATGGGAGAGGCCAGCATGTGCTGTGGTAGGAGCCATTACTTTCCTGGGAGGCATAGCTATGCATTCATATGACCAGCAGTCTTTACAAACAGACAGTGGCCATCCTTGGTCCAACTCTCTTATGCACTTGTTTTTCTTGAAATAATCTGTGACATCATTTATGCAACCCCTTTCTGGTTTATTGGAATAACTTCCTTTGCTTCTATGAACACAGACCCTGAAAATGAGCGACACCCACCTTATTCCACAGCCACCCTTAGAACAAAACAAACACAAGAGCCTACACATATAGAATACTGACTACTTCAGGAAAGAGTTCACTTAAGCCTCCCAAATCTTCTTAGGCACCAGCAAATACTATGACCATTTCTTGCTGAAGACACAGAGACTTAGATCTATTAAGTGTCTTCTGTAAGATCACACAGCTAGTGGATGGCATCAAAGGGTTTGCTCCTACACTGGATGTCTTAATAAAGCCTTGGTCGTTTGTGTTGAATATCTAATGGAAGTCCCAATCTTCTTTCAGCTTCAGTCACTATTTAATAAAGCAACTGCAATATTGAGGGAACAGTTTGCAACTTCAAACAGTTGTTTTCAAAGGATAATTTTTTTTTGTTGGCTTTATTGACTAACACCAGCATGGACTAAGAACCAATGTGGATCTATTTTTTAGTCTCACCTTCTTAATACTTCCCCAATGGGACTGACTTTACATTGCTCTAAAATTAAAATTCAGATGAGACTTTGGGCACAAAGACAGTTCACCTGGTTAATTAGACCAGCTTAATATCTTGATTGAAGCCCTAAACCTGACTTAATGTTAAATGTCTCTCGCTTCAGCATGAGAAGCAGCGCAGTGAGACAGGACAGTATTCCTGCTCTGTGCTGCCACACGCTCACCCCTTCCACATGCTCCACAATTGATCTTTCTGAAGCAGTGAAGAACATCCAAAACAGCATTCCTAAGCAAGACTCCAAGAAACTTCATGTTACTTTCCACTATCAGGAAACCCACAAGTGTACACAGAAGAATGGTTGAGCTTTTCTGTCTCCTTATTCTGCAGTAAGACTTGGTTAACCATTCATTCACCCAGATTACTTTCCAAGCTTCTCATTAATAGGGCCCTTTGCTTTCCCAGGCATCAGGCAGATGTGGGTCTTCTGTATCTCCTTAATCTACGAAATATATTTTTCAATCTCTCGTGTAGCCCCCTCATTAAGTTTGGAATTGGAAACAAGCACCACCAAAATGGGGCTCGTGACGGCACACAGATCAGCTATTCACACAAAGATCTGTTCCACGGGCGCACTTCCTGACCTCGACTAATAACCATGATCGTGTAGGACCGCCTGAGAATTAGGAGCATGTTATTTAACTTTCAGTGAAAACAACAGAAAAAAAGGAAGAGACAATTTAGGCTCATTGTTTCTTCACAAGAGTTAGTTCATCATGACAGGAAAGCCGTAGCAGAGCAGAACAGGTAGCACCATGGTTGTCAGGAATGGGAGGGATCTGGCTATACTAAAGGGCATTCGGTCCTTTAGACACCCACCCTCTGGTGTGCCACCCTAGTCAAAGAATATCTCCTTCCCATAGATCATTCTTTCAGGAAATGATATTTGACACAGCCAGACATGAAGTTTGCTAATCTGCTGGGTGTTTCTCAAGCCGGTCAGGCTGATGATCAATAGTTGTCATTATATTTGTAGATTTTAAAACTTTAGATTTTTCATGTCATTTTTTTTGCAACCACCAAAATGAAGCAAGCAAAACTTATAAAACTTGTAAAAGGACCACCCTCTCAAGTAAATGACTGTACCCCAAATGATGTTCTTCAATATAATCTGGAAAGCAAATG
This sequence comes from Myodes glareolus, assembly GCF_982192425.1. Taxonomy (NCBI): domain Eukaryota; kingdom Metazoa; phylum Chordata; class Mammalia; order Rodentia; family Cricetidae; genus Myodes; species Myodes glareolus. The sequence continues at coordinate 13,347,955 of NC_142026.1, forward strand.
AACAGTATAAAAATTACATCCAATTACATTGTACTCATCTTTATGTTTTAGTATATTGTAAATGGCGACTAGATCCCAATTCTGTATACTAATAAAAGAGATAGATAACTTCAATTAACAAAACTAAAAAAAAAGATAACAAAGTAGTTAGTATTGGTATTTTTTTTGTAATGTGTACTTGACTAAATGAAAGAAAAATTGATCCGATTCCATCCCTAAATGATACTTAAAGAGGTGCAGGCAACTAATTAAAGGATTCAGAACACTTGGAGTGACTCTCTAATTAGAAAGTGGGTGCTATGTAAGAATCCAGGTTCATCTGCAAATACTTGAAAATCCCAAAGAACCATGTGCAACTCAGAACTGTGTATCTCTCTCTCCACATTCAAGGAAACCAGAAGAAATTACTCCAGGGCCGATTTCTTGAAATTAATAAAGAGCACTTCTTGAAATTAAGGGCCCTGTCTCCTCTATGTTCTTACTGCATTATCACCTCATGATCCAAGATGGCTGTGCTCAATCGGGAGTCAAAATATCTGTGCTCCCTGCTTGAGGAGGAGGAAGCAACAAAAAGAGACACATTTTCTTTCTTGCTATACACACATCCGCCTGCATCCCATTGAATGTAAATTAGTTCTGTGACCACAGCTTTCAAAATAAGAAGATGAAGGATGATCACTGTTCCACAGGTCTAGGTGCCAAGCTAAACAAAGCAGGAGATTTATTTCTAATAAATAAACAAATACCTGGTAGTCTCTGGCAACAGAGGATAAATTGATTTGTTTACTCATTGCACTAGTCAGGATTCTCTAGAGTAACAGAAACTACAGAATGTATCTCTCCTCCTCTACCCCATATGTGTGTGAGTGTGTGTGTGTGTGTGTGTGTGTGTGAGTGTGTGTACATATATACATATATATGTATTCGTGTAGATAGATATCTATATAGAGAGATGGAGAATTTAGTAGGAATGATTTACTGGACTCTGTATAGAAGGCCCAAGAATCCAGTAGTTATTCATTCCACCAGGCTGAAGGTCTCTATTCTTTAGAATCCTGGTGAATACGCTCTAATGTCAGCGGAGGAATGAATTAGCAAGGCAAGAACGAAAGCTTCCTTAGTCCATGTCCTTATATAGACTTCCAGCAGAAGGAATGGCCCAGATTAGAAGTGTGTCTTCCCATCTCAAAAGATCTGGATTAAAGATGTGTTTTACCATCTCAAACATCCAGATTAGAAGTAGATCTTCTCACTTCAAATTAATGAAAAATCCCTCATAGGTGTGCCCTCCAGTTTTGGATTTTAGTTAATTCTACATGTAGTCAAGCTAACAGTAAGAAGCATACTATTGTAGTCTAGGGTCAAATACAGATTACTGGGCCAATGGAAAGAACTCTAAGGACAGAGAGATGCAGCTCCCCAAAGAAGTCATCAGCTTTGACGGTGACATAGGGTTCAGAGTCATCACTCCCATGTTCATAATGATAGACTGATATATAGATAAATAGATAGATAGATAGATAGATAGATAGATAGATAGATAGATAGATAGATAGATAGATAGACAGACAGACAGACAGACATACTCTTCAGCATGACTCTGATTATCTCTGGAAACAAAAGTGAGGTCTACTGAACCTCTGGAGTCCTGCCCTCTGAACTCAGCCTCCAGAGCCCTTGATAGTCCTGCGGTCCTGACAGCAGCGAGGGCTTTCAGGCTAGACCAGTGAGTTCTCAGAGACTGGGAGGAACAAAAGGTGCAGCTGGCAGCTACCCACAGGCCTGTGAATATTGCTAGTTTTTCTTTCTTTTACTTCTATTTTATGTGTTGCCTGCATATGTCTGTGTGCCTACATGCATGCAGTGCCCACAGAGGCCGGAAGATGGCATCAGATCCCCCAGGACTGGAGTTACAGAGGGTTGTTAGCTGCTATATGGGTGCTGTGACTCAGACTCAGGTCCTAAGAGCAGTCAGGGATCTTAACCACTGTGCTCTCTCTCCAGCCCTATGACACTATTTTAGAGCTCCTAGCCCTGAGGTGACTGCTGACTGAGGCATCGTGAGTGAGCTCAAGGCACACCAGAAGAAGAGCTTGTGACACAGTGTGCTTCAAAAGCACTGCGCATAATAATGGCGTCTGATACGCTTCGCTGGAGATATTGGCTTCTGCATTTTATACACACTGTATTGGCCGAATGGGAAACAAACCTGATTTCAATTATTGCAATATTGACATGGCTTGTAATTTGCGATGTGATACTGCCAGTACGATCCTGTTTCCTTCCTTACGAAGGCATCACCAATACTTTATTAAATTCTTGGGGAAAAAAAGAATCTTCATTACCATGTTTGTAGACGCACCTCCTCAATAGTGGTACCTAGAATATCTTATTTTGTGTTTGTTTGTATAAGAGTGATAATGCAAGAAATTGGAAAATGTGTCTAAAAACAAACTCCACATCCCATAGCATGTCCAAATGAGCAAATAAGCCAGTGGTGGAAACATTGGCAAACATATCAGAAGATCTGTGGACATTTTAGACATGGCAGAATAGAAATGATATAAATATAAAAGTTATAAAAGTCATAAACAGTTTGAGCCTAACATTAAAAGTAGCTATTTTTCTCTTCCCTGAGAACTGCTAGCCTTTGACCCTCAGTCCTCCAACGTTCTCCAATGAAATTTGAGCCCATGTCTAATAAAGATTTGTAATAATTTTAATAGAAGACTTAAATAGAACCCCAAAGTTACATAAAGCAAATTAAGTCCTCCTAAATAATCTCAATTTCTAATCCCCATCCCTGCAGGAGGGTTCTTTGGCACACACAGGAACCAGCCCCTTCCTCACTGACCCCAAAGTTTTCCTGCTCCTTCCTCATGTCCTCCGTAAATATCTAAGCAAATGAAAGGAACAAAAAGACAAAAAGCAGCAGCCATGTTTCCATGTGGCCGCAAACTGAGTGAAGAGGGAAATTAAGACACTTTAAGGATCCATTTATCACTGAGTTTAATCTGCCTGATAGTCACTTTGTTTATTGGTTAGTTGGCTGGCTGTGTGTGTGTGTGTATGTGTGTGTGTGTGTTTGTGTGTTGTCCTGGATACCAGCCCATTCCCCAGTTAGAGGAAATGACCAAAGACATCACTAAAAGTACTTTGCTATTATTTCTCAGGCTTCTCCAGGACCATACCGACCCCTTCTCTCTCTTCTTCAGCTGCAACACTACTCCAGATGCAGCGGGCTTGAAATCGATCTGTTCTCCCTCTCCTAGCCTCCCACTCCACAGAGAGTAGGCTTGCAATGTGATGTTCTAACCAGCTGCTTGCTTATCTGTCAAAGTGTTGCTATGTAAAATGACATTTCTGGTCAGAAGCCAGAGTTGTGTAACCTACCCTGCTCCTATCTGACTGTGGATTGAGTTCAAAAGTAAGTGCATTGCTCCTGAATCCAAGAAAGCATTTAAAGGGGGGACAGAGGATGAATTTAGACTCTGATAAACCATAATACAATAATTTGAGTCAATGGCTTAAATATTTTGGTTTTTTCTGTTATACCTTTAGCTTCAATTATTATGGCCAGAATAATAAGTCTAGCCAAAAATAAATAAACAAATATAGAAATTTTTGAATATTCCAATATGAGAGTCGATGCTTTATGGTTTTAAGGATTTGGTGCCCAGAATATCCATATTTCTCTCCCTCTAACTTCCAATTGTCTGTTCCTTTACCAGTTCTATATCACAAAACCCAGGACACCGAGGAAGTAATTTCTCCACATTTAGCCCCATCTGATATGAAAACAAGCAGTGGTGCATTTACATTGAATTTAAATAGATCACTGCTTCCTGTGATGAGATTTAAGGTGACGTGTAGCTAATGAGAACAACAACAGTTTTAAGTGTGTTTGTCAGGTTTGAGAGGAAGAGGTGGCCTCTTTACAGACTCGAATGCTGTCCTTCGTACTTCAGAAAGAGATTCCTACAGGCACCTTGGTTTACTTTGTGTTCTTTCATAACAAGAGTGTGCACACGAATGTTAAGGCCAAGCAGAAGGGGTTGTTTTGTTTCTTGAAGACTGTCGGACAGAAGTGCTACAGACTGAGCTAAAAAAAAAAAAAAGATAAAAACAGACATTTAGTCTCGAAGCGTTTTGGAGGCTGGAAATCTATAGTGAAGATGCTGGGAGACTGAAGCAAAGAACCAGTCTTTTGGTGTTCCTAACCTTGTGGAGACATCATTCATGTCTCTGCCACCCTCTTTACATGCCCTGCTCCCCTCCACTGTGTCCTCTGTCTTTTTTCTTTTCTTCTATGGACACCAGCATTGGGGCCCATCTTAACCAACCTCCCCTTATATATTATATCTGCAATGGACTTATTCTGATACAGTAGGAATCGATTTTAGGGTGCATGTTCTTCACCCCACTACACAGAGTCAGGCATTCTGAAGTGTTTTCCAAGATATAGCATTCGCTAACTGGGTGGCTTTGGCTTTTCCGCTCCAGGTCTCAACAACCTACCTAACAAACAAAGTCTTTCCTTGCTTTCCTTTGACAATACTGTAGGCTCTCCCAGAACCTAGCACATGCCAGACAAATGGTCTGCACTCATCAACCACCCAACCCTTTCTGTACTTTCCTTTACTTTAAAATCTGAGTAACTGAGCTTTTAAAACTGTACCAGTAAGTCTGACTAAAGACAAAAGACTGAACCAAAGGTTTTCAAGACAACCCTTCAAAGTCTAGGCATCTGGATTATTTGAAGGAGCCAGCTGCACTTCTCCTGAACTGTGACTGTGAACAGTGGCAGACACTTGCCAGCCAGGGCAGAAACGGAGCTCATGTGTTAGTACTAAGGTTGTTTAGTACTCCTCCTGGCAGCTTCATGGGGGCAAACCCAGTTTAGAGAGGCTCAAACCAAAGATACTGCAAATGACAGAAATCAGGAAGACTTTAAAATTCAAAAATTGGACTTCTAGCACAATTATTTTAAAGTCCTTTGTAACAATAATTAACAGAGAAGGAGGCCATGAATTTGAAAGAGATCAAAGAGGGACACTTGAGGGTTTGGAGTAAAGAAAGGGAAGAGGGAGATGATGCATTTATATTGCAATCTCCAAAATTCAACAAATAGTTTTAAAAAGGAAAGGTCTTGGAATGTGGTGCAAAGTGAAGCAACATAGTGAGATTTCTGTGTATCTTCTCATAACTAATGTTTTTTTCTTCTTTGCAAGATGCATGGTCTCAAAGACTTTTGGCATCAGCGTAGTAACTCTGTCAAACCTTGCATACCAGAGAGATTTTAAACAACAGTCTTTCCTGGATCATCTCCACTTTCATAAAATGATAATTGCCAAGAGCCTGGATTAAGCAGGGATGTAAATAACAAATATAACCCATTTGTAAAAGTCTGTATCTTAAATACAAGTAAATAAACTGAAGCTATGGTATAGAGAGAAAAAGAGAAGAGCCTGGATTTGACATCGAGCTGTTTCACTTGTTAGTTGTGTGACATTACACTAGTGCTCAACACCTCTGAGTTCCTATTTCCTCATCTGGAACATACTCTAATAAAATTATAAATATTTTTTAAAAATCCAATAGAATATCTCCATTGTAAGTTGGCCGTAAAGATAAATACTAATGTATGAATTTTATTTGTCTCAGTGGTTGTCATGCCAGGAAATGAGATGCCTACTGAGAAAATGTGTATGAGTGTTGGCCTGCATGTATGTATGTTTACCATGTGTATGTTTAGCGCCCACGTAGGCCAGAAGATGGCATCAGATACCCCAGAAATAGAATTACAGTCAGTTGTAATCTGCATGTAAGAGCTAGGAACCGAACCCAGATCCCAATAGCAGCTAGTGCTCTTAACCTCTGAGCGATCTCTCCAGCCCCTATTTGTTTCATCTTTTCCTCTCCAGAGCTTAACATTCCAAAACACGAATGGACCTGTGAATTGTAAAGAACTAAATAGGAGGGAAATTTCAATTTCATGCAAAATATATCAAAAATATATCAGAATATGACAGCCTTATTTGCAGAGATAAATGATTAGAGATACAAAAGCTCATCCCCTGCTCTAACTGGTGTATTTATTTGGACAGCTCATCTAGAATAATAAATGCAAAGAGGACTCTTCCTTCCTATACTGTGCGTAGTGGCGGTCCCTGTATGTATGAGAACTATGAGAACAGAAACTGCCCGTAGCTACAGTAAACTGCAATCCATGCCTAGAGCCCTCTTAGTTGCTTATTTCTCACAACCACCTGACGAAGAGTGGCAGGGACGCTAGCATTTGTTACAGAGAGATCAAGAGGCTCGGCGAGGTGCAGGCAGTGAGTGAGAGAGAACACGAGAGACAACTCACAGCCCTTGGCTCTCATCCCTGACCACCACTGTGCCCCCTCTTCCATGCCATCTTTTAATAAGCAGTCTCAGGAGACTGGGGGTGAAATGGATCTAAAGCACCACCTTTTAATTCTTCCTGGGCCCCAAGTAGGCAGTCTTGTTCAGCTGGCAATATCACAGCGGCTCTGAACAGCCCCTATTGCCCCAGGAACTATACCTATCTGCATGTACTTGGAGAATCAAACATTGCAAAGGGGGCCAGGGCCAGTAACCTGCTGTCCCACATGCCAGGGAACTAGAGAGCTGTCAACTACCAAAGCGCACTGCTAGGACACTCGGCTCTCTGGGCCTTGCAGGTTCGCTTCATAATGCAATTTTCTCTCACCATCATCAACGGACAAACTCTGCCGACTATTATTGTTTCTGATTAAATTATCTTCACTTTGCTTTTGAATTTCTTTCTACTTTAATGGAAAGGAGAGCCCAGATCTTCCAAGAAAAGAGCCAACATACAAATTTTGGAAGAGTATATTTGTTGAGATCCACACCCTGTGTTTTCTGAATACATGGATATTTGGAAATGAAGTCTGTATAGAGAAAACTAAGCAACAAAGAGGTGATTAGTGTGGACCCCAACATCTTACAGCCAGTGTCCTGTAAGAAGAGGAGGTCAAAGCACAGACATATCAAGAGAAAAAAGTTTGTGAAGGTTAAAAAGGCAGTCACCTACAAGCCACTGAGAGAGGCTTCAAAAGAAGCCAACACCGTCAACCCTTGATCACAGATTTCCAGCTTTTGGAATTGTGAGAAAAGGAATAACCACCACTCTAGAGTGTTTTGTTAGGATTCCTTGAATAAATTAAATTTCCATATGATACTCATTACTATACAGGAACTGTTGACTTGAATAACTGAAAATATTTAACTGTCACTCAGAGATCACCTATGGAATGTCAGTTTCTGGATACAGAGGATGAAGAGGGCACAGCTAAACCCCTAGAAGGCTTGTGAGTCAACATGGGAGACAGGCTAAGAGGTTAGCACAGTGTGATAAGTTAGCAACGAAACACCAGCATGCCCAGTGTGCTGTAGACCAATGTACAAACCAAACACTCAGGCGCAGACAAGGATAGACATGGCTCCCAGGAGATATTTTCAGAAAAGCTATGTGTGAGAATGAATAGGAATGAACTAAAAATGAAGGATCCTTCCCTGAAGCAAGATGGCACATCTGAAAAAGGAAAACTCCCCCTGGACGACAGAGTATTCAGAAGGCAGTGGTTTCTGGCATGGTTGATGTAAGAGATCAGAATAGTTTCAAGAGGGGAGAAGGAGAAGAAGCAGAGGGCAGGACATGGTACCGGATACACCATGGTATTATGTAAGGGCAAGAAATCAAGCTGCAATGCTCAGTCTAGCTAACATGATGGGACTTTATTAGAACACGTGGAAGAATGGAAAACTCCTGAAAATATATCCTAAAACAAGCCACTAAGTCTCACTTGAAAGTGAAATATTGACCAATCTACAATAGCTCTAAGTTTGTTGATACTCCGGCTGCTCAAGAAAACTCATCTCCCCCAACATGGCCAGCTGTGGCTCCAGATCCTGGGATGACGCTCTTCTTGATCTTGGATTTATTTTTGATGGTGTCTGAATTTCAGTCTTTTGCCCCTCCAACCCCTGTCTCTGATGTACAGCTCTGGGGACTCTCTTCACAGTCCTTACTGCTTCTTAGCTTCCAGTCAGTAGACTCAATGTAAGAAGGATTCTTTTTCTTTTTCTTTTTTTTTTTTTTTTGGTCACTATTACTAAGTCTCTCTTATTGCTCAAACTCGCTGGGATAGGGAACTTGAATGAGTCAAAAAATCACAAGCTAATACAGACAACACCAAGAATGTTTGCTGGTCACAATTCTTTCTACTCACCAGGGTTCTCTTTCTTGTCAATCTCTATGTGTCAGCTTTGTCCAACCAGTTTTGATAATTATTAAGGAGGCTATTGTAATACCAACTAATGCTCAAAGAAATAATTATGATTGATTTGTTCAGATGGTGTGGGAGAATTGTCTGATAGTAGCAGGAAAATAAAATTGTATGAATTTTCAACTAGATAATGTTAAAGAGCCGTTTAAAGTTTTCAGAAGTAAAATAGAATGAAAGAGCTTTAAGAACACTTTTAAGTGTTTTTATCTAAAAATAAGGATTTTGTTCTGAACTTGTTCCAATAACCTACCCCAAGCCGGACAGTGGCTGTGCATGCCTTGAATCCCAGCACTCAGGAGGCAGAGGCAGGAGGATCTATGTGAGTTCGAGGCCAGCCTGGTCTACAGAGTAAGTCCCAGGACAGGCTCCAAAGCTACACAGAGAAACCCTGTTTCAAAAAAGCCAAAACAAAAAAATAAAATAAAATAAAATAAAAAATAACCTATCCCAAATCCAAGAAATAGATTGATGACATTCATAGTAATACTGACAAGAAGATGGGAGATTTTAAATACGACAAACTAATATATAACAGTTGGTCAACAAGTGGATATGGAAATTATAGAAATCAAAGAACATGGAAATTTTTATTATTACAAGACTTCTGTAATAGTCACTAGAATAGGGACTACAAAAGGAAGACAGAGCTGGTCAGTCTGGATTCTGTTGAATTTTAACAAAACCTTAGCTATACAGGAAATATATTTACAGCTGTTATAGCTAATGTTTCCAAATCTCAGAGGCTTAACACCACTAGGTAGTTCTTGCTCAGTTGGCATAATCAGGCTGGGAATGTGCGTGCACGGGAGGAGCGGTGCTCTACCCCATGTAGTCATTTAGAAACTACCATCCTTAGCATGCGTCATCCAGGTACTTGGGCAATGTCCAGGACTAGATACGGGAAGGGAAGATGAAGAAAGCATCACTTTTAGGCACATTCTTTTGGAAATAACCACCCTGTGGTGATGCTTTGTGTGAGAAATGACCAGCTGGGCTCCAAGTGCAGGGATGCAACCATGTTCAAGAAACAGTCGAAGATGTAGACTTAGAAGGAATCTCTCTCCTGATACCTCTCTCCTCGTTACTTAAGCCACCTGACCAAAACATGACTTCTAACAGCAACTAGCCTCATTTGCAGTAGGACCAAATAGACATCTCTCTTTGGGTCCAATTATGGATTTCTAGTACTGACTGCTCCAGTATGAGTCATATGTCATCCTTTTGTCTGTTTCGTGGGCTGAATCACGTCATAGCAGCTTGTCTGCTGAGTCACGTTAAGTTGTACGGCTGGCTGATGGGAAGAAGAGTCAGGCCCAGGAGATGCAGGATTAGTAACGGGTGGTACTAAAGGAGTTATCAGGGCTAGAGATAAACAGATGAATACATAACTACTACCAGGATTGGTTAAGGTGAAGTGATGGGAAGAACCAAAAGAGAGAAGACAAAGCATAATGGGCTCCAACAGAAACTCTGGAAGATATTAGTATGTTAAATACTGGGAAAAGTTAAGCCTGTAAAGAAGTGTACCTCAGACCCTCATGTCCATGTGAGGCACAGGAAGGAAATGGCCTTTGAAATGAGGTGTCAAGGACTCCATTGTAGAAGTCAAGTCACATGTACACCGAGTTAATGGAGAGGAGGAATCGGAAACCATGAGAGTAGGCTGCAAGTGTTAAAAGCTAGCCTATAAGTACAAGGATGAACCTTGGACACATTATGCTAAGTGGCAGAGCCAAATATAAAAGCCCACACAGTCTAGGAAAATTTCAGATGAGGTAAATCTATAGAGATGGAAAACAGGCTAGCCATTGCCAGAGTTGGGAGGGGCAAGAGGTAGAAATGGGAGTTAGGACTGGCTGCTGAATGTGTTTGCGGTTTCCTGGGGAGGGAGGCGGTGAAAATGTTCTACACTGAGATGGTGCTAATGGTGGCACAAGCTTGTCAGTGTACGACAGGCCACTGAATCGTGCACTTTAAAATGAGATACAATGGCCAATTTTATGCTATCTGGATTTACTTCAATTTTTTAAAACTCAAGATAGCTTATACGAGCACACAAGGCAGCATAGCAATGATTTGGGGAAAGACTGTCTACTTTCATAGAGAAGATTGGAGTGTGTTACATAGAGAAGCAAAGACTCAACAAGTACGAAGAAGTTCAATATGTGGAAGCAAAGATAATGCTACAGTGCACTGAATAAATGGGAGTGTTTAGAACGCAGACAATTAGTAATAGGTTAAATTTAGATTGAAAAGGGAGATGTTATCCTCTACCAGGTAAAATAATGGCTCCTGGAACCCAGGCGTAGGTAGGAAAAGACGAATAGACTAAAGAAATACCTCTATTTTTCCCTCACAGAATTCAGTGTTCAGGCTTTGAAGCATTGACTCTGGATCACAGAATGTTACAGTACCTTAGAGTAAAATACACTCAACTTCTGCATTATTGAGAAGGATAAGCAACTTGCTCCAAATCATGAATAGTCTTGCATTTTTTCCTTACTTAATTCTTATACACAGCATCACGCCTAAAAGGATGAGAGCCATGTGGAGAGATACATGCTGGTTCCACTACTTATGGGGCTTCAACCACCTCGGTCAAGTTATTGCAACCTTTGAGTTTTGTGTCTTCTATGTGTGAGGCTGAGAAAACATTGTCACATTCCAGTTATGCTCTGTGTTGATGGCAGCCACACCAATGATCGTCTTCCTTTTTCATCGTGCACTCCAACCTGGCATTCTGGTTCCCTCCCAATTACAGGGTAGCTGAAATTGGTAGAAATCTAGGAAATTACAGGGAAGGCATTATTGTCCTTTTATTTGACACATTTTCATGCCAGGGATATAAAAGAGAAAGCGGCATCACTCAAAATGACCGTAGGTTCCCAGGAATATAATGGCAAAATGATGAAAGCGAGCGTGATGACAGCTGATCTGAGAAAATTAAACGTGGGGAACAAATCTGAGAGGGGAGAACTCAGGACACGGCATTCTATGCATAATGCTTCAGGAAGGCACCACGTGCCACAGGTGACCCGCTGGGTAGCACAAAGCCGCCAGAAGCAAGAGAGTGCGCAATTGACTATTCTCAGAGATAGGGCAAACTTCTGGGATGCACGCCACTGAGAGAGAGAAAGTTGGCAATAGGAAAGGACTGTTCAAAGAATCCCACGTTCCATCGCCCACTGGTACAAAGGAGGTCCTGTTGAGACAAGACCATTCTCTTCTGCATCTGAGGCACTGCCAGTTTAGAACAACAATGCACCAAAGGAATTTACCAAAGTGACAATCCCGTCCACCAAAAGGACTGTGTCCATGGGACACATGACAGTTAGGTCTAAGAATGACAACTAAAGAAATGCTTGGGATGATAGAGGATTTTATAATGAGTATATTTCTTTATAGTGTGTTAAACTGGATATTTAGAAGGATATGAGGGAAAATAAAGAAGACATCCATTGCTACTATAAATCATTAACTTTAATTACTTCTTCCTTAACTATATCAGTGTTTATTAGGCATTGCTGCTGTAATAAACCAATGGATCCCAGGAGCTTTAAGAAAAATGTGTTACACTTGGAGTGTAGAAGATTCCAAGTTTGTATTCACTATACAAGCCAGACACAAGTTTAGCGGAGATCTACACCTCCTAATTTCTTCACCTAGCTTAAAAGTCCCTCTCCCATGCATTTTTCTTAGCAGAGGTGGAAGAGAACAATGACCACATGGTGGCATGGCCACACAGTGGGACGGTCAACAGGAAGTTCATCACTTCATCCACGTTCTATTGACCAAGGCAAATCATTTGAGGCTGTACACAGACTGGGGAGGTCAAATTATTGTTCACAGAAGAAGAGAAGAAAAACATGTTAAGTATATCACAGGTTACACTTCTATCACAAATGCATCAGCATATGTAAGCCGAGAGGGAAGGAATATAGACACTCAGACTGCCTTCTCACCTTTACTCATTTTAATTCCATCTGGGACCCCAGCTCATGAAATGGTGTCCCCCACATTTAGGTGTGTTCTCTCCCGGCTAACTCAAGTCTAATCCAATCGTCTTTACTTCAGAACTTACTGGCTTTCGAGAATAGTCGTTTAAAGCCCAGGAGTAATTTGATGAGTATAATTTCTGTCAAGTCATACATTCTTTAGCTCTCTGTGTGAGAACGACAAGGCCTCATATGGTGGGGAGCAGAATGGAGGTCACCTGGCCTTCCTGAGTGACAGGGTTGGTGTGGTGAGGACCAAGAAGTTGGTGACCAAGCAGATGCTCCACACAAAGCAAGCAGCCGGTAAGAGAAGTGCACCTGCTGCTCACCTGCAGACATTCCCTGGGCGAGTTTGTCCTTTGTTTCTTCTGTTCTCTGTTTTACATAATAAATCTTGTACCTTTAGCCCCTGATGAGCTGAAAATGGCCTCTGTAGCAAAACTGCATGAACAAACTTTCAACGTCCTGGAAATCAAAAGTAAATCAGTCGAGATGAGAAGCCACTAAACTTTGCTACAATCGCTGTACTTTATGCTAAATTCCCCTGCACCGTGGTCAAAGCATGCTGAGACTGTTATGTAGCATAACCCCAATCACATAAGATGAAGTCAAACTGTCAATTTCATATCAGAGGTTTTCATTTTTTCTACTATGCCTTCAATTATTTATCTGATTCTAAACGAAACAAAGTATTAAAATTTTACTCTCATGAACATGAAATAATATTTTAGAGTTGTTTGGTTTTGGTTTCTGGTTTTTGGTTTTTCTGTGGTTTTTGTTTGTTTGTTTTTTTTTTTTTTTTTTTGCAAAGAAAGATGTTTTGCAAACAGTTAGAAGGCTAACAGAGTGACATAAGGCATAGAAGCCTGCCAATCAAATTGGTGGGAAGATTTCTCCATCAGACTGATCCAATCATGCATGTGCATCTGGAACATGCCTTAATTAAGGAACAGGACTGACGCTGGTCGTTCTCTGTTCCAGACGGCTCTTCTCTATCACCCATGTCTGTGGCCTGCCTTCCATTTTGAAAAGAAATATCTCCTCCGCTCAGCTTTAGTCTCCTGAGATCAGTGTTGTTTACCCCTTTCCCTGAGACGTTCTGAAAGTCAAATCAGAAATTAAAGTGTATCAGAACTAGGCAGGTGCTGCCTGCCTCAAGACTTGAATGTACTTAAAATTCATCCTTGGAATGTTATACAACTAGGTTTTTTTTTATAGCACTAAGTACTTCTTCTTTTTTAAGTTTCTAATTTGGTGCCATGGGTGTTTTCTTCTTGTTTTTTCCTTTCAAGGGCATGTTTCAAGTAGAAAGGTTCGGGGGGAAATGTCTAGTATGCGGGCGCTCCCACTTGCCCATGGCATACCTGTTTCCATAGGAGGTGATAACTCTCAGGTCTGTGTTTTGCCTTGGTTGTTTCTGGACTATTTCTAGTACAGTTTAGTTAGGACTTTCAAAGTGGTTTAGTGTATCGAGAATTTGCATAAACAACTCTTTCATGTCTTCATACTGACGACGGAATCCATGGTCGGTGCTGTTTTCCTTTCTTTTTCTTCTTTTTGCACACTGGCCAGACATTAAGGATGTCTACAATGGAAAATAATTTCCCAATACTTTCTTCTTTTACTACCAAGTCATGAAATTAAGTGGTAAAGGCAGCTGAGTTAATCCCTGTCCCCTGTTCTTTCCTGACCCTTCACTGTTGCTGCCGTGGGCCATTCCTATTGCTGAGCCAGCTGTGACCGACACCTACCCATCGTTGCGCTATTCCAGTAGGCTTTTCTCAATTTGCCTTAGAGGGCTGTGGCCTCCCTCATGAGAGACGTCATGTTTTCTCAGTTTGGCTTCATCTGAAACGTCAGGGAAGCTTCTCAGTGCTCATTTCTTCACGGTCACTGGATCAGTTTCCTTCTTCTGTTTCTCGTCAGGACTGTGGCTCAAGATGCTCATTCAAAGTGAGTGTAACGGCCTACTGGCCTTTGTTTATCGGCCACTGTGATGGAGCTTCCCTGCCACACTGGGCAAACCACATGTCTTTCTGCTTCATTTTCATCACTTGTGAAATGAGAACCACTGTATCCCACCAATGCAGCCAGATCCTCTGCTTCCCAGGGCTTGGAGAGGTACCACGCAAATCATCTCTGTAAAACTGTATGGTCACTCAGAAGGCACTATGAACGTTTTTGGTCGAAGAAATGAACAACCGAAGACATATATGTAAGAGGAGAGTTCTCATTCTTTCCCGGTCACCCAGACCCGAATAATCACACAGAATCTATATTAATTACAACACTGCTTGGCCAACAGCTTAGGCAAATTCCTGGTTAACTCTTATATCTTAAATGAATCCATTTCTATTCATCTGTGTATGGCCATGAGGCTGTGGTTTACCCAGTAAGGTTCTGCGGCATCTCTCTCCTTCAGCAGCTACATGGCAACTCTTTGACTCTGCCTACTCTCATTCTCTCTCTCTATCTTTGTTCGGATTTCCCACCTGGCACTACTCTACTAAGCCATTCATATTATGAAAGACTGACGGCTTCAACAGCTAAAATTCTGAAGCCTGGGGAATCTAATAAGACTCCTAGCAGACGACATAAACAGGACATTCTTAGAAAAAGAAATACAAAAGTTTTTTAAAGCAGTTTTGCTATTCATTGTGCACAATTTACAGTAATGAGAATTTCAAGACATCTGAAGAACCCACCCACTTGGTTAAATAGAGCACAGAGCTACTATGGGATAAGACTTGAATGACCTGTGCTTACTGCTATGGAAAACGCTTGTCAGATGTAATGTTTTTAAAGGATTCAGAAAGTGTTACATGCCATATTGTACTTCCATTTTTGCTTGACTAGATATTGAACACAGGGCTTCAAACACACTTGAAAATTGCTCTACCCTTGAGCTACACCTCAGCTCAACATTTCCATTACGTTAGAAATTATGTGAACATGTATCTACATGTGTTTATAGAGAGGAAAGTGTCTGAACTATATCACACAGTGATAAGAGTATTTATGTCAATTGTAGGCCATCTCAATTTTTTATTTCGCTCTTTTTTTATAATGCGTTGTGGAGGTTTTCCATTTTCTTAAACCTGATAAATCTCTTTACACATTTTTTTAACTGAACACCCTATACATTTGTAAAGGAAACTACACTGGGAGAGCTGCACAGTATAAAACGCCTTCCTCTGCACAGACCAGCTTTCAATTCACTCCAGATCAGACGTCTGTCTCCAGACCGTGACATCTGTCTCCTGCACTGTGTTACTTCACAAATATTGAAGTGCAGAGGTCTCCAAACCGTCCATCTACAAGAGCATCAGCTCACAAAGCATTGATAGATTCCTTAATTAATTTGCTATTTCTAAGAACATGTTCACTACCCTACTCCATCTACTTCAAGGCTTGATTTCAACAGCACAGAGCAAAGATGTTCTGAAACCAGAGCACCTGATTTCCCAAAGGATGTCCAGATTAAAGAAAAATCTCTGGGAGTCATCCACGATTGCTCAGAGTTGTCAACGACCAATTAAACTGTCAGCAGCTGAATGGTGTTTCTTTTATTTGAATCAAAAACCCTGTTTTAAGAAAGTGTTTAGGATGAGAATACACCTCTTTCAAGTTCTTATTTCAGACCTTTAGTTCTTAACTAAAGAATAGTAATGGGCTGGCTATGACCCAGAGCTCAAGAAAATTTGGTGGTCTTGAAAAAGACCCAGTTTCAGTTCCCAGCACCTAAATAACAGCTAACAACTATTCATCAATTCCACTCCCAGGGGATCCAGCGTTCTCTTCTGGGCTCTGGAGGCACCAACATGCGCAGGTTGCACATATTTGCATGCAGGCAAAACACTTTTGTACACATGGATTTAAAAAAAAAAACGAATAGTAGTGACAACATCTAAGATCACCCATGTCAAAGATGGAAGTATGGTTTCCATGTGTCTTATTATTTTAATGTTTTTGATTAAAATAAAATTCCATCACTTCTTCCCTCCCTTTCCTCTTTCCTTCCCCTCACAGTTACCATCCTTCAAACCCACTCCATGGCCCTGCTCTCAAGTTAAGACGCTCTTTCTCTTTGATATATGTTACATGTGTGTATATGTACAGATATATGTAAATAGAGCCTACTGAATCCATTTTTGCTGTTTGAGTGTATATCATTTCAAGGCCGACCACTCTGCATTGGACAACCCATAAATAGGGGTTATTCCAGGGTGGGGTTAGTTCTCCTTCTCCCTGCAGTCAATAGTCACCTACAGTTCCTGTGAAATTTTTCCTTTTTCATCATTGTATTTCCACTGAGATTTCCAATGTTTCAGATTTGTATGTAACCATTTCTAGGGAAGACCATTCCCCAGCAGACTTCCTGGCATTCTGGACCTAACAATCTTTCTGCCGCCTCTTCTGTGTTGTTCTCTCAGCCATAGATGCAGGAGCAGTGCTGTAGATGTATTTACAGGGACTGGGCTCCCCACAATCCCTTGACCTCTGCATTGTGTCTAGTCATGGTTTTCTGTGATGGTGTCCACTTGCTGTGAAGAAAATTTCTTTGGAGAGGGGTGGTAGCTGCATGTATCTGTGTGCATAAGATAAGATTTAGACTGAAGTAAGGGATTATGCTGGCCTAGCAAAGTGGCTGTCGTAGATTCCTTTCTGAGGCCCATGATCTTACTAGTCCCAGGAAAATGGCTGGCTTCCAGTACAAGCATGGTTTCCCTCCTGTTGAGTGGGCCGTAAGACCACACAGACAGCTGTTAGTTGCCACTGACATGTAACTACCACTTCTGACACCTTTAGACATATCTTGCCTTGATGGTAACTGTCATGGGCCATAGATGCTGCAGCTGAATAGGAATGTTTGGTTTCTTTCCCCCCCCCCCCTTGGTAGCTGAAAGAATAGTTTTTGATACCATAGCAGCTAGAGAGCAGAAAAGAGACTTTGAGGTCAGATCCAGTGTCTTCTGCCATTGGGGTCCACTCTTAGCCCTTAAGAGGCAACCAAGGCTAAAATGATAGTCTAGATGGTTTGGGGAACAACTGCAAAGCTCTTCAGAAGAAGGTTCATGATTCCTGGTACTGCGGAGGGAGGGTGTAATGATACAGAAAGGAAGAAGGTCAATACAGAAGAAGAGACACGTAACACCAAGGTTATTTGATGAAACTTCAAAAAATCATATTATTTTATATTTACCTAAAATTATACACAATACACAAGTATATATGTGTGTGTGTGCCTGTATGTATATATGTAACATACATGTAATATACATAGACACATTATATATATTGGGGATGGCAATGCTCCCCACAAAACCCCTGTGCCTTATTATGTGTATTTGTAGGTGTTGGTTCCTTCCAATTTTGTTACCATCTATCTTTAAGCCCTGCTTATTATGTAGCTGTAGGAGACAATATTTCTTTGATAGGGAAGCATGTTCTCTTCCAACATTGAAATGAAATTCAGATTTATTATTAAAAGACAAATTCTATCCTTCAAAAGGGTGAACAAGCTGGCACTTAAGAATCCCAGCTGGTTAAATTTAGAGCATTGGAAAAGATCCAGTCCAAGAATAATCTTTGGCTTTGGGCCTATAACATTTGTATTTGATAGTATATTGGAAAGGAGTAGAAAAACATACATTTTAAGCCCTTGCTTTTCCATATATTCTTCCTCAGTGATAGGCGAATTGGTCTTGATAGTGGTGGTGGCTGCGAAATCATCACTCCTTTGCGCATTCTGTTTCATTGCACTTTGCCCATTTTAAAAGACTTCTGCTAACAAATGCTCATATTTAAAATTATGTCTCCCTCCTCTCTTAATTTGGGTTCTTTCTTCTTTGCTTCCCCCATTCTTTGCAATCTCTATTTTGAGCCATTGTCCTTCTTGAAAGATGGTTGGCTCATCGATACCTGGGAACTAGCATTCTAAATCTCACTGAGTCCCAGAAACTCTCTTTCCATCATTGTTGATTGTTTTTTCAAAACAGTTTCACTGTGTAACCCAGGCGGCCCGGGAACTCTCAATATTCATCAAGTATGGCTTCAAACTTGTGACCCTTCCGCCATTACCATCAGATGGAGTTGTAGGTGTATGTCACATACCATACTGAACCCTCATATTTAATTTGCCTTAACATTTTTGACTGTCTTGAGATTTTATTATTTTGGAATTGTGAAGATGTGATACTAGAATAATATAATACAGAAAATCAGTCAATGACGTTTTAAATATGTTTTTCACAATGAAAAACATATTACATAATGATTATAACACTGTGTATGTTATTTATATACATATTCATACCTATATCCACAAGTATATGTGTGTGTGTATATAGCTTTTACATTATGCACATAT
Organism: Myodes glareolus; assembly: GCF_982192425.1. Lineage (NCBI taxonomy): Eukaryota > Metazoa > Chordata > Mammalia > Rodentia > Cricetidae > Myodes > Myodes glareolus. The sequence continues at coordinate 13,366,656 of NC_142026.1, forward strand.
ATGTACTTGTCCATTACATATGTACCCATATAAGAAAACCCAGTAGCAGATAGATTTTTTTTATTTTATGGGATTTCTTTTTTTCAATTTATTAGAGTTTTTTAAAAAATGCCAATCCAAATTCTCACTCACTCCCTTCCCTCCTCCTATTCCCTCCACACACCCTCCCATCCCACCCCCATCTAATCCTAAGAGAGGGTAAGGCACATTGCTTTGGGGAAGGTCCAAGGCCCTCCCTACTACATCTTGGCTGAGCAAGGTATCCATCCAAAGAGAACAGGATCCCACAAAGCCAGTACAGATTGTTTTTTGCATTATTGCAAACTATTGCTTATACTGATTGTATCTGTAAAAAACAAAAGACATATAAGCCCAAGAAAAAATCGAGATTATGTGGTCAATCCAATAGAAAAACTACTTACAAACACCTTCATGTGCCTTTAGAGAATTGTGTCTTGCCATTCTATTTCTTTCAGATAAAATTGAAGGGAAGACATCATCAAAGTTTGAAAAATTGCCATGTAGCTTAAAGACTAGCAGTTACCTGGACCAATTGTGGAAGATGTATTATTTCAATGGGTCCCAGGCAATTCAGAAGTTTAGTATTACAGTTCACGCCCCTGATCTGCAACAAGCTGAATCATAGTTTTTATACATGCTTGCTTTGTTGGTAGTATTCTCAAATATTTTTCAACATCAAATGCAGACCAATTGTGTCATTATTTGGTCACTTAAGAAAATATTACAGAGCAAACACTACATGTCAGACTCTCTTTTCAGCATTGAAGAGACAACAACACATTAGGCAATAATAAGGTGTAAAGGAATCTCTTCCCAATGCAGAAGGTCCCAGGTTGGATCCCCAGTACCATGAGAAGTTAATCTGAATATCAAAAACAGAAGCAGCTGGAGCAGGAAGGAGACAGAAGCAATAGAGAACGACAAGTCAGCACTGCACATGGAGTGTTTGGCGGAATACTTTCTTAGCACCAAGGATGGAGAAGAGGAAGAAGCAGTGACTGTATGTAAAAAAAAAAAAAAAAAAAAATGGTGTCTCCTAAGTGGAACCTCTGGCTGGTGTATGCTTACAGAAAGCTCCACCCCCTCAATACTGAAGAATCATTTTGTCCAAACAGAATCATCTTTCTTGAATAAGAGAGCAACCATGTACTTTCGCGTTATTCTTAAATAAAGTGGCCAGTTGGGAATTGTGTACAATTGGAAAGTAATGGAAACATAAAAGATAGGAGCTTAAACAAAAGAGTGTATTTTTTCATTTACATAAGTCAAAGGGAAGAGACAAATACCACACATCTTGAGACTGTGACCACCTATCCTTTCCCTTTCCTGATCTTAGCACATAGATTCTACATATGTGCTTACTGCATGGCCACCGTATGGCCTCTGAACATTATCTACATTCCAGTTAGGACAGAATAGTTAATAACACCTTCCTGTCTGAATCTGTTTTCCAGCTCCTCACCCCGACTTCCGATAATGAGCCTCTCAGAATTCTCTATATGTCTTACCTAACAATTCTTCCAACCCTTCCACTAGTCAGTTGGTTGCATGGCCTTTTTATCTGCATGAAAGCCTGAGACGTGTATTTTTGCTTGGATGCATAGCTGCCCCCGACAAGAGCAGCTCTGCTAACAAAGAGGAAGGAGAGAATTGACAGCAAAGACATCAATCATCCCTGGTCATAGACGCCCCCATCAGTAAGGGTGTAGACATGACTGGCCCTCCCTAAAGCCCAATGATTCTAAAGAGCTGGTAATCCTGTTGTGTGGAAGCTCCCCAGCCTTATAGCAACACATTTTTAATTACAGAAACTAAGCAAGCAGATGTGGTTTCAAGTTTCCATGTCAGTAGCTAATACTAAGACCCCTGAATTAGTCAGATTTACCAGCAAGCAATGCTGGACTCCTCTTATCGATAAAAAACACTCCCAAGAGACAGGCAAAATTAGTTATTTTTCATACTTCAGACCATTAGGCAAGCCACTCCTCCTACCCAGAAGCAGAGTGTTTCTCTGGCTGTCCCTACCAACTGGAAAAATCTTAAAGTCTAAGTTCTTCCCAAGCACATCAGGTCTCTTTATTGGTGGCGTCCCAAAATATATGCTCGTGTGTTTGTGTGTGTGTGTGTGTGTAAAATCTTCTTTGAATCTGTTTGAACCAAGAAAATCTGACCCTTTAAAAGGCCATTTGTAACTTCCATTGCCCTCTTGGGAGTTCCATGTGTAACAGTCCTACTACAAAAGACGCATGGCCTGGCCACTGTCAGAGGGAAGAACCCTGAAATGGTAGACAACCAGCTGGTTGTCCAGGGTTCCATCTAAGCCAAGCTCAGTAAGGAGTTGACTGCTAACTAGCAGCCACCAGCCAGGCAGGTAGACCTGCTCGGCTGAACCAGCCCAGACAGCAAGTACATAAACTGTAGATTTTAGATTGCCATGGTTGTGAACATTTTCTGCAGAACACTCAATAGCCAAGCAGTTCAATATTGCTGCTCCTCAGCAGTTCTGCTTGTGCTTGATTCCTTCCTTTCCACAGACCCTGAAATATTGGTAAGTTCTTGGCAAGCACGGGTTACTATTTTATAAGTTATTTTATTAATACTAAGTAAGAGACTAGGGGGTAAACATCTAAAAAATTACCATTGCTTGCTTCTCCTTGCCTCAAACTTGAAAAGGGCACCAAGTTTTTTGCGAGGTGGTCTACAGTGGCCACATCTAAGCTCTCCTTTCCAACACACTTCCTCGTATGCAGTGTGCATCCATCTGTCCCTTCCCTTTTTTTGTCATCCCTGCTTCCTGTCAATAAACAGCCTTTCTTCTTCCATTCCTTCTCCCCTATGTTCTTCTACTCCCAGGAAGAAGCCTCACCAGCCCTCATATTTTGCATTCCCTTTGCCTAATGGTTCACAAATTTGCATGGGTATGAATCCGAGGTAGGCATTTGCATTTTAAGTAGCATGGTGATGCTTGAGCAGAGCTAAGAGAATCTTTTTCCCTCGCATCTTCTGCGTTCGTTAGTATCAAGAAGTCAGCTGACAGCATTTTCGCTGCCTTCATATGCACATATCCAGCTCCAGATACAAGAACAACCTGTGAATGCTTTTTGGCAAATGCCAGGCTGCATCCCTTGAACTCCAGTAAGGATTTAGACCAAGATCTCTTCATGCTATGCTAGAATAGCAATTTTTAGAATCTAAATTTTCAGAGTATTAGATGTCATTTTCCCCCTAAACTATTTTGCTCAGCACTGATCTAGGAAGAAAATGGGCGATAGGGTGCATAAAGTTAAAGATATTTTCAGAGGTAATGAAAATGTTTTGGTTTTTAGATCAAAAATAAAAATCAACAAAGTTTAGAAAATATGTTAGTATATAATATAGGCATTCATTCTTCTTGATACCAAAGCAGCATTAAGCACATTTGTTAATAGGTTTTATTTCTCTTATAGAAAAAGTGAAAGTACCTGTAGCCATGAAAGTCATGATGTGGTTCCCAAATTTATTAGACTAATTGCTCTCAGAGTTTAGAAAGCATTAGAATATTTAGGATGTTTATTATTATTATTATTATTTAATAAACCAGAACCCCAGTCACAGTAGGAGTGAGTGTTCTACAAGCAGGATTATAATAAACCTAGAAACCTGCCTCTTCCTAAGCAATTTAGGTAATTCTACTACATACCAAGTCGGAGGAAAACAGAACGAGTCAAACCTGAAACGATGGGAGTTTTGCCACTCTGTAGCAGGGCTGCTGGGTAGGACAAAGGACGTGGGAGAGCACACCTGTGCTCTGTCTTTCCTGTCCGGATTGGCTCTCACCACCTGCTCCTGGCTAGTGCTAAACTGTTAGCCCTATGAACAACAGCTGCCAGCCACTCCCTTGAAGTTCTTCCACTTGCGAATAGGTTATTTCCCAGGGAAGGAACACAATTTGTGGATCACAAGAAAACCACTTAGAATTGTATCCTGGCTAAATAAGACTTAGCAGTCTGACCTTGAAATCACCGGGCGTTCTTGCATCATACAGACGGTGACTGGATATGTGCACAAATGGGACCGGCTGGGTAGAGAATTGAAATATTAAATAAAACTGTAGAAAGGAAAGAAGGAATAGGAAATAGTTTTGTAGGAATGAGAGATCTTAGGCCATTTTTCTCTAACCCATGAACTCATGAAGAAGAAGCAAAGGTCTAGCAGGCTTCAGAATGAGCTGCATTTCATATGTAATGCATACGGTGTCCACCTAGCTTCTTGCTTATAAAGAACTGTGTAATGGTACCTTTATGAAGTCTGTGAATCTCATATTTGGGGGAGCTGAAATTTGTTAACAAGTTAAATCAGACTGCCTAGCAGAAGTCAGCCTCCAGCTGAGCTACTTATATATAGGCCATCAAATCATTCTTTAATTAAGGTTAACCGAATAGCCACCAAGGCACTGGCAGCACAGGGCCCACACAAAGCTAGAAATCTCACCCCATTATAAAGAGTGGCGTCATTTCTAGAAGAGATCATGTGTTCCCCAGCATGAACTGAATTATTGCTTGTTCTGTCCAAGTACTAGGAAGTATAATCTGGGCTTTGTGGTTGCAAAATACCTCATCGTATTCATAATTTTATCTCCACAACAATTTTCTTGGGCTGCCTGGCAATGTGAATCCCATTTTACAAAGGAAAAAAAACAAGGAGAGAGAAAGAGGGAGATTCAGTAGTTCATCCAATGTTCTAGAATGAAAGACGACGAGTAAGACCCATTTTGATCTGCAAATTGCTGACACACAATTGAGCTCATTGCCTTCTTCGCCTAAAGTTCCAAAATAAAATCGTCTGGTCTGAACACCAAGAGGGAGATCATAATTAGTTAAGGGTGTTTTGGTGGACATGAAAGCTGTTCCGTGTGTCTCTCATCCCCATGCACACTGTGAAATCTCTCTTCTCAAGGACAGAATTGATTTAATTGGAAAGAGCTATGTTCTCGTTTCCTATTTTGACCATCACAGCACTCACAGCCATATGCACAGTGGCCATCTGGGGAAAAAAATGCGTTCTTGATTTCCAGGAAAGAGAGTAATGCATCGGTTTGCCTTGAATGTGTTTACTATTGGCACTGCTCTCCGTGTTTAGTCAGTGTGATTTCTACATGGATCTTCTCGAGATTCTGCCTACTAATGAAAACAAACAGTGCGGCGCGAGGCTGTGTGAGCTCCGCACACGGATTTACAGGACACTCCCCAGTGCTACTCTATAATTTGTTTCCTTTTTCTATACAGAGATGTTGGATCCAGCTTTTGTTCATTGCATTCATGACTACAACCCTTATTTTATTTTTTTTTCTTTTTCTCAGACTAAGAAATGCTCAGAGGTATAATCAGGTCTTCCATAGTATTTAATTAGGCATAATTAAACACCATCGACACAGAGCTCAGTGTTTTCAAAGTCCTTTCTTCTGCTACATTGCTAATGAATTAACGAATTAATTGGCATTGTGAGTTACAATAGAAAATGTCAGTGAGAAAATTTTAACTGTCTTACAAAATTGCCCTCTTTTTGTAGATTGTGTTCTGTCACAGTATAAAATGCAATGTCATTTCCAACAACTAAGAGGGGAAAGATACAAAGCCAAAGCATTGAGGATGGTGGAAAGGGAAAGGCAGATGAAAGGGAAAAAGGACTCTTCACAGACTCAAAATCTGATTTTTAAGCAAGTCTTTAATATCCCAGCTATTTTAATAGATTTTATTGATCATTTTTACCCCCAAATCTCTTAGGGATGGTGGTGTTTGGGACAGGACTATAATGATAGGCTCATTTTTTATGTGTCGATTTGCTTTTATAATTTAAGGATGTGTATGGAAATACTGTGCATGAACATCCTAATAGCAAGGTCTCATGAAAGATAGTTTAATAAAGAACTTGGTTCTCGTGTTTCTGTACTTAATCTTGCACGAAGCTGGTTTCTACAGACATCTTAAAACAGCATCTTTTCACTAAATTATTTAATCTGGACAAAATGATGGAGAGCAAACATTGTCATGGCATCAGAAGTGATAGGTTAAGGATTTCTCTATTTAGAATGCAGAAGCTTTCAGTAATGCTTAATACGCTAAAACTATGAGTGCAGATGGGAAAAGAGCATGAGAAAGAGAAACACACATGAATAATACTAATGACCAACAAACAGAAATAGTTAAGTCTTGCTAGAAATCAAAGAGGTACAGGTTGAGACAAAATGATCATTTTTAAGGATCCCTTAAAATCTTAACAATCTTAACAGTCGGCTTTGTAATTAGATATTCTGCCTCCTCACTGTTGGGCTGCAAACTGATAAGCCTTTCTGGAGAATGACTTAATTACTAGTCCCAGAAGCTTTAGGAAGCATCACAATTTAGCTCAACAATTTTACCTCAAGAAATTTTTATCATAGTAAATGTCACGGTAAATTTGTACTACCAGAAAGTTAGAAATAACTAAATGTCAATAGTCAAGTTTAAAATGTATTTAGTTGAATATGCAGCAAATAAAAATATTTCTGAATAATATATACCAACACAGAATTTTATAAGCAATAGACTGGAAAAGTATATTTTTGAGAAGCCAGGGACAGTAGTGCAGACGTGCCCATTATAATCCCAGCACTTGGGAGGCTGAAGCAGAATGACCATCAATAGGGCCATCCTGGGGTCCAGAGTGAGACCCTAACTGAAAACAAACAGCAGCTAAAACTTACACTATCTAACTTGTTTAAGTTCACGATACATTTATAGAAACAAAAGAATAGTAAAAATATTGAGAGGTTGCATCTGAGCCATTCAAATTACTGGAAATTTTATCTTCTAATATTTACAAAATCATCTACATGAAGATGGGCAATTTTATGATCACAGAATATGAAACTGATTTTATAAATCATAGTCACCATCAACACATTTCTTTGACATAAAAGAAGAGCAGAGCTATATTTTAGAAACACAAATTATCAGGGGTTGGAGACAGTTCAGCCAGGAAATGCTTCCCATGCAATAACTGAGGATTTTATTCCAATCCTCAGATCCTGTGTAAGGAAAAAAAAAACCAGGCACAGTGGCACCATCCTGATATCCCAGCACTGGGAAGGCAGAAACCAGAGATCCTTGGTGATCAATGACCAGCCAGTCTAACTAAACCAAGAAGATCTATATGTTCAGTGAGAGACCTGGTCTAAAAATGAAAGGTAGATAACAATAGAGGAAGACACCCATGTCAACCTCTGACCTTCACATGCATGTATATGTACACACACATGATAAATAGAAGTAAAAGGTATACACTTACAAATATGTTTGACCCTGCCAAACTCAAACATACCTGAAAGTTATATACTTTTTAATTTGACACTTGAAATCTAAAAATAACTATAATCTTTAAAATGTTTGTGTGTCTTGAAACCTTAATGGCTCATTGTCCAAACTGTTGAGTTTCACATGGATAATAAATGTGCTAATAAACTTGCAACAACAGGTAGCATCATCTCCCCAACAGAATCAGATGAAATTTAACTTCAAATTGAACTTTACTTGGAGTCCTTGATTCGGCATTAGACAATTCAAAACTTTACCAGTTAGTACATCAGTTAGAGTCACAGCACTTATGTAATCATCATAGACATAAAGGTTGATGATCATTAATAACTTCATTTACATTGCTCCATTTCATCATTCCATTTGTAAGAAGGAATAATGGTCTTCTGAGCAGGCAAACTCACTAATGCAGACTTGAGGGCACAACCCAAGTTCTCTGAGTGGAATCAGCGCTCAAACAATGAGTTTGACTTTGTATCCTAGATTTATATTCCAGGGTCAAAATCCTAACTTTTTCCATTGTAACATGTTTACCCCCTAAAAGAATTACTACCTTGTATCTGTGCATGTGGTTCCATAAAAAGTTGCTACTGAAATTGGATATCAGGATAGTAGTATCTGTAACTGCTGAGCTTAGTGAACACTTTTACTAACAGCCTTACTGTCACAAGCCTGACACTGGTTCCAGTTTGACACTAGAATTGTAAGTGCTCAATCTTTGGACTGTGACCAACATGGGAGTCAAAGAACCTTTTCACAGTGATTGCCAAGGTCGTTGAAAATGCAGATATTTATATTATCACCTATAACAGTAGCAAAAATACAGCTATGAAGTAGCCACGAAAATAAGTTTATGGCTGTGAGTCACCACAACACGAGGAACTGTATGAAAGGATTGTAGCATTAGGAAGGTTGAGAACCACTGCCATGGCATGTAGCCTGCTCTTCCAGTGAGTGGGTTTCAAGAGATTTGCAACTATTTGCTCACTGAATTTGACTTTTATGGAACTTAATCAAAATCATACCCTATATTTCATTAACTCCCCATTTCAAGATGTAAGCTGGTGCCTCTACATTTGCTTGTTTTCCTTTCAGATTCTCTTCCTTGCTTTTGTTCCATAATTTATATGCTGATATTTACATTGTCAGGTCAGGAACACTAGGAGTCTACAAAGCTTTTTCATGGGATAATTCTTAATGGTGGAATTGTAAACATAGTTAACAGCATCAAAAACAAACTAACCAACCAAGGAGCAACTACATTACATCCCATTTCCTTTCCAAAATATCCATCATGCATTTGTTTAATTGGGAACTTCCTATTTCTTTTCTTCCTTGTTTTCCTTTGGTCATAAAATTTCTCAGCTTTTCTTCAACTATTTCTATTTTTAAATCATATCTTATTTTCCACACAGTCATTCAATATCTTGTTGTTAAACTGTTTTTTCCTCTAGATTGGTTTGGTTGCTGTTGTTATTTGGACAAGCTGAGAAATTAACCTGAATTTTCTTCCAAAGTTCTGATCCCTCCCCAGATAGAACTCTAATTGCAATGCACTTTTCTTTGCTTTCTTTTTCACCCCTTTCCTTTCTTCTTCAGTTTTCTTGCCTTGCTTCATCCTTTTCTTGTTTCCTACTACAGCAAATCACAAGATCCTTGTCATTCTCTGAATCACCCAGAGATGAGTTTGCCTTGTGTGCTGGTTCCCTGGCAGGATTCAGCTCCCATTGCACCCTGGGTTAAGCCAACTCCTTCGTGGCATCTCTGCCTCCTAGTGACACTTGTATATGTTCCTATTGTCTTTGGCTGAGATTGTGTGCCATATAAACAGCATCTAAACCAGATAATGTGCTTTTTTAAAGTTTATCTTAACTGTAACTGTACATTCATATTTTAAACAGAATCAAATAGATAAATACTAATTGGATATTTTGCTACATAATTCCTACTTAATATTCAATTATTTTTGATCTTGTAGCTAATACTTACACTCCCTAGTCTCAGGTTCCTAACAAACCAGCCAATACATTTCCCCATCTTTAAAATTTGTGCTTTTTAAACCAAAGATTACTTGCTGTTGATGTCGAGTTTTCCTCAAAGGAAGCTCCTTGACTCCTGAACACTGTGGATTTGGATGGAGAGTTGTAGGCATAAAGTATGGAGAGGGATGAACAACGTGGATTAAATGACAGTTATGCTCGCTGGTCCTCTTGCTCACTGGCTCTTCTGGTCTTCCTTTCTTTACCTGAAGTGGGCTGCTTAGCATTCTGTAGTGCCCACTGACACTGTTTCACTATATTCTCTAACTATAGATAATAGCTTTTACCTGCCCATCTATTAAAAATTTAAATCTTGCTTTATATTTTGAGAATTCCATACAGCAATACTGAATTTACATCATTTCTACCACTTACTTTCCCTGCCACAACTCTTCCCATGTTCTTCCCAACTCCCTCTCAAATTCGTAATCTTTTCCTCTGTAATTTTACATATATACAATTAACTATTTAATGTATAGTTTATATATACAATTATATATTTTACTACATGTAATTAATGTATAACAACGTAATAGGTGTAGTTATATGTATATATATATTCAGTAGGATATATAGATTCTGAATCTATACAGTGTTGCTTATTCATTTGTATGTTTATGACTATCTGTTTGAATTAGTTAATTAGAGAGCTTATCCTTGGAGAAAACTGATTCTCACTCTCTCAACAACCATTGATTGCATGTAGCTCTTTATAAACGTAGGGCCTTGTAAAATTTACACCATTCACATTGACATTTCAAGTCATATTGCCACTATGCAGATCTTGTTTAGGCAACCATATTGTTTAGATATTATGGGTGCAGCTCCCCAAGTTTAGAAGACACTATCTTACAAGTGTCCTGGCCCCCTGGTGATACATCAGTCTTTCTGCTCCTTCTTCCATGTTTCCTAAGCTTTAGGTGTAGGTGTTGAATTGTAAGTGTTTCATTTGAGGTTGGGCTCCCCATGCTCACTTATTCTCTGCAATATGACCAGTTGTGGATGTCTTTAATGATCTCCATCTACAACAAAAGGAAACTTCTTTGATGAGGACTGAGAACTGCACTTATTTGTGGCTCTAAGGATAAGTATTTAGAAAACAGTTAGAAATTAGGGTGATTTAGGAAAATGGAAAGAGTAAGTTTTCTGCATATAGGTCTATGGCCTCTCCATCCATGGCTGGGGTTTTAGTATCAGGTATGAGTTCCCTTCTACTGAGTGGAACTTAAGTCCAATTAGGGGGCTGCTGGTTACCCCCAACATAAAAGTGCCACTGTTGTACCACTGAATGCTCATTCAGTCATTGTTGTAATTCATAGATATTATGCACTGGTTAAGGACTATTGATCGTCTTTATCTCTCGACAGCTTTCATACGACCATCTGATAACATGATAGCTCGTCCTCAGTTAATGAAGCTTTTGAGTCAATTTCAGCTCAATTGCTACAAGTCCTGGGCCAAACTGTGAGGCATCTTTAACTAGAAAGTCTTACCCTAAACTTCTCTTGTTTCTGCATCTTACAAGTCACTTGCTTTCCTTTCAGAGAGACACCGAAATGTATAAGAATGTAATGAGTTCCAGCCCTCATGATTGCACATGTATATATTTTCACTTTGCTAGCAACTGAAGGATGATTTATTGAAATAACAAACAAGTATGATCAGAGTGCCATATTAAAATAAAAGCTACCTGTTTTACCAAAGAAACTCAATGTCAAAAAGCTCTTTATACCTTATATCTGAGAGCTATGAAAAAAAGTCCCCACTTGAAACTACATGGTTATAAAATATATGATTTTGGTGCAGAAGTTATCTAGCTCAATTGTGCTTTTTAATTAAATTTCTACTCTAACATTTTTTTGTTGTAATCTTATTTTGTCTCTCTTTCTTTAGAATCAGAAAGTCATTTTATACTTGTTCTAAAAACTTTGGAACCCTAATAAGTCATTAATTGAAGGCAGCTATAAACTAAATTAACTATTGGAGATCAGAATAATCAATTATATTTGTACTTCTGGGCTTTCCGCTAAACTGTTCAGAAATTGTAATTCATTCCTATTATTCACTAAGAAAGTGGGTTAAATATTAATTCATATATGTCCTATCTTTTTACTTCATTTAGAATCTGTTTTCTATTAGTTCTAGAAACTCTACTAGGAAGACTATATTTTCTCCATTTCTCTTCCATATTCTATCCTTCAAGGTCAAGTGTATAAGGTAATTTGTGTCCCTTTTTTTCTTTGGAATTTGAAAGAGTCTTGTACAGAAAATTAACTTACTTGACATCTTCCTACTCTTGGTTCTGGGAAGGACTCCCAATTGAATGTAAGATATTGTGAGAGAGTTTTGTCCTAAATTCGAGGCTTCTACTGGCCTTTATAGTCATGGTCTAGTGGTTCCTACAGCCAGCAAGAGCCACACCCTTAAAAGTTTAAATATGCCCACTTGTTTTTACCCATACCCAGAAGATACATCATTGAGTAAATGAATGAGTCTTCAAATAGTTCTATGTTTGGCCCCTGTGATAGGCAGAATAAAGCTCTGCCCACTTGAGTGGACAGTGTCATCCCACCCAAACCTGTAACTATGCTTCCTGACATAGCAGAAGGTTCCTTGCGATTTCAGTTAAGATTTTGAATCTTGAGAAGAGACATTATTCAGGACTATACAGCCAAGTTCAAACCTCTTTGCATTGCAAATTCCTTAAGAGCAAGAATCTAGCAGACTTTACTACGATAGCCTCAGGAGTGCAAATCCTATTATATTAATTATTTTAATCCACTAAGGTAATATACTGAACCTGTGTAGAAATAGTTATGAATGTCACTAGTGAAACTGGGCTATATCTTTCCAAAACGTGTATGTGTATGCCCTACTGTCCAATGTGCTTATATCTTGAGACGGTGCCTTTTAGAGAGCGTTAAAGTGAAATGAGGGCCTGTGGGAAGGACTCTATGGGGATGATTCTAGGCTAATAGAATATTAGCCTTATATAATAAGAGGAGACATAAAGCGCCATGTAAGGGCACACAGAGAAAGTGGCCACCTGCAAGCCAGGGAAATAAATAATGTCTTCTTTTAGATTCTCAGTCTGTGCAGTTTTGTTAAGACAGCTTAAGCACACTAATACACGTACCTGAAAATATCCTTATGCAGAGGATGCATATATGCTTCTGACATGCTTCATCATTTCAACTAGGAGGAGGTTGATTCATATGAAAAAAAATACCCATATACATCTACGTCTATCTCAGAATATGCATGTATGTGTGTGCATGGAAGAATGCGTGTGTGTGTGCATGCATGTGTGCATGTGTGGGTGTCCATGTACATAATACTTGAGTTTGTGTCCTCAATATGCCATGAACCTAATGCTTATCTTTGACATTTGTGTCTTTATTACATCTGAGACACATTATTTACCAATCATATTCTGCTTCCAAACACAGTGTGTATTTCATCTGATTTTATTTGATGATGATTTCTGATAATGCATACATGAGGGATTAAAATGAATCTTACATTCTACAATAAATTATCTAGGGAGCCACTATATTTCTGTCTGCTCAAGCACAAACAAGTCAGCGGGTCTTCAGCTTGTCCCATTCACTCTGCCACCAGGGAACCTGCACTATTGAGGTGTGTTCAGAGTGATTTGCATTTTAAAATCGTCACTAGCATTTCTAGAAAACGTTCTCATCACTGTGACATGTACCTGCCGAAGAATAGCAGGGTTGAGGTTACAAAGCAAGGACTAGCACTATCAGATCAATGTAAAAATCCAAGAGCAGATGCATAAAATTCAGCATGGAATGATTTCAGACCTACGGGATGTCAAAAGAAGCACTTAATTTCCCCATACAAAATTGATCGACTGCAAGAAGAATGTCTAAATGGATCTAACTGGAAAGAGAATCATTTAAGACTGTGTAGCTCAAGGTGGGCTTAATGAATTACAGCTGGGAGTAAAATGATCACATAAACTACAGTATCTAAGTGAGACGCACGCTGAGAAGTTCCCCGTGAAACATCACTGATGTTCAAAAGCTGTCTCCTTCCAGACACCGTTGAAACCGCTGACTCTCAGGGTTGAATCCCCCACTGCAGTGAAGATTCAACATGACTTGGTGAAGACAGAACTGCCCTTTAACAAAAGGAACTCTGCTTATTGGCTCTCAAGTTCAGATAGTGTAAGAGATGATTACACAGATCTAAACACAGGTCAGTTATTAACCGGCCTAATCTCAAGGGCAGTGCTTTAGAAATAAATACCATCTCTGTCAGACAAGTGACTCCTTGGGAGAAACAGCATGGCCTTGTCAATCATTATGTACTTTACCTTTACTGTGACCTTTAAACTCTTCCCTCATCTTGAAACTCATTAAACTTGTCAGACAGGAACATCCAACCGTGCATGAACTGGACTGCTTTGTTTGGGAATTTGTTACTGAATAATGCTTAAAGTACCAAAGTAACAATAACACTTCTGAAGGTACAAAAATATGGCTCATTTTTTTCCCATGAGTTCAAACCAGATGGAGAAAGATCTTCACTGTCTGACTCACAGTTTGAGTGAATGGGTTACGTGCAAACACTTAGAAGGTGTCAACAAAGATGCTCATCATTGCTGATCCACCGAGTGTGAGGCAGTTCCCACAGTATACCTGTCTGTACCATTTGTTCATTTATTTATTTCACTCAAGCAATCAACAAGAGTTTGGGAAGCCCTGAAAAACTTCAAAACTTTCCATTAGTACTACAACTGAGTCATGCATTGTCTTTCTGTGATAAAGTATGTTCAAGAGCAGGTGGGGGTAACGAATGTATTCATTAGAGAACAGAGTTTATGTGCAATGCGAGAGCATCCTAGCTAGTCTCCCCAGCAAGCAGTCATCCAGGTCTCTGTCTAAAAATTTTCCCCTATTCTATAAAGAGAAATTCTCAGATACATGAAATTCTACAATGCAATCATAACAACCCTGCAGCATTCTCAGCTCATTCAGAAACTTGAATGAGTGTCAGATGCCAAAAGTGGTCTTTATGGTGGACAGGGGCATGGACGGAACAACCATCTTTGGCTTTGGGTTTTAGTTATCAATGAAAACGGACTGGTGATTCAACTGGATACAAACACTCATGCTGATGGCTCCATCATTAGAGTTGTAATTGTGATACCTTGTTTATTTGGATTCTCAGTTGACGGGTTCATATGAAAGGTTTATTTATTTCTATAATCATCTACTTAGCATTTGAATTGTTCCCTCTTCAACCCTCCTACTATAGTTGTTTAAAGATTATCTCTATGATAACATCAGTCATAGAAAGACAGCATTTGTATTATGTCAAGTATAAACAACAGATCCATTACAGCATCAATTTCTTATCCCTAAGTAATATTTTTCTTTCTCTTTCTTGACAGCACTTTATGTAACAGAGTTCAATAATATATTTTAATAGTAAACCAAATTTTTACAAACATACTTTAAACTCCCTTTTCCATTCATTTTAGTCTTTGTCTAGAAGCAGGCTTATAATGGAATGGTAATGAACCTAGTTATTTCTACAACCAAATACCATGACCCAATCCAGAATATTCAGTTGCTAAGCAGCTGTGTTTTTACCAAACAAAAAACAGAGTAAGAGCAATATAAGATGCATTTTTGCAATCTTGAACCATACCGAACAAGGATATTAAGTTCCTATAACGTTTTACCTAGAATTCTTTTTCTGGGTCAACAGCACATGTTCTAATGATAAGTAAAGGAGGGTTGACTTCTGTAAATATATACACATGTTTAAGCACTAGCAGTCATTTTTTGGTGGAGATGCGTTATTCCAAAATTGGCATAATCACAGTTTCTACCTCGTTTATGACCAGCATAAAAAATTGCATAAAATATCATGCCCAGCTGCAGTCAGAGGGAAGATTCAATTTGGGCTTTGTGCGGACTTGACTTTCTGCCAGTGCAGCTACATACATCATCTGGGGCTGCATTTAAAAGGATAAAATACAGTTTTAATTCTTGTGAAAAATTTATATTTTCAAGGCGAAATAAAAATGTTAAAATAGATCATAAAGAGCATTAAGTCTCTCCCTTCCCCCCTCCCAGTCCATCTTTTGTTAATATAATGTTAAAGGGTTAGCAAAAGATGGGAAGGCCATAAAATTAAAGGTTAGGATGCAGCTTTAGCTGTCCTCAGAACGAGAAGGTATCTGGCCAGATCACATACACCTTTTCATTATTCAGACAGCACTGTTGGGAATATTATACATGAACAACCTCAAATACCCCTGCTGGCTTCTTTGAGGAATCTCAAAGGCCACAATGATAGAGAACAGCATGAGAAAGCTACTGAGGAAAGGCGACATTTTCATCTCAAACCCAAAAGCACAATATATAGCTCATAGTTTTACAAGGCGATTTCTTCTTCCCTGCAGAAGAGACGGCTGACTTCAAGCATCCCGTGTGCCCCTGCATCACAGCAGCATCCATGCTCAAGAGCCTTAAAAGGCCAGCTACTTCATTTCCCATTCGGGGTCCAATGAAAGTGAATGAGGAGGCACAAGCGGAAAATTACTGACAGAGGCGAGCCGGACTTCTATCTTTCAGATTTTAAATACGTCTATTCTTTAGACTTTCTGCCTCTATATGATGTAGGAAGCACATGATATCTCAAGAAATATAGTACTAAGAAATAAAAATGAAAATAATTTAATCTATGATTGTTCCCCTGGTCTAGTTTGTAAAGATTTTTGCAAGAGCTGTATGCTCTCTCTGCTACCTGACTCACATTCGGTAACTTCATTTTAGTAACCTGAAACTGGCCAAGGTAGGAATTTTTATACCTCTGAAATGGGTAAGCAAAACAATTCAGGAAACCACCTGACCCTGACATGGAAATGTATTAGCACGTCACATCTGCACCAGGAGGTAGTTCATCAGTGACCCCAGTAATGCGGCTCACCCTACCTGTACTCGCCTGGAACCTGACCCCCTCCACTGTGAAATTCCCGCCCTTCAGAACACAGCTGGCCAAAAGCTGCTATGAGACTCCTTCAAAATGAAAACTAGTCTTGAGAACCACCTGTTTCTGAATAATAGGGCAATCCCAGGATGCTTGAGGTCAGCAGATTCCAGAGCAGTTTTTACAGTGATTTACAGAAAGTTAATAAGGCTGATGTTTTATTCAAAGTTTGAGATTCCAAAGATTTATTTCTTTTAATTGAAATAATACATGATAATTTTAGTCTATATAAATTATACACAGTTTATCATTAGACAAAATTTTGCTGCACCAGCAGACAGTTTCTCTTAGGAATAAAACAAGCTGAGTGAGGACTGTTTGTAGGGTGGATCCTGCTGGAGTCAGAAAAGTCATTTTTGTCAACTACGAGCAAGCAAATACCATTAAGAGTGCTGAAAACTGAAAAATTGGAGTTGAATCTTGGCTCTGTCTGTGACCTATGAACTCTGTGCAAATTACTGGTTTCTATAAACCAAACCTTTCCCATATGAAGTATATTAGACCTTATCAATTTTGCCCATCCAAGGATTTTGTTCTGGCAATTTTCCATCTTTAACACCCGCATCATACTTTTTCTACCAGATGTCCTACTACCATTCTTTAAAAAAAAAAGTTCTCTCTTTGGGAACTTCATACAATATGTTTAGATAATGTTGATCCCTTCCATGTAGTCTTTCTCGATCCATGCCCCCTTCCTTCCCCATCCAGCTGTATGTTCTTCTATGTTTTCACAGTCATTTGGTCCAATTTGTACTGCTCATGTACTCCTGAATGTGGACCCTTCCAAAGAGCAGCAATCCTTATTCTGTGGGTCGTGACCCCTTTGGAGGGCCCATATCAGATAACCTGCATATTAGATATTTACATTGCTATTAATAACAGTAGAAAATTTGCAGTTCTGAAGAAACAATGAAATAATTTTATGGTTGAAATTATTACATGAAGAACTGTATTAAAGGTTCGTAGCGTTAAGGTTGAGAAACAATGCCCTAGAGTATGGGCAACTAATCAAAGGCCACATCTAGAAGCAATGTGACCCTCTGTCTCCCGGCAGCTATCAACTGCCCTAACCCAATGGTATATGTGGGACTCAATTGTCATCTCCCCTTTCCATGTTGGAATTCGGTCTGGCTGAGGTTGCACAGGTCTTGTGCATGCTGTCACAGTCACTAAAAGCTCATATGTGCAGATGCCTGGTTATATTCAGAAGATGCTGTTTTCTTGTGGTCCATGGCCTCTGGCTCTTACATTCTTTCTTCCCTCTCTTCTCCAACGATCCCCAAGACTTGGGAGTAAGCAAGTGTAGTATAGATGTCCCATTTGGGACTAGAAATTCCATAGTCACTTATCTTCTGTTCCTTGAGCAGTTGGCGTCTCCATGTTAAACAATTGCAACAGAAACTTCTCTGATTAGGGTTGAGAAATGCACTAACCTATTTGTAATGTCATAACTTAGTTTAAGACTCTTCATTTAGCAGTAGATTCTTCCCCAGGGCCTATTGCCTATCTAACCCTAAATTCTTGGCACAGATAAAAGACCCATGTATGGTTTTTGTCCCACTTGGGCCTTAAATCCGTTCAGAAAGTGTTTGGTAAATCTCATGATGTTTGTGCCTCTATTGCACGCATGGGTCTGCTGATACAAGCTAATTATTATTAAAGCTTGCAGGATTCACAGCTGTGTTTGACTAGTGATTCCTTGTCTCCTCAAGAAGTGTGCATGTCATTTTCCAGTATGTAAGCTAGCCAGTGTCCATTAGAGATGAAACTTCCAGATCAGTACCAACTTGATGTCTTCATTTTTATGACTCAAGTACATTGTGTCCAGCAACCTGGTCTTACCATCAACTTCTGGAAGGTAACCAAGAACACTGATGCAGTCGGTATAATGTTTTGGTGTCTATGGGATCACATTGGCAAAAAATGCAAAAGAGGTAACCCATTCCTGTTGTTTAACTGTTTATTTGTCATCCTATTGTGTCTAACAGAGACATTGCCCATTATAAGGTAACTCCATTGTGTGTATGTATGTGTGCATGTGTATTATGTGTGTGTGTGTGTGTGTGTATTAATTTAGAATAATTGAGTCTAGGTTACCAATAAATCTCTATATTATGGGTCAGCTCCATTGAACAAATCTTTGTCACCATTTTACTTGATGTGGAAAACCAATCATTTCCTTTAAATTGCATTCTTCATTTGTATTTTGGTATTCAAGACCCAGGGTTTTCTTTCTGCACATAGGCACTGCCAATTCCTGAGGTCTCGGAGCTATAATGAAAGAAACTATATGGTAGTAGTCCAGATGGTTATGGAGACATTGCAGCGCAGTGAGGGAGATGGAAGTATAGGTAGGAAATGTACCAGCATGTAGTTTCCAACAACTACATCTGAATTATCTGGGGATTTTGGAAATCATGATGTGCTGGCTGAGGCGAGTAAATAGTCTATAGGGGAAGACCCAGGCCTGTGGTTTAAGACTCCCCAGGCCATTCTATTCTACGCCAAGGGTTGAAAGCCTATTTAGATGGAATGAGAAGTAAAGACACAGAGAGGAGAAGATAGTTGAAAGAAAGGCTATACGAAGGAGGCAAGAGATAGATGAACACAAGCTAGTGTTGATCACACAAGTTCAAGGAAGCCACAGAGACTATTGTACTTGTACACCAGGAACTCTGATGCAGGACAGAATGCTACTGAAAACCATCCATAAAAGCCATTCCTATAATGTACTACTTAAGAGATTCAGAACAAATAGTGATGTGTTAGACTCGGGAGAAAGAATATAAGGATGAAAGTGACCAAAAGTGGTTCTGTCTGGCCAAAGAGAAGGCTCCGTGATGAAGATCACCTGCTGCTCAGTCGTTAAGACTGGAACTCAGATCCTTGAACTCAGATCAGGTCACTTACGCTAACCTGAGATTCCAGGCCAAGGGATCAGATGCCCATCTCTGGCCTCAGCAAGCACCAGCAAACACATGTGTGCATGCACTCACACAAACATATCACACACACACACACACACACACACACACACACACACACACTAAATAACTAAAATAAAATAAGTATTTTTTTGAGACAGGATTTCTCTGTGTAACAGTCCTAGCTGTTCTGGAACTAGCGCTTGTAGACCAGACTGGCCTCGACCTCACAGAGATCTGTCTACTTATACCTCCTGAGTGGGGGAATTAAAGGCATGTGCTACCACCACCTTGCCTAAAATAAATATTTTTTTAAAAAGAAGTAGTTCTGAATGTCATTAAAGAGGAGCGCCAAAATCAGGTTGTTTCATTTCCTAAGCTACCAGTTTCTTTACTCTAGGGCAAAACATCAGCTGTGATGTTTATATAATGATAAATTTATCTCATAAGTTTCTTGGAAGATTAATGTAGATTACTCAACACTAGGCAGTTAGATCAGCATTTGGCACACATTAAATACACATTAGATTAAATACACATGATGATGATGATGGTGATGATGATGATGATGATGATGATGATGATGTAGGTCTTTGACAAAATTTAATGAATTGAATTGAGAAATTGACTGAAAGAGCAGGCTTTCTGCTTGGGAAAATTATAATAGACTCTGAGATAATAATTCCTCCTTCTAAGCAGAAGTAACACAATGACCATTGTGAGTCATGAAAGCCTGCCTTACTAGGTTGCTCTTTCTCTATTATAACCATTTTCTCCTTCCTTGTCGCCATGATATTTCTACTTCCTAATCCTTCTCAGTAAAAACTCATGAGGTAGCAGTACCAGGATACGGGTTACTCTTTCCAGCTTTCCTCTACCTCAAAGGCTTTTTCACCAGAAGAACTTTAGCAATCAGCAAGTTAAGTGAGATAATTTAGATGAAATCACTTTTAATATATAAACTGCAATGTAAATATTAACCTTCACATTGGATAATGCACACCTGCAAAGCCCCCAAATTACTCAGTGGAGCATCCTCCTATTGGCCACTTTAAGAAGCATATTGGATTGTGTTGGGAAGCCAGCACTCTTCGCTGACAACACATTAACCCAAAGCCAGAGGAAAGGACTTGACTACCATGAACAGTAGGGGGAAAAGGAGGAAGAAAGGAAATAACAAGAAGATTCAAGGATTTATTGTAAATGCTGCTATTCTTTGGGGGGAAAAAAAGTTTAGCCTGGAAATTGCTGGTTGGCTCTTAATCTGTTTGGCTGGGAACAAAGGAAGAGGGAAACACGAGAATACATGTGTGTTTAGAAGCAGAAAGCCACTGTAAGATCCAGGCCTTTCATCTGCAAGTTCTAGTTCCTCTCAGTCCACTGTTGCTGCAGCACACACACACACACACACACACACGAAGACTCAACAGTGCACCAAACACCTTTCATAACTCTAGAGGTATGCAGATTGTTTTTAATGTCGCAGAAATATATATACTTACTGTAAAAAGCATGGAATGAATCTTGTACATTTTTTTCTCCATAACACATGCTCATTTCCTGCAAAATCCTGCCAAGGGCACTTCCTCACATAACTTCTCTTTGAAAATGTTTTTTAATTCTTATTTATTTATTTTTATTTCATTTTACATTCCAACTGTAGTTTTCTCTCCCACTCCCCTGTCACATTTCCCCCAGCCAACCCCCATCTACTCCTTCCAATGGGTTAGGGCTCCCATAGGGAGTCAACAAAGCCTGGCCTATTAAGTTGGGGCAGGTCTGTGCCCCTCCCCCTGAATTAAGGCTGAGGATGGCATCTCACCATGGGGAATGAGCTCCAAAATGTTAATTCATGCACCAGGGATAGATCTTGGTCTGAAAATGATATTGAAGTTGGTAGGTATCCTGCTCTTTGAAGATAGCGTAATTTACTTAGCAGTTTCCTTATGGTGGACAGTAATGATTTCTGACCTCTTGTTATAAATGGCTCTCCAATGAACTTCCCTGACCACGAGTCTTTGTGCATATATTCACTTAGTTCCTGGGACTGACTGTTCAGAAGTAAAATTATGAGGTCAAAAGGTAGAAGAGTTTTAATGTTCTTGAAATATTTTTACTAAATTGCTTTGCAGAAAGGTTATACCCACAGATCCTCTAGCCAATGATGTACAGCCATGCTCACAGCTTCATTCCTGCCAGCACCCAGCGTTATTTTTTACTGTCACTGCCAAGCTGACGGATGAAACTCAACATCTCTTTTTGTTGGTATACCCCGGCAAATGCAGCAAAGCATACAAAACTGTACATGTAACAAAATCTCAAGAGTATATACATGTGTCTAGAAAATAAATTAAAGGAAATAAATGAAATTATTAAAAATGTTAGATCTGGTAGTAGACCAATAGGTTACTACACTTTTACTCTAGTAATAACATTTACTATTTATTCAAAAGCTACCAAGTTTCAGAAAGTATGCTAAATAATTTCCACACAGCTTTTTGTTTCTTCCTAAAAATTCTACTAAATTTTCTTAGCCGACTTGCAGGAGAAAATCTGTAAGCCAAGAAAATTAGGGAGAGGCTGAGCCAAGATTTCAACCCTATCTTACCTAATTTCACAGTTCCTGCATTTTATTCTGTTTTTTTTTCTCCTAATTTCCATACTCCTGCTCTTTTGTATATTAGCATTTGTTCTCCTTTAAATAATCAAAAGCAGTTAGGTGTACATATTCTGTCCCAAATAGAAGTGGCCTGTACCCAAACTCTTGTAAATAGACTTTGCATTACTTCTTGCTTTGGAAACAAGGCTATTTATTCTCCATCTTAGGGAGGTGAGTATAAGATATGCAGGATGTCACTTGAGAACCAGGAGTTGGTCCAGTCCACAGCATCATCTGCATCATTACTTGGAACATCCTTGCACTCCTGAAATTCCACCCCATGGACAGCTTCTTCTCCCAGCAGAGATATTAATGTGTCCTTGTCTAGGAGTATGTCACTCTTGTCGTGTGAACAAAGGAGTTGCCTTAGGGAGAGGTGAAGAGAGTCATCTGGTGCTCTTGTGTTCTGTGTGCTTCAGCCAGCCAGAATGCTTCTGTACTGGCGTTGGCGTTCATTTCATAGTTTTAGGAAGACAGCAGAGAGTATGGATGAGCGTAGCATGTGGTTTTCTATTTATCAATGGCAATTTGTTTCATTATTGTTAAGATCCAAGTAATAACTAGATCTGTTCATGAAAATCTTTGAAGTAAATATGCAATATTTTCATGTATCTTATATGTCCAACCCAAACTTGCCTTTAGAGCAGGCACTTTAGCTCCCTTATACGGGTGTCTCTGGTTAGATTTAACAACACAGGGCAATGATTGCTATGAGCTATAAAATACATATATTTGCACACAGGTGAATAAAAGGCCATCTCAAAAGATATGAAGCTATTTTTAAAATTATTTTTGTTCTGGATTTTATTAAATTTTGATATCTTAAATATTTATACTATGTACACAATACACAAAGCAATAAGGAGGAAATGAGGAATGTTTGCATGAAAGTAAGAATTCCCAAAGCTAAAAATTTTAATATTCAAAGAACACACTGACAACTTATGCATATATATAATGTATGCAGATACATCATCAGATGTTTATACTATATAAAATAAGTATTAACAAACCAATCTTTATTAGTAGACTTTCATATGGAAAGAACCAGGTGAACATTTGTTGACTTCTGGAGATGAGAAATAACTTTGTTTAATGAGTTTATTATTTGTTAATGAAGCCTGACTGTATTTGACACCATAGTATTAAAGCCAGGACCTACTTCCCTGGCCCCACATATTAAACCACATCACATTCTTTCACAGAGAGCATTTATTTAAAAAGTTAATTACTTTAATATACACAATGTTACCAAGTAGCCATCAAACTAAGATTCCCAACATTTTCTTGTCTGTCTGACTTGTTTCTTGCCAACCTCTCGGTTTTCTGGTTCTATCCTTCTAGGCTGTTCTGAGCTGAGAATCTGGAAATTAAAACTCAAAATAGCATCCTCACACTACGAAGAATGACCCCCTGCTCATCTGAAGATGTCTTGGTCTGGTTTTGGTCACCAAAGTCTAAGTCTCTATCATCTGTGAAATTCTTAGATCACAGCCAAGTTCTGAGGATGAGAAGTTTACCTCTCTAGTCTGAACTAGAGATTATGTTTTCTCATATGTAGAAATTCAATTAAGCCACATTGGCTCTATAGCAATAGAACAGTAATTAACTCTGCTTTATTTTAATATACATTGTTTTCATTTCATAAGTATTTAGTAACTACTACTATGTACCATGCCATGTGCTAGGACCAATGATGAGCGAGAAGTATAGCATGACCACCCCATCAAGCTCACCCTCTAGTGAGGGAGCCAAAGACATCACATTCACAATCCCAGTTATTTTTTTCTCACTCATATTCTGCATCTTCAAGTGAAAGATTCTATCATCCATTCTTATTAAAAGGATCAGACTATTTGAGCATCAATCCAAATGCACTGTGAGCAGTTAGCATATAATCTTGATTCAGACAAAGGTTAGAGAAAGATACACACAAAAATGATCCCATTCCTGTTTCTATTTCTTCCCCGACAGTCTCAGAGCCAAGGACACTTGAGCTGACTTTTTGCTTCTTATAAATGTCAAGTACAAATCAAGTCTACACATCAATTGAGTAGTCTGTATTTAGAAAAGCCTGGAGGTAGGTAGAAGTGCTGTGTAGATAGCCAGACAGATAGACAGAGAGACAGATGAGGTCACTACTTCCTTGTAGTGATATTTCATTTGTATTTTAATAAATAAAACTTGCCTGATGATCAAAGAGTAAAACAACCTCACTGGTCAGTCTTACAGACCAGGCAGTGGAGACACACACCTTTAATCTCAGTACCAAACTAGTTTGCCATAGAAACCGGGCAGTGTATGCCTTTAATCCCAATGATTCACACCTTTAATCCCAACCCTAGAGAGGACTAAAAGATGGAAGGAGACAGCTCTTGTGCACAGTCACATTCTGAGAGTCCTGGCAGCAGGATTGCCATTTTGTACTCAGGTAGAAGTAGGAGTCACTAGCTGACTGTTTTGCTTTTCTGAACTTCAGGTTGAACCCCAATTTCTGTCTCTTGGTTTTTCTTAATCATGGTACGGTTCCTCATGAATTATTTTTGTACTAAAAAGGAATTTTGTTCAAGCTGGTCCATTTTTATGCAAGAAAAACTTCTACCTAAAGTATTTTCTTTTTTATTACCACCTCCCCCCTTCTCTCTGTCTCTCTGTTTCTCTGTCTCTCTCTGTCTCTCTCTGTCTCTCTCTCTCTCTCTGTGTGTATGTGTGTGTGTGTGTGTGTGTGTGTGTGTGAGAGAGAGAGAGAGAGAGAGAGAGAACACACTTGTGCCATGCAAGGTGCATGATAGGACTCATACGGAGGTCAGAGAAAACATGCTCAGAACTCTCCAGTGACATCCACTGAGCTTAGAATGGAGCCCTTAATTCGACAAGCCCCATGTAATGAGCCCTGCTCCTCACCCCTCTCCCACATTACTCCTCCTCAAGTTAGTCTTCGTCATTTCTGGAACTACGTCCTACCCCTGTATCTTTCACCTGTCACCCTCAGTGCCTTGAGTATTGTTCATTGACTGTAAGTTGTTTGATTTTTTCCCATCATCTGAGTTAGTAAGAGGTGTATCTTCTGTCTTAAGACAACCCTCCTTTCCTTTCCCTGATTGGTGCACATTGCGCTATTAGGTTATGTTTCCATAAGGTGTCTGTTTTTGTTTGAATTTAAGTTATTAGTTACTATTAACATCAATTGTTCTAGTTCGTTGTCTCTCTTGCATCAATGATATCGTTCTGCTTCACTGATTACGGACCCTTACTTAGTTGTGATCAACCCATATTCACTCTCATTTAGCTGAAATAACCATCGGCTGGTTTATATCTCTCTTCATAAACACAAGGTAAACATATAGAAAGCACATCTTTGGGTATAAAAATAATAGTAACAGACAGAAGAAAGTAAGGTGAAAATATCACATCTGCAGAGTATGTCATTTTCAAAGAGCAGACCTGGTTTCTCACTGGTAGAGCCTCACTAAACCCTGTATCAGGAAATCATGTTTGCCATCTACCCTGAATCTCACTTGTGACATTACAACCAATGGATAGTCTCCATTAGGGAGAAAGCTGTCTTGTCTTGAAGTGGCCTTTTTCTTCTTTCAAGACTTCTGCTTTTTAAAGTTCCCTAAAAGATGATTTGAGCTGGGATTCATAATAACTTTAATCCATTGGTGCCTTTGAATATTTAAGTGCCAGTGGAACAGTCTAATCGCTCCTACATACACTGATCGCCGGGTTTTTGAGAAAGTTGTATTATCTCCCTAATGTCTCTTTTCTCTGAGGTAGCATTTCTTTCAACTATTCTTAATATAGCATTGTTTCTATGGTGTGTTTCAATTCTCCGCAGGGAATAATCCTAAATTATATCACTTCTTGTCTCGCCTGCTTAGCAAATATATCCCAGAAATGAACCACTTACTACAAGTAACTAGGTCATTACAGAATGAAGCACTCTTTCAAACCCATTTTCATGGTGTCAAAGAACAATATAAAAACATCAACAAGGTAAATCAAATTAGCTAGGCAATTAATAAGTGATGAGCCAGGAGGAAAAATCTGAAAAATTCTGGCTTCTATTTGCCAACCACTCACAATCACTAATGATTTATAGTTTCTATTTGATTGTTTTACAACTAAGAACATACATAATCTCTTCCCAAAATTTTAGAGGCAGAAAATCTATTTAGCATCTTCTCTACATATCTTAATAGGCATGACAATTTTAACAATGGAAATGGTAATTTCTTAAAGTTCTAGGTTGTATACCAGGTACACATAAGTGCTCTATGGGCACTGTGGATGATGGATATGAGGAACTGTTACGATCAAAAATGAGATACTGACAAAACAAAGAAGACATCCCAGTGTGCTCACTACCAAAGAACCCTGCCTTTCTCTAGAGCAGACACTGACAGTCCTAGAGAGAATGTGGACACTCTGTGCCACAGGACAAATTCTAGCAGCTTCTCTACACTAAACACGTGGAAACTGACTCCAAGAAGTTGATTCAAGTAGCCCATATTACACAATAGGAAATAGGGAATGGCCATGGGAGCTCTAATTCTAAGGCAAGGGACTTGTAACCCAATGATAATCTTGATAAACAATGCTACCATTTGCTTTAGGGGACTCGTTGTTGTTTATGTTTTACACTAAAACTAGTCAGTGGAAAGTCAGTGATCAGAATGGTTATCTTAACGTATGCTTTAAAATAATTTCTTTTATGAAATGTATAAGAAAGCATGCAAATTCAGCTAACCTTCTTATGCATGGAAATAATAGAGATGATTTGCATGAAACTGAGGGGTAAAAATTTCTTGTTCATTCTTTTTGTAGAGTTGAGAATGAGAGAAATACCTTTCTCTGCAGTAGAGAACACAAATTTATTGTCTAATACCAAATGATAAGCCCTGAAAACATACATACAAGTAATAGTATATAGACTGAGCAGGTTATATTTGAGATAAATATGAGTGTGTGTGTGTGTATATATATTCTAAAATATATACATACAATAATATTTAATGGAAAATGAAGCCATGAATTCAAAAGAGAAAAAGGAGACATATATGGGAGGGGTTGGCAGGAGATTAGGAAAGGGAGAAATGACATAATTATATTATAATCTCAAAAATAAAAGAAAAATTTAAAACATATTTGTACCAAGGCTTTGACAAGCCCAAGACTTGTTCCACTAAATTATGAAACTTATTCACAAACTGTGCTTTCAGTGAAGCTCTGAGCCATTGTCTATACTGCACTGTTCAACACAGAGAACCACCATAGTGTTTGAAGAATTCAAACAGTAGCTGTGTTTTTTTTCATTTGTATCTCATCTAGAAGATGCAGATGGCCAACCTCCTAGGCTCCTCTGTTAATGCGACGCAAGCTTAGACTCAGCTCCCTTCTGCTTCCTCTCTCCTCTTTGATCAGATAAAGAACTTTCAGTCTGAGAAGCCTCCAACCTGTGCTTCAATGATGAGGAGGGTACCAAAGCATCCCAAGTTTCCTACAGCTTCGGTGCCGACAAGTCTCATGACTGCTGAAAACACAGCCCTAACCATGTCACGGTCATGAGAATTACAGCAGTTCAGAGAATAACTCAACTCGTCGTGTGGGGGAAAGTGAAATTATTCTGTACTTCAGTTCCCATTTCCTTTGCGAAGTACTTGAAAAATGAAGGTGTGCCAAATGGGGCCCCGGCCAAGCATTCTCCCCTCCACAGTTTGCCTCTCCTCAGCTAAAATACAGACGTCATGACAGTGCCACCCTTTCCATGGCACCAGGTTATGCGGTTAACAGAGACAACCAGCAATTATTTAATGAGGAGAGAAAGTTAATGCCAACAGCAGAGAAGGTCAAGATTACCGGTGAGCTCAGCCGTAAGTAATGGCAGAGCCCTTAGTTTCTAATGATGTGAACTGTCGGTAGCCACTTAGTCATTTCGGTACGGCAATATTAGGTGATGTCTGTCTCTCCTCCTATACTATGGCAGCTTATGCTTTATTAATAATGCATTATTATGACCAATAAAACTGAAGAGACATGTAGATAAGACCATCCATTCCTGCCTCATTGGCTCATGGACTCTTGAAGGACTTAAATAAAGGAGAAATAGAGAAGGAGATACTTAGAGAGCCAGATAGATAAGCATTCAGAGACAGAGGAGATTACTAATAGCAATTAATTCCCATCAGTTATGCACAACTCTGGTAGACTCTAAACATAAACTAATATCACAGATACCTAGTTATACATGTTCTCATCTCATAGTAAATTGATGATGTATGTATGTATAAGATTTGCATGCTCCTAAGTAGGGTTCATTACTTAAACAGCATTAATCTGGCAACAGCAAAAACCCTCAGCGCCTCTGCTTACACAACCATATGAACTCTGTGTGTGGGTGTGTTGGCTGCACTAGCAATCACATTAGGATGAGTAGGAGAAATGAAAAATAAAGTTATTTCAACAATATGGGTAGCTTGATACTTTCACCCACACAGTCATTTGAATGTTTTGTAAATCTTGGATGTTTCCATTCTCATCCTTAAGTGAACTTTATTCTGTTAGGGGAATCAAAACTGAGCCTACTTTTCTCTTGACAAAGTAAGATTGGAAAGGATAGAGGCTACGCCCTTAGACCCTTCCAACCATGGCCCCAGAAAGCCCCGAGGTCTGTGAGAATCACAGAAAACATGAAGAACGCAAATAATGGAGTCAGGAATGGTGGCTGTGGTTATAATCTCAGTACTAGGAGGTTGAAGCAGGAGGATTAACAGTTTGAGGCCAGTGGGGCTTACATAATGAGTTCTCAGGCAGCACGAAATGTATAACCAGATCCTCCTTTATTAAATAAATACTTCATTAAATAAATAAAATAAAAGTAATAAAAAAGAACCATCAGACCCTTCCTAGCAAGCAAACACCCAGAAGCTTTTTGACACGGTAAGGCACCTGATCCCACTAGGAAGGACAGATTTTTTCTGCTGAGGATGTGAGGAAACACTGCCAAATAATTATTACTTGGTAGTAGTAACAGATGCTTTTTAGATCAAGTTATTTTTTTTCCTTAGTATGGCATTCCTTCTTCTAAATGTATGGAGCTACAGGTAATTCATTCTGGCACAGTGGGAAGAATTAGGAAATAAAAGAAGCAATTTTGCATTTGCTCTATAGTGGAGTATTGGGTCTATTCTGCAGGTAATCAACTTTCCTGCGAGTTAAGTGTTCTATTTTTCAGGAAGGGTGAACTCTTCTGTCGGCAGATGTCAAGCAAAGCCATTTCTTAAGTGGGCTCTTTGCAGAAGTGGCTTGCTTCCCATTAAAGCAGAGTTAAAGCTACAGCAGCCTGCAGGACACTACAACCAAAGCAGTGATGGATTGGGTTGTAGAGAACAAAAACCCACGTCTGTCATAGAAGCTACTGAGATCCTATTTTCCTATGGAGCAGAGCAGGCTCAATGTTGGTTATCTCATTTGTCATGTTCTAGAAAAATGAGTATAAATGAAAACTATAGCAACACACACATAATACTTCTACTAATGTACTAATTTTGTGTTTCTGTAATCTTTTAAGCCCCCTCCCTCTAAGAAGTGATACCAGAAATTTTGACATTTCTCTCTGGACTCTTTAAGATTAGGAGAAGAAAAAGAAATCTGTTTTTTGATAATTTTTTTTCTCTCATACATTGTATACCAACTGCAATTTCTCCTTCCTCTTCCCTACCGAGTCTCACCCAACCTCCACTGAACCACATGCATTCCTCCTCCATTTCCCTTCAGGGCAATCAACCACACTTGCCATAGCAACTGACACCGAGACTAGATTTCCACAAAGCATGGTGATAAACTTCGAGACCACAAAGTGCAAAGGTAGTCATTGAGCTAGGAAACAGAAAAGGGACTGATGAAGACCCTATTTCTCTCCCTGACATAATCCACTTCTGGCCACGCCATTGCTTATGCAACACCTGAGCAAGAATGCAATAAATGAGTAGGACTCATTGTGATGACAGCAATGGTAGAATTATAATTTCTTCAAATTATAGGTATAAAAGCTGATAATGGCTTTCTTGTTCATAGCGATATGACGGAGGAAATAGTGTGTCTTTTCTATACATGTACAACTTTTTATGGCCTTGTTTCACTAGAACCATACTAAGAAACACATTCCCAATGTCTTCCTTGAGCATCATTCCTATTGATATGAAAGGGCCAAATTTTACCTTTCCTTTCAACAACTTAATCTAATTAAGATTTCATTTATAAAGACTTTGAAATGTTCTTGTTTGCTTTCCATTCCTTAAGAGACAAGATAAGGGTTATTCTCTTTTTTGTGGTCTCTGGTAAGTTTGTGGGCCTTTGAAAGACTATCAAGTTTTTCTGAGACTGTGTGATGGCTGTGTGTTTATTTCTGAGTCACATATGTAGTCAGAAAAAGCTGAACCTGGCAATGCCAATCGTTGTCTGTTTTAGAAACTTCAAACAACTGAGCAGAACTTGCTTAAGAAATTGGTGTGGAAACATAACTTTCTTCTGCCCGAGACTGAACAGACAGATCACTGGGACACTGGGTTGGGGCTACAGATGCCAAGCATGGTCCTCATCCTGGGGAAATGTTTCCAATAAGCTACTTGTATGGATTTTGTATTGCCTCCCCCACTTGACCCAGATTCATTCCTACCACTCTAATGGTGACCAAATTACGGTGTCATTTAGGGAGTAGAGCCCAAGAGAGTCCACAACCTCTCCAAGCAAAGAGGACAAAGCTCAGCCTACACCCCATGTCTGATTCACAGCTCTGCCCATGAGTACCTGACAAACCACTGGCCCCCATCATGCTCCAGTTTCTTTCGTGACCCAGAAACACAATAATGTGTGAAGCTACCTTGCGGAATTGTTTTGAGCAGTAATTATACTGTAGGTGTCTGTGTGTATCTAAACGGGTGTGTTAAAGCCCCTTCGTTTTATGGGGTGCTCTAGCAATATTTAAAGATAAAGTTGGAAAACTGGAATAAGCTTGCAGCAGTAATGGGTCTGCTCTCTACATGAGGCTGCTGGCATTAAACAGCATGAGGTGCGGTTGACTTTCCAGGTCTCTACCCCTGGGCTCTGCCACTGACTTTCTATATAGCTTCCACTTGAGATTCTGTCTGCACATTCATCCTTAAAGCAATTTCAAGTGATGAACTCTTTCGTAGGCTATAGAGAGGGAAAGGAAAAGAAAAAATAAATAAAATTCGAGAGATTTAATAAGTATAATGAGAAAAACAAATAATAGACAGGATCTAACTCTCAAACACACACTTGTTATTTCTCTTCGTATAAATGCAAATTCAGCTCAACAGAAAGCACTTCTGGAATGTTCTGATTTAGGGCATTTGCCTGGTGAAAATCAGACTTTTTTTTCTGCTTTTAGTCAACTAAGTGAAAAGCAGGAGGTTTTAGGGAATGCCTATAACTTTACCTTGAATTATGTGTGTGTGGCTTCTGTGATTTAAATTGCTGGGGTTATCTGTGGGTAACGACAGGTAGACTTTAGCCATAAACCTTCCAAGTAATGATGACTGCCTGCGTCCCTCTCCTGACAAATATTCTGAAACTGCTTTCCTTGACTCTCTGCCAATACAACGACGGAGATGCTTTCACTTCTCTCTTTTTCTTTCTTGGTCATAGCTTCTGAGCCCTAGCGCTGCTCCATTCTTTTCAGCTGCAGATCTGGGTGGCTGGAGTCAAGGGCCAGGCCCCAGAACAGTCTCACAGAAGGGACATACATAGGGCCAAACTGGACCCTCCGATTCACACCGTGTGTCTCTGAGAAGTGTGGTAAGTGTCGGTGGTACTAAGAGGGTAAAACAGAGCCAACTGCCACACCTTGTACCCGGAAGCTGGATTCTGATGCCAACGGTGCTGCAATGCACATTGCTCAGGCATCATGATCCTGATTGCTATGCATTTTAATTGCACATGCTGCAATTCAAACTTAGGTCCAAAGAAATTAACATTTCCCTTATGTTTCCAGGTCATTGCATCCTTTGACAAAAACACCTAGCAACTGAAGCTGTAAACAAACTGTAAACAAACAAAAGAGCACATTTGAGATTTGCTTCCCAACTCTAAAGAATAGGAGTCACTCACTGCAGCTGTGAATAGTGCCCCCTATAGTTCATACTACAAGATCACAAATACAGTAGAGAAAGTCTCCTGAAGGAACACTGAGTTCAGGGAATTAAAAATGTTCATCAAAAGAACAAAATTTGGGGCAAGAAGATGAGCCAGTGGGTTAATAAACTACAACACAATCATGGCAATCTGAGCTTAAATCTCAAGGCCCTACATAAAGTCAGCTGAGACTGTCCATGTGTGTAATCCCAGCCTAGCTTACAGGGAGATGGGTAACAGATACAGGGAAATTTCCTGAAGCTCATGGGCCAGCTGTCCTGCTATACACAGTGTCAACCAACAAAGAAACCTTATCTCAATCAAGGTTGAAGGTGAAGTACTACTAAGATTGTCCTCTGACTTCCACTCTTGTGCTGTGTCATGGGCATGACTGACATCAGTCTATTTTAAACACTTTCATGACATCATCTCTAACATCAACTCCAGCTCTGAACGGAGAACAATTTATAAATAGGTGAGCCAGATGAAAGAGATGTTTGCCTTTCACTTAACTGGCTCATGGGAATTCACAGAGTCTAAACCAACAACCAGGGAGCCTGCATGGGATGGATCTAGGCCCTCTGCATATATGAGACAGTTGTGAAACTTGGTCCATTTATGGAACAGGAATTATCCCTGATGGTTTCACTGACTCTTGGGAACCTATTCCTCAAGGAACACAGAGGGAACTGTATCCCTCTGGGCAAGGCTGGATTGCTTTGCCCAACTGAATACAGGGAAGTGCTTAGTCGTATCGCAGCTTCATAGGCCAGCTTTGTTGATGTGCAGGAGAGGCCTGCCCCTTTCTGAGAGAATACCAAGGAGGAGTGGATTGAAGGGGAAGCAAAAGGGAAAGGGGAGGAAGCTAGAGGAAGTGGGAAGAGAGGAGGGAAGAGAGGAGAGGCTGTCATCAGGATATAAAATAAATTAATTAAATTTTAAGACAAGTGAGATGTTTGCCTCTTTCGAGTAATAGTCATATCGTTTGTGTCCTATTAATAAAAAGATAAAGAAATTTCAAATAACCCTTAGCTGAATTACAGTGGTCTTTAGAAAGAAATCAGCTATCTGGACTGTTAATTTATCTACATGACATCATCTCAGCATCTCAGGGTTTCAGTCCAAGCCTAAGCTTTGCCACTGGCAGGCATGCTAAGTGCTACAATTTAAATAGTCTTTAATGTCCTATATTTGCACAAAAAAGCTTTGCTTCTCCTAATGCTAGACTCAGCCATCTGTTTCCCTGTGAGACCATAAGGACTTTTTTGTCCACTCCCAAAACCCCAGTAAATATAGTAAACACTCAGGAAATACTGGAGGGCAGAAAGAAAGATTTTATTTTTTTTCTTTCATCAGATATATTCTTATTGCATGTCTGATGCAAACACTTCCTGGAATATAGCAGAAGCAAACATGTATGTGAATCATACTGAAGTCCCCACTCTATGTTGGCTTGTACTATGAGCACAAATATTAGAAGGACTTTCCCTGAAGACTCAGACCAGCAGAAACTTTTGCATCTCCCATGACCACACTGAACTGAGACGAACTGCATGGCCTTGCAAACTTCCTGTGTTTACATATTTATAGCCAGCTAAGAGAAAGTGTCTTTTGTACTAGAACAAAAAGTGTTAAAATCATTCTCATCACTGGGTAAGTTCTAACTGCTTCTGGAGAGAATTTTCTGAAAAAGTATGCCTGCTGTCTTCAGACCATGTATCTTAGTCAATGTTCTATTGCTGTGAAGAGACACTGCAACCTGAGCAATTCTTATAAAGGAAAGCAGTTAATTGTGACTTGCTTACAGCTTCAAGGTTTAGTCCGTTATCATTATGGAAGGGAGCATGGCAGCACACAGGCAGACATGTGGCTGTAGTGAGAGTTTCACATCTGAATCCACAAGAAGAGAGAGAGAGAAAGAGAGAGAGAGAGAGAGAGAGAGAGAGAGAGAGAGAGAGAGAGAGCCACTGGGCCTGGCTTTGACTTTTAAAATCCCAAAGCCTACTCATAATGGCATACTTCCTCCAACAAGGCCACACCTCCTAAACCCTGTCAGTAGCTCCACTCCCAAATCACCAAATAAATATTCAAATCTATGAGCTTATGGGGCCATTTCTATTCAAATCACCACACCATGTTTAAAACCAAAATGACTTCAACATTTTTGTTATGAAAGCTACCACCAACCTATAAAAAAACTTCACAAACTCAACACACACACACACACACACACACACACACACACACACTTTATCAGGATAACATTTACTAATTTTTCTAAATAGATTAGAAATATTTCTTTCCAAACACTAACAAGTCCTTTCCCATCCCCTTCTTATGCTAAGGGTCCCTCTTAAACATGCTTTGCATTGCTGAACCTATTTGTTTCCTCACTGCTTCCTCCAAATAAACCCTCAGAATGCCCGCCTGAGTCTTCAGTTCCTTGGATTCCTAACATCCAACACAATGTCTTAATGACTTACAATGACTTAAAAAATAATGGGATATACCACCTATTCTTATCCATTCATGTACTTGTAGATACTTAAGTTCACTCCATCTTAGAACTTTAATCAAAAATTGTCTCATTTGCAACAGCATGGAGGAAGTTAGAAGCTTTAATTCTAGGTAGTAAGCTAATAACAAAGAAATGAAATCATCCACAAGTTTTCACTTCATGTGGAATCTATAACAATGGGCCAGATAGAAGCAAAAAGTAAAATTGTGGTTGTTGAGTGAGGGATGGATAGGAAATTATTGCTCAGAAGCTGAGGGCTCATGAGATGAGTCAGAAGTTAAAATGTTAGCTACAAGCATGAGGACCAGAGTTCAGTACCCACATAAGTTACAAGGGTGGTACGAGGGTGGTAGCTTCTACTTGCAACCCCAGTTTCAGGGGATGGTGTATATCGGTGACTCTCAGGGACTCCCTGGATGACAAATTTAGCCCAAACAGCAAACTGTGGAGTGAGAAATGAAGATTTCTCAGACCTCCCCATAAGCCTGTATGGTTGGTTCATCCACATGCATACATACACAAACATGAATGCACCACATACACACAGACACACACACACATAAAAGGTATAAAGTTGAATTTAGGAGAAACATGATCTCTTAGAAACACTGGGTATCAGTTATCTTCTTGCATTATTCTTATGCAATATACATATTACATAACATCACCATCAGTCCCATATTTATACATGACTATACTTTGATAATTTTTAGAAAATGAAGAAAATAAATTTAAAATGCCCATGCTTTTTTACTTAATTATACATCTTCCCTAAAGAGTCTATATGAATTTATTATTGAACCCTTTAATTTAATCCAGAAATCCAAAGTGGTCAAGGACAAGCAAGCTACTTCCAAATGGAAGAACAGTGGCTGTTCTCAGTGGACTTCCCGTGGGTAAAGTTTTGAGAAGATTACTGAGTAAACAGGTGTATCTACATGCATGAGCTTTACTCCCTGCATGCTCCCTACCGTTCTCAACAGGTTTTCTTTCACTAGTGTCCTCTTTGGTATGTGTGTGTGTCCCCGATTCCACGTTTTCATGCATGCAGACTAGGGCATGGACTAATTAAGCTTGAAGCAGATTCTGAGAAGATGAGGGAGATACTGTAGCAAGCGTATACCCCAATGTCTGCATGGCCATGGCTAGAAAATAAGGCATGGAGGAACGCCATGAGTGCCTCTTCATGAACTATTATTTCCCTTTCAAGCCTGGACGCAGTTAATACTCTGCACAATTATCGCTTTGGTTAGACACATGCATAGCCCACCTCCTGCATGTGTAGATGGGTATAAACGGCTTCTACAGCAAGCGGAGAAACAGTGCAATGTTCAGCCTATTTTATGCAGGTCAAACTGAGCCAGTCCTTACAACAAAGGCATGAGAGGAGGGTAGCTTGAAGTGGTATAACAAAGGGTTCCACTTGACAAGAATTCTGATGAAAGCAAAACCTTTTGTATTGCACAATACTGCAATGCAGACTCAAACAAAAATGTAAAGCAGTTTTAGAGTTCATATCCACATTGTCTTATAATCAATTGACATGTACATCGGTTGGTGTGTATATTTACTATATAGAATGTAGAATAATAGCTAATTTTACTTAAAGAATAGTATCCTCATAGAATGTTTTCTCTACCTTCTTCCAAAGACATTCTTAATACATGCTACCCCTCAATTTTGACACTCCGTTTTGTTGACTTTTAAATTACTTAGGAGCTAGAAGTATTTAAGTGGGTGAATCTGGGATTACTTCTGTCACAAAGTATCCTCAGTTCTCTGTGTTGTTTGAGAAAGGAATTAGCTGTCTATGCCTTTTGCACAACTGACATTAAAATTTCCATTGGGGAAAAAGTCTCATAATTTCAAAACTGAGCACTTTCAAATTGTATCTATAGATCTTCCTTGCTTGAATGAATAACTGGCATTAAATCTTTTGATTCTTGTTGCAAGGCCTCCTCACAGAACCAAATGACTATATAATCAATTAAATTGTTTAGAAGGCAGTGTGGTGATTCACTCCTTGGATGCCACACTGTGTGGATTGTTTGTAGACCACCTTGCTCGACAGAGAATGATAACAGTGCTACCACAGAGATGTGAATCTGCTCAGGGTGACAAAGCAGGACTCTGCTGGTACCTAAGGAAAGTATGCCTTCCCTACACTTGTTCACTTCAATTGCAGACAAGTTTCCAAAATTATTTTGATGGTCTCTTTCATTCTTTTTTCCCTCAAAAATTGGCACAATCAAAATGCAAATGCAAGATAAATGCTGTGATTAATTTACTGCTGGTAAGGATGCCACTGCTGGCTCAAACTCCTGTGTGTACCTTGCACTAATTAGGAAACAAGGAATCAGTGGTGATGAAAGAGATCTCTTAGTTATAACTCCCTGTGACTACTTGTTATTCTAAACCATAAAACTGAACTTCCACACATAGTTTTGCTCTTTGTTCATGAATGATGGAGCAATGTGACCTTG
Organism: Myodes glareolus; assembly: GCF_982192425.1. Taxonomy (NCBI): domain Eukaryota; kingdom Metazoa; phylum Chordata; class Mammalia; order Rodentia; family Cricetidae; genus Myodes; species Myodes glareolus. Next base: position 13,403,815 of record NC_142026.1, read on the forward strand.
CAGGGTAGATATATCCTAGCAGAGGCTTTTAATTCATATTCTGTTTTTGGTTAATGTCTATTGTTTTGGATAGGCAGTGTCTAATTCCACAGCATAAACATCTTTTGTTGCTTGTATTGTAACAAAGATGCTAATGCTTCTGAAACCAATTGTTTTGTTTTACTTTATTTTTTCTTCCCTTAAATTACATTTCATAAGCATCTCTGATGTTTGTGGGGGGAACAATGTAAGCTGTGGTCTAGTAAAAATGTTTCAAGCCCCACTTCTACAATGATTACATAATTAAGACTCATTTGCATCTTGTATGTAGTTTTTACTGCTTCATGGGCCCTGCTTATCTTTCACTGTTACAATTCAAAAGATATCTTTAAAACAGCGGGGAAGTTGGTTAAAGAAATGACATTCCCTATGTCAGATTGACTCCTTAAGATTCCTTCTCCCCAAGAACATGTAATTGGAGTTGGGTAGCACACCGAAAGTGCTGCTTGGTAAGGGCTGTATACGGTCATCATCATCATCATCATCATCATCATCATCAACAACAACAACAACAACAACAACAACAACTCTACTGTTTCTTGAACAGAATCTATTTGCTAAGAATACTTTTTTAAAAAAAAGCATTTTGTGTGTTTCAAATCTTGGCTTTCTTAAATGTCCAAAAGACAATAATAAGTTATACCATAGAAACTGTATTTAAGAGAGGGCAGGGATAGCTCAGTCAGTAAAGTGATTGCCATGCAAGCACAATGACCTTATCTAGCACCACAGTAGAAGCAAAAACAAAAACAAACAAAAAACAGAAAATGTGGTGCATGTTTGTTATCCCAGTCCTGCCGATGCAGACATAGGTAGATCCCTAGAGTCCATTGGCCATTCAGACTAAGTGAATTGATGAGTTCCTAATTAAGTGAGAAACCTCATCCCAACAAAGGCAGAAAGAATGATAAAACTAACCTCAGGCCTCCAACTACAGGTGTGCATATACACACATCTACACACACAGTGCACATGCACACATCTACACACACCATGCACACATCTACACACACCATGCACACATCTACACACACCATGCACACATACTATGCACAATAAAAATATTTCTCTCTAGCTGGGTATCTGGTGGCATCTGTTGCATCTTTCTTCTAGTCTTCCCAGGAGCCTGTGAGGCCTGCACTCTACTTCCCAAGTGAGGCCACTGGAGAGATGGGCGACTTGGTCACATCAGTATTTAGCAAACCCTGCAAAAGATCCAGACCCCACACGACTGCCATGTCCCTACTGTGAACAACTTCTCTCTGGAAATCAAGTACTGCCCTTTCATTTAAGAGGTGCTTTCTCCTCGCATGGGAAAGACATCTTCCATAATGCTGGCATCTGGCAGATGAACCATGTCTGCACCTGAATGGAAGTTTATTTTCCGAGTCCTCTACCTTCTGATGCTCTGATGAACGTTCTTACTGGAATTCATCCCAGAAGGCCCTCTTCCAATCTGAGGGACATTGATTTGCTCCCTGAGAAATGTGTGCTAAACAGATGACAGCTTTTCTTCTAAAATACTTAGCACTTGTGAACCATATGTCAGAAAACACATTAAGATAGGCCAGTCTGAATTTCATGCTGTAATATGTGACCTCAACACCAGCCAAACATTGCCTCCCTCACAAGAGACGACACATGAAAAGAAGCTAATGGTCTCTCCTCTTCTGCTTTGCTTGTTCTATTTCCTTAATGACTCTAAATTTTGGGTGTTCCCCCTCCATCCCTGGTGGCCCATTTTTTTTAAAAGGATGTTAGTTAGCTAATAACATTTAGAAAAGATGTGACCATGAAAGAAAAGCTCTTTAGCTAGTAAAATTCATAATGTTGTATTCACAGTGGTCCTAGAAATACTGAGGTACCCAGCAACTGGATGCTGTGGAAGACTCCCTAGGTGGGGATGGGGTACCATGTTCTCTATTCCTGCCACCCTTTCCCAAGATCTTTTGGTTTGTCATACAGTATCTTCTTCTTTTCATCCATTCTTCATTTTGACTTTAGTTTCTGTGCTGCCCAAATAGCCAGATACAACCAGGAGAAAATAGGATGTGGAGTGAAAAAGGGAAAGAGGGAAAGAAGGCAGACAAGTGGGGCTGAGAGAGGAGTAGAAGGAAGGAGGGGGTTGTTTCTCTGAGTTGTTGGAGGAGGGAGCCGCTTGTTTGCCCCGGCTGCCCAGAACCGAAATAATCACACAGAAACTGCTTGGCCCATTAGCTCTATCTTCTTTGGCTAACTCTTACATATTAATGTAGCCCATTTCTATTAATCTGCATATCACCTCGAGGTCGTGGCCTACCAGCAAAGTTTCAGCACGTCTATCTCCTGCAGAGGCTCCATGGTGTCTCTCTGTCTCTGCTTCCTTCCTCCTGGCATTCCTTTTAGTTTCCCCCGCCTACCTAAGTTCTGCCCAAGGCAGTTTCTTTATTCATTAATGGTACTCACAGCACACAGAGGGGATTCTTACATCACTGAGTAGCGTCTTGTTGTTTTCACATCAGTCTGAACCAGAGTCTCTGCTGATCCAAAGGCTCCAAGTCCTAGCCCACGATAGAGTTCTGCCTCCTTGCTCCATTAACACGCTTCCTGATAAAAAGAACACCATTTGTCAAATGAATCGCGAGACATACTTGAAACTGATAACAGAAAATTATTATGTGTGTAGGATGACAATGGGAATAACACCCCTCTGGGGTAGGGTGGTCTTCATTTTACACCCCTGCTCTGCTGCATGTGTGCTGGAGCTCTCAAAACCGTGGCATTCCCATCTCCCAAACTGGGACTGAGATAATGAACCTGTGCCAACCTCATCGCTGTGTGTGATGCATTGCAAACAGGCAATAACGCTTTGGGGTCACTTATTTGGAGGGAAGCAGGTAATATTTTTTCACACTAATAGCAGGAATTTTAACACGAGTCATTGAGACAGATAGATTGTAGGTAGATTTTTCGATGGTGGTGAGTTGCGAGGAAGACTAAGCTCTGCTTATTCTTTCCCTGTTTCCCTGAGGTAAAAGTGTGGAATCTAATTCAGAATAATAATGAACAGCCACCAGAAGGGGAGTTCAGCTGCTGAAGAGCTGTGCGGTCATTTTATTTTTGCTCAGGTGGAAGAGGTCATTCATTATGGGAGAGTGTTGGCTCCCTGAGTGAATGTAATGTCGTTGACAGTCTGCCTGGCTTTAATGGCATCCCCTCATTTTAGGTGGCTCTCGACCACTAGACTGTTAAAGCACTCCCTCCAGCTTGTCCTTGTGTGTGCCGTGCAGTAAAATTTGGAGAAAACAAGCTGTGACCCCTAGGGACTATTTGCATCTGATCATCTACACACAACCCACAAAGCTCCCAGGCAGCTTGGAGGATCACATAAACACCCCCCAAACCTACCAGGATGGCAGAGCTTCCCAGGTGCCCCTGACCAGCTGTTGTGCCTGTCTGGGGACCAGAATTGCCAATTGCCTTTCTGTCTTCCATGTTTGCTGCATCGGTGAGCAATCATTGCTGCTGACAAGACTTTGCTGGTCCTAACACAGAGGTGAGAGCAAAACTGAAGCGAATAGAAACTTTTGCTGCTGCTGCCTGGCTCCGATCGGCCCTGACATTGTTCAGAGATGTGTGTTTGATGCATGATCCAGATCCTTGTTCCTGAGCTGCCAAGTCCAGTGGGGCTTCCATCTTAGCTAGTGGCCCCCACAACACACTGCCTTGTAGAGACAGGGGTGCCCTGGGCAGAAAAAAGCTGCCGCAGATACGGGCCAAAACAGGTACCCTGAGTCTTATTAACCCACCAGTGTATCCCTCTTCTGCCCTTTCCAGTCTTTCACCCTTGATATTCCCTCTGCCTTTCCTGCTGCAGGAATGAATTTATCCCAAGGGTGATTACAGCTAATGGCTGTACAATTTTCGTACACTCTCATCCAAGACATATTTACATAAACTTCCCCATTACCAAAATGTGTGCATAATTTAGAACCCTTGTACCAACTCGAAGTTCACGTCTTCAGCAAACATTTATTGCATGCCCACCCTGGGCTAGACTCTCATTAGTATTAGCGTTGTATCCATTCTTTGTGAGTTCCTAATCATTCCCATTGAAATCTAAGTCCTGCTCACAGAAGGGCTAGCATCTCAAAAATAGCATCATTCATTCTGCCTGAGTAGCACTGAGTAGCAACTAAATGAGACATCTCTTTTAGGCAATATGAAATGCTGTCTTCTAGGTTAAAGGACTTGGGGGGGGAACCTCTCCCATTCTGTTACACCCTCCCATAAATACTTTTGTTAGGCAGGCTTTCACCACTGTGCTTCCCAAACTGGCTTCCAACTCCTGTTTTCAAATAATTCTCCTGCCTCAGAGTTCTACAGGTCTATATTACTCCATCCACATCTCAGAAATTCTCTCAAAGGTTGAGTGAAGATAGGACATCATTAAAATGTATTCAAGCCTGGCTTCCAAGGTTTCCCACATTTAACTCCTGTTGAGCCTTCTGAATGTTCCAGTGTTTACTTTTAAATACAGGTTAACCTCATGAAACACATATGCAGTAACATCAATTTCATGTGGCTGTGATCCCACTGGATAAAAGACAGAGAGGGAAGTTGGTCCCATTTCACAGCTTAAAAAGCATTCATGTTAATCTAATCAATGTCACCAGGTCTTTTGCATCGTGTTTCATAACCAAGGCTGATTGAAGCCTAACTATTAGATGTAATAGCTAACAAGAAAATATATTTCTGTTATCCTCAACATTTTCCAGAAAAATCAAACTGTTCTATCTGCCCCCAAGAAAAGGTAGTCACCCTCGAGCTGAATATTCTGACCAAAGAAAGGAGGGTGGGGGAAGACTCAAGGAAGAAAATGAAGAAAGTTTCCAGAGTCCCTAAATTGGCTGGAGTAAACAAAGGCTTTCCAGATCACATCCTGCCCCACTTCTCAAAGCCCCGCTGCTTTGGCTGACTCTGAAGTGCTAAGTGGTTTCTATAGGACAGAAAGGATTCCTGGCTTTGAGCCGGGTCTTCCCAGTGGGCTCACTTCCAGGGTGCTGCTGGGTGAGGGAGAATCTAAAGTATTCAAGGCATGCTCAGAGTGTGATGATTTGCCAGTGTCGTGACTGTTGAAGCAATGAGGATACCACAGCACTCTGTAGGTGTTGGAGATGGGTCCCTGCCTATCATTTTACTTGGTTCTTTCAGAACCCAGTGGGAATGAACAAGGAGGAATAATATTGCTCTTCCTACCAAAACTTGGGGAATGGAGACTCTGAAAGCATAGCCAGTGGGTAAGGCACAGACCAGAATGAAGTCCCTGGCTTCTTATCCCCAGCCTTCTACTCCTTGCTTGTCCAAGGACATTGGGGATGGGAGTGAGCGCAGACATGAACAGCCTTGCTGTGTTGCTAGCACTCTGTGTCAGAGGTTGTGTTCTGGTACCGATTACAGAGCCCCTGCTGACCTGGTTTTAACTAGGACCACATGCGGTAAGATCCGTCTTGTAAAGCCTTTAAGAAAATGCTGCTGAATCCAGGGAGGTCGCGTGTATAATCTTCTGACCCAGATTAGTTAATGTGGTCTCTCTGCAGACCTTCTGTGTCCCAGGTATTTCTTAGCTTGGTGGGTTCTCAGGAGGATCCCCACACTGCTGGATGTATTTCTCAGAACATTCCAGACAAGAACTGCTTTCAAACACTAAAACCCATTCTCATAGAGTTTTGAACTAAGATGTGGTACCCAACAAGTAATTGTTTGATAGTAAACAAGGGCAAGTCTCGTAACCTGAGGTTTAAATTTCTTATCTCTAATGGACATTGCTGCTATGGTCATTGAAACTGGGCTGAGAAAAAGGACAGATGATTAATGAATTAATCTCTCATTAATTAATGAATGGTGACTCATGCACTATTTTGTCTTCTGTGGCAATACTATGATATTCAAATTGCTATTATCATATTTTGAAGATACAAAGGCTAGGAGCACAGCACACAGTTGTGAAACTTGAGCCTGTGAAATTGGAAGAAAAACTGAAATCTGAACCGAGGGTCCTAAATTGGCTACACTATGCTACATCCTTGTTATCCTGATTCTTCGCAAGCTCCACACTGCCTCAGCTGCCAAGGCCTTTAAACTAGCTCCTTTGGAAAACAAGGTGTCTGGAATTCCCTGCTAAATGAGTCTCCTAACTAGTAAAGGGTTAGGCGCTATAGCAGCAAGTTTTCTGCCAGTTTGGCAAAAGCTAGAGTTATCTGACAGCAAACCCAGCAAGCAGCTCTCTTCCTCGGTCTCTGCTTCAGTTCCTGCCTCTCGGTTCCTGCCATCCCTCAATGATGGATATAACTAGGGAGTTGTAAACAAAACAAACTCTTTCTTCCCCAAGTTGCTTTTGGTCGTGGTGTTCTATGACAGGACTTAGAAACTCTGACCACGACATATGGTTTCTATAGCACATAATAAATACACGATGCATTTAGAACATGGAGGGACTATAAACACTAGAGCCTTTGCTCTTTGGAACCACATTAGTGACATGGTTCAAATCAGCCTGGAAAGCTGAGTTTGTGGTTGCAAAAATCAAATAGAAAAAAAAAAACAATCTATGAGCCATTCAGAAGCAAGGATGAACAGTCTTCCTTAGACAGCTATTGTTAATAGTTGTTCATCTTTAAGCATTATATTTGGGAGTGTACAATCACCACTGTGTAAGCTGCCATGGAAAATAGAGAATTATATTCAGCTGTGCTTTTAGATTAATGATACGAAAAATTAAAACAAGTATCACAGTAACTTATAGTCATTATACATCGTGTGTTTTATGTAAGACATTGGGTTTTTTTTTTTTCAAGATCCAAAAGAGACCTGTGACAGGGCTACCAGGTCCAAACATTGTGTGGGGGGTATTGCAGGGCACAGACTATTTCAAAGCATCAAGTTGTTGTGAAAGCTCATGGCTGGAAGGAGTCCCAGCAAAAGTGTTGATTTCTCTGAAAGAACAAAACCTGTTTTATCATATTCTGATAGTGTTGCTCAGTGGTAGAGTACCTGCCTACCACAAAAGAACACCGGAACTCAATCCCTCATGCCAACACACTGAATCCTTGTGGCGCTTTACGGTGACTACAAATGTCAGCCAAACTAAGCCTCCATCTTAAAAATTCTGGAGTATCAGTGCCTGGGAGATGAATCAGAGGATAAAGATGCTTATTGTCAAAACTGACAACCTTAGGTTGATTCCCACACGGTAAAAGAGAGAATGGATTCCTGAACATTGTTCTATGGCCTGGCCTCTTTAGACACACAGACACACATGCATACACACACACACACACACACACACACACACACATGCACAAACATACACACATACATACAAATGCACACAAATAGCACACATACATCCACATCCACAATAAAAGATTTTTAAGCTTTCTATATTAGGAAAATTATAAAAAATCATGAATAAATACTCAGAGTCATAAAAGGAACTACCTACAATATCTTGCAATATCTACAATATCTCCTTACAACACAACTTGAGGAAATGCCTGAATTTTTTGGTGTTCATCCTATAAAAGGGAAAGAAATGGATGAACTAAGGAAGATCTTCACCATCAACTGACTCTTTTTGTACATTGACTGGGTGAGAATGTGAACAAAACTCAAGACTTCTCAATATTTCTAGAAAAATTTCTAAATCCCAGCACCCAGGAGGCCGAGGCAGGAAGATGTTCATGATTGGTGTCGTCTGACCACTGAGTTCATGTTTAGACTATTTAACAAGACCCTATCTCAAAAACAATAGCAACAATAATAATATTTATTATTATTATATCTACTGTCACCTCTTTCTCAACTCTGCTTACTAGCTTCTGGATTTGATTTAGGACATGTGAAAGCAGTCATGAGGGAGGCAGAAGGATTTGGGAGTCCTCGACTTCAGCCTAGGAGGCTGATTACTCTTTAAAAGTTGTCTGGAGCCACCAAGATGACTCTGGGGTAAACAACTAGAAGACCAGAATTCATTCCCTAGAACCCAAGTAAAGGTATAAAAAAAAGGAACCAGCACACATGTGCACACACACACACACACACACACTAATAATAAATAATGATAATAAAAATAAAAGCAGTCTAGTAAGCTAAACCCTAAAGGTCTCAGTTTCCTCACTGCCTTGACTCATTCATTTCCTGTGTGGTCAGTCCCATTTACTAAGCCCTGCAAAGGAATTGCTGCGGCATTCGGTACATCGCTGCCAAGATACACGAAACTTCAGTTTGATGACCATATGCTCACGGTGATAATCTTCGTGCAGCCAAATGCTCCCTAGATCTTATCCGCTGTCTCTTTTTAGCTCCGCCTTGATTCTCTGGAATTCGAATTGTACTTCCTCTCACAGTAATGCTCTAGTGGGGACCATGCAGAAGCACTGCCTTCTCCCAGAAATGGCCACAGCAGGAGCAATACCACACTTTGGTGCGGCAGCTGTCCTCATTCCCGGTGACTGTAAGCATCGTAAAAATGAAGTGTAATGTTCACAGGCAGGCTAAGCAATTATTGCAGATATCAAAATTTGAGCAACAGAGAAACACATGCAATTGTTCAAATACCCTATGATTTACTGTCATGTTTGCCTTTGAAAAGGGAATGTCATTCTTCCACTCTGAACCCTTGATTTTTATACGAGTCGATTTTACCAAATGATGAGAGCACAGTATTACAAACAGCGTAAGAGGCTGAGTAAGAAGAGTAAGTACATTTGGGGAAATTGTCATTCAAAGGACTTTGTGCCAAACATCGCATGGGACACTCCAAGGAAGATGCTACCCTCACTTTAACCCAGGAGGCAGAACCTACTCCCTGGAGTATTGCTGAAGGTCACTACACTCATTTCCTGTTGCTACTAATAATTTTCAGCTATTACCATGCAGAGTACTGAGAATCTTATTGGTACCAAATCCGATGTATAAACAGACGCCCTCTGGGTCGTATTCCATTGTAGAAATGAAGGCATAGCAGAAGAAGGCCCACAGGGGAGATGGCCATCTCAGGATGACGGCATTTGTTTAACAGAATCATAAATGTTGCCTTAGCTCTAGTCACAAGCTGAGGCTTGGGGAAGGGCTAAGGAAATAAATGGAACATTTAGGTTTGAAGCCTCACACATTTAAGTTTACATCCTCCAAAGTCTCTGAACCACCTCTAGAACTAAAGCAGGGATGGTAGGAGAAGGACACTAAGGATAGGAAAAATTAGAAAGTTCTCGATGGTTGTGGCTTTAGATATGTATGGCGTGTTGTCAGCTAAAGAATAAACATTATGGAAGGCAAAATGGTGTTGACCAGAACCAAAAAGGTCGCAGAATGTCACCATTTTGCCACATGGGCCATGTTTCTTAACATTTGCTGCTTATGTGTGTGTATCGCCACCCACGTGCCACCATTCGATACTCTATCGAGAAAGACTCTTCAGCATGAACGTTCCTGAGGAGCAGATGAACTGAGCAGCCGACACTTAAGGTCATTACCGCTTAAGAAGAAATCCAACGCAATTCCTCCCAGCTCTCTCTGCTAGCGACAGGGCGCCATTATTGAAGTGGCCAAGGTGTATCCAATGTCGTACTTGCTTGAAATTATGGCGGATCCAGGAGAACCACGTACAGTAGTGTTCACTTCCCCCCAGCGCCTGTGTTTTAGTAGAAAAACAACCTTTTGAAGGCTTCATCAGCTTTTCCCCATGTGGTTAGCCAGAGGCCAAGCATTTGGTCCTGAAGCAGGCAGGATACAGTAGACCACAGAGCGGTGTTCGTGGGACGAGCCCACGGGGTTTGGAAATCTAGCTCTGTTCCACAGAAGCTCTTATTTCCTCCTCTAGCCTTGTTCATTGATTTCTCTTTCCTAGTGAGTCATGTGCGTTCATGGGGATTCCACTTTCTTTGAATGTTTTCTCAACCTGTAGGCACTGCCAATGTGACTCCGTAGTTCTCATTATTCCACAGAATTCATGCTGCCGAGCTGCTCTCCTCTCTGAGGCACCCCAACAGTGGTGAACTGGAGAGTCACTCGGACAACTCAGTCCTGTGCTGTGGGTATTCTATGGGTGCTGGACAATACAAGGCATATGACTTGCAGGCCTAAAAACTTGGCACTTTTTTTCCTATATTGCAGCAGTATTCTCTAGAATCTGTGTGGGTATTCTTTTTTTAAGAACTGAATGTTGGCATAGGCAATGTACGTTAGATTTCTGAAAATGAACAGTGCAAGCCAGGACTTACAGTTCATAAATAAATTTCCATGTTTTCCCTGCAGGATATAAAGACTCTGCCTACAAATTCAAATCTGAACAGGGAACTCAACCAAATCCAGTGGATTGAGGTACCATCCTGAGAGCCTTGAAGCATCTATTCTTTTTAATATTGAAAAGCAGCTAAGGGCAGGCCACAAATTCATCAGCCAAATCCTCCAACTTCTTATCACAGTTGATTTGTGCTGTGTGACAAAACATTTTCTGGGGAGGGTCAACACAAATGTCTACTCTACTCATCCAAGACAGATAAGACCAAAGTCCAATTTGGTGAATCAATGAGTTTTATGGGGTTTACTTTCAGGAATATGGGTAAGGGGTTACGTACAGGACTGGAAATGACCCAAGGACAGCTGCACTACCCTCGCTACCTCACAATGGGTGACACCTTTCCAGAACTGGGAACCTGGAGCACAGACTACACAACCTGCAGGCAACTCAACAGTTTGGAGAGCGTCCTTTCCAAGTGTTGCAGTTGGTCCACACCTCTTCCTGGAAGTTCTGCTAGCTTCTTCTTCTCCCAGACAACCAGTCTGTTCTCAAGGTCTTTTTTGTAGCATAGCTTCCTCTGAAAGGGACTCATTACCTACTCTGGCAGGGAAGAGCCTAGTGAATCTGGCCAGTTTGGGGAACTTCCTAGAGCAGTTTGGAGTTGTTTACTTGACTGTTTAGGATCATCCCTCTGGATGGAATGTTTCAATCCTAGAGGAAGTTTTTATAAAAATTGCTTTTATTTCAATTGATCCTTCCCTCAGACAATACATGTGGACTGCAACCTCCCTTATTCCACTCTCTCCAGTTCCCACATACATCCATTCTCCCCCAGATCCTCTCCTCCTCTGTTTCACAGGGATAAGAACCAAACATGGCATAACAAGTTACAATAAGAATTGACACAGACCCTGAAATCAAGGCAGCTGCCTCCTGCTCCTCCTGCTATGAAGTCCAGGGCTAAAGGTCAGAATTCAGTAGTGACGGAGTTGTCAGGACTGCTGACTTCGTTCAGAGGGGAACTGTTTTACGTGCATTTTCCGGTGCACAGAGGATGCTTGCCTTGCTTGGCTCAGATCCCTTGTTCTTTTCAGCCAGCCCCTTTCTTCCTTCTTCATTTTTGACATTGGTTTTTCTGCCTCCTGCTTGCAAAATCCTCTTCTGAGTGATCCATGATAAGGTCCCCAGACTTAATCATGTATCCAAACATTATCATGTAGTGTTATCCTTAGGTTCAGGGAATAAGATGTAAATCTGTTTTGTTTTTGTTTTTTTTTTTAAAAAAAAATGATGCTACAAAAAATAAAAAACAGTTACGAATTGGACTTAGCCATATGATCATGTCACAGAGGATTGAGATCTGAGAAGAATTAATAGGATACATTTCCTTTGGTCTCCCTTTCTGGTTCCCAGATTTTAACAACCTTGATCATTCTCCTATCTCCTATCAGTCTGTCTTTCTTTGTCTCCAATAAGATTCAGACCAAAACCAAAACCAAACCAACCAAACAAACGCCACTAAATTGGTTCAAGGACTTCTTAATGACCTTCAGGGTCACTCTGCAACTGCTCTGCTGCAAAGACAGAAACCCAAATGCACAAATGTTTTAAAAGTACCTAACTCACTGTTTAGAACCAAGTTGGCTTGAAACCCTGCTATGTAAAATCCAAGTGCTGCAAATCCTCTTTATTGTTCAAATGCTCCAGAAAGTACTGCCCCTGGGGCTGTGTGGTGCCATTTGGAATGAAAATGAGCATCATACGGAACCCTGGGTGTAGCTAAAGGTCAGTGGACTTCCTAGCAGACATCTCCATCCCTCACAACAGACTTGGCTGTATGAGTGGTAAATTTCACTTGGGGGAAATAAATGCAAGTATTTTTAATAACATGGCTCTGTTTCAACCTTGGCTCTTCCTTGAAGTTCAAAAACACAGTCTCATACCCACGCTCTTATTTTCTAATGTATTCAATCAATATTTCTTGCCAGAAGCAGAATATTTTTGCATGTCGAAAATTGAACCCGTCTCTCTCAGATACCAAATGCTACAGTGGTCCCCTTTTCTCTCCTCCAACTCAGTTTCTTTTCCTGTCTCCATCATTAAGTGCTTTTCCCTGTCAACAAACTCAGCAGCTGGGGAGGAACTGCAGACTCCCCCCTCATGCTTATTCTGCATCTCACAACATTATATACTAACCTGCTAGCAGGGTGAGGTCTCTGCCAATGCCTAGCATCCGCCTCAGACTCATCCTCCACTGTTACGGAATATTTTGTACCCTGTGTGAAGAAGTATTGGTGTGATTGGTGTAATAAAAAAATAAAATCAATAGCTAGAAGGAGGTACAGGAAGGACTTTTGGGGACAGAGAAGACTCTGGGAAGAGAAAAATGGAGACGCAGAGCAAGCAGAATGTGCAGGAGGAGAGGTGGCAGCCGTGAGCCACGTGGCAGAACGTAGATTAATATGAACAGGTTAAGTCATAAAAACTAATTAGAAACAAGCCTAAGCTATAGAGCTTTCATAATTAATAAGAAGTCTCCATGTCATTACTGGGAGCTAGTGGCCCAAAGGAAACCCCAGCTCCACTTCACCTACATGGTCACAGTTGTCCACCCCTCACATTTTCCTCTCGGGTTGAACACACCTGGTTCAGTCCTCCTCACTCTGGACAGAGAGAGTAGAGAGAAATGTCTGTGCCACTTCCCCGGCTCAAATCCCTGTCCCCCACTCATGCTGCCCACCCCTCCGCAATGGAAACATTAGTGTTGTATCACTTCCCTGACTCAGATCCCTCACCATTCGCCCCTGTCACCCACTGCGCTGCCCACCCCTCTGCAGTGCCTAAAGGTGAAACTTCAAAAACTTAGTTTCAGAATGGAAAACCTTTTATAGTCTCCCCTCTGGCATTTTCTCTTTCAGAGTTTCTGAGCCACTTGTGAAACCTTCTGAAAATAAACTAGCAAGACAAACACCTGTTACTCAGAGTTTACAATAGAAGGGATTAAACCCGTGTTGTTAAGAAAGATAGTTAAATAAAGTCACAAGGAAGGGGCAAAGTGCTTTGAAGCTGAAAGGTTGAGGAAAGAACCATGGTAGGGAATCGGGGTGGTGTTCAGAATCTATTTCCTCTATCAATTCTATGAAGAGTTATAAAGAAAATATACAGGATACATTCACGATGAGAAGAAACATCATTTGGATCTTTTAAAGGCTTCAGTCCCGTTTTACAAGTCTTCTAATTTTAAGGACTTGGAAACTGCAGAGAATTTAGTGATGCAGAGGGAAGTTGCTGGGTAGCTTAGAATTAGGAGCAACATCAGACTAGGCTAGGTGCCAGGGTGGGGAGAAAACCGTGAGTGCTTTAGCCATGTGATCTGTGAAACCTGTAGGTCTGTTGCAGACAACAACTCTTTCTTGATGGGCCCCATGACTGCTGGCAATGCCTTGGTTCTCATTTCTATTGATGGCTATGGTTGATCCCATTTTCTATTGACTCTCATTGATCTTCGTTGACTACTTCTCCAACTTAGATACAGCAATTCATTAATCCACATTTCCTTCTTTCCTACTCCCAGTGGCCTAGCAAATGTGAAACCTACATCAATGCAAGTGCCTGGCTCCTCCATTGGCTACAGAAGCATACCTTCCACATCAGACCACACAGATGCCAGGTTTTCTCTCTCAGTGAGACTTTCAAGCCTGGAGAACTGGCAAAGCACTTCCTGTTGTAAAAGGAGCAGTGGGCTGCTTCCTACTGCCCGGCTCCTGGCACCATGGTTAGCTTATACCCTGAAATAACAACACACAAATTGTATTCATTTAAACACTGTCTGGCCCATTAGTTCTAGCCTCTTATTGGGTAGCTCTCACATCTTGATTCAACCCATTTCTAATAATCTGTATGTCACCATGAGTTCGTGGCTTACCAGGAAAGATTCAGCATTTGTGACCAGTCAGCTTCATGGCACGTGGCTCTCTGTCTCTGCCTCCTTTCTCCCAGCATTTTGTTCTGTCTACTCCACCTATCTAAGCTGCTGCCCTATCAAAAGGCCAAGGCAGTCTCTTTATTTAACCAATGAAAGCAGAACATAGAAAGAAGACCCTCCTACACCACCTCCCCTTCAAGAAATCACTCCTTCCTAACAAAAGGAAAGGCCATCAATTCTTCGCTCTTCCTCACCCACAATAAGCCCATAAATCCTCATCTTATCTTCATACCTAAGAACAGTGTTTGTTGTAAATAAGATATTTACATTGTGATTCATAATGGTAGCAAAATTACAGTTATCAGATAGCAGTGAAAATAATTTTATGTTTGGTGTCATCACAACATGAGGAACGGTATTAAAAGACCACAGCAGTAGGAAGACTGAGAACCACTTGAAGAATGCTCCCTCCTGTTGAAAGAGGTCCTGGATTGGTAAGTCCAGAGTGGGGCCTGATATGATCCATACACCACCAAGCATCCTGATGCTGCTGCTGTGGCTGCAGCTGGTCCTAAGAGCCTGGTTCTTTACTGCAATTACCAAGTAGTGGAAGTCATTCCCTGCATAAAGACCCAGAAATTCTAAAAACCTATCATCTTTCCTTTATTACTGGCCTTTTCTTCTCTGTGTAAAGGCATAGAAATAAACAACCATCACTAATTTAAAAAAACAAAATAAGCCTTCTCTCTTATTAATTCATCCTACAGCCTAACTTCCATTCAAATTGAGTCTCTATAAACATCACACACACTCAAACACACACACACGCATACACACACACACAAACCACACATACTTGCACGCACCTATATCACTTTTAAAACCCCACAATGACATGAAAATTGCCTTTGCCAACAAATTACTTCCTATGACCTCCCAAGATTTCACTCGACCTTCTCTGAATCCTCCAGGAAGCCTTCCTCTTCCTCAACCTCTCCCCCTCCTTTTCTTTTGATCAAGACTGTTCCCCATCTCTCCTCCTATTGCCCACTCCACTCATGTGTTCTCTGTTTGCTGCACATAAGCCTGCACATAAGTGTCCTGTTCTCTGTCATGCAAGAAGCTTTCAGTAATATATTTGGAGTGATAGTAATCAATAAATGTCATTGATAGTTGACCCCTGTTCGCCAACAATGTCTGGGGAGGTGGCAGATTTGGGGATATCTTTTGAAACAGGACTGGGGTTTTTTTCCACCCAAGATTAACTACCCTCATCCCTACCCTCACCTGAAATTCAAGCTAAAAATCATTTGCTTAAGCAAGAAGAAATCAGAAGATTAGCAGACTTCCAGGAGGCCAGGCAGCACCCACTCCATGATTGTGTTTTGTTTTGTTTGCTTCTTACAGCACGAGATTGTTCCCTCATTCTACAGTACGCAGAGGGTTCTTTAACGATGTTGCACCAGATAAACCTCAGTCATTGTCCTACCTGAAAGCAAATGTCTTCTACACTCCATTTGTGTTTGTGACAAATAGCCAGGATCTCAATCCATGATCTGAATGGCCAGATGAAGTGCATTCTCTGAGACAAAAATCACTCCTCTGCGTGTCTCAGTGCATCAGCAATGCAGAGAGTTCCTTTTAAAGTTCAATTTTCGAGGCTGTTTATTTTGCAGCAATTCTAGCTCAGACCAAACTGATTGTTTTCCCGGCTTAAATTGTATTGCAGACCTCGAGGAAAAGAACATAAACAGTTGTGAAATTCACAGCCTTTAAACAACATTGCCTTAACTGAGGGGGATTCCCTTAATATTGCCACTTAAAATGTTTTCTCTCCGTAAGAACTTTGTCTTTTTTCGGGCATTCCAGAACATGGAGGGTCCACAGGAACTACTTCAAGCTCTCAAAGAAAATGTGTTTTTAATGTAAATTCTGTACATGTCAGTACCATTGCCAAAGAAGAGGAGTTGGGATAACAGAACTAAGATGGTCTTATTCACTTGTTCCAATAGTTTGATTCTATCAGCAAGACTAGCATACTATAATCTAAGGTCAGGAATCCAATGCCAGAAGACTACTAATACATACAAATCAATCTGGTGATTTCCCAGAAATCAATATCTTCACATCTCTTGTCCTTTAGCTTAACTCTTTAGTCTACAATTTCATTCATTCTCTTGTTAATTTCATCCATTCGTTTGCTGGAGCTGTTATCAGTTCCTGCCAAGCTCCAAGCCTGGATGCTAGCCTTCCCTCATAGAGTGGAATGTGAGTTCATTATTCTCAGCACCTTATGAGGATCCTCTCTTTTGATGGGTGTGTGTGAGGCAAACTTGCTCTTAGTTCATAGATGAGAAAACAGCATGGAGGGAAAGACCAGAAAAAACAGGTGCATTGCCAGCGGTCACAAGGCTATTAAATACTGTCTGCCTGGAGCTCCCTTTGACAATATTGTTGAGCTCTGGAGAGAAAGATCACAGAAGCAATCAAATTGCTACCACATAAATTGTAGCCATTTTCTTCTCTTGGGCCGCCAGCCCTGTTCAACAATTCCATTATACCTTCCCAGTCAGCTGCCTCAGCCCTTTTCTGTCCCCTTCCACAATTTGTGGGTTCATGTCTCACCCACATCCCAGAGAAACCAGAAACTATCAGACAGAAATCCTTTCAGGTTTCTGTGGCTGTGATAAATGAGTCCGCTTCCATCTAAGAACATAGAATTCAATGCTCCTTGCCTTTCTCAAGGATGCTGCTCTGTGGATGCACACTCCAGTCTTCCTGCCTTGTAAGCCATTTCTCCTCCTCCTTGACTCTTTCCAGGCCACATTCTTCCTCCCTCACTGTACTGTCCTTCCCTCAGTTCACTCTCTGGCTCCCTTTACCCTTCCCCTACCCCCATTCCTCAACCTACTCTTTTCAAACATAGCTTTGCTTTGGCCACCCCAGAAATTACACTTGTCAAGGTCACAATGAGCCTGGTTCGGTCCTAATTTCAGGAGCTATTGCTTTTCTAATGTTACTCACTTTTAGCCTTCTTTGGGTTCATTTTGGTTGCTCTAATCAGTCTGTCCTTCTCTGTCTGCACTTAAATGGCATTGCTGTCTTAAGGCCCTTGTTCTTCCTGATTTCCATCAAACGTCCCTGGGAAACCTTGTCCACACTGTCCCGGCTCCAATAACTGTGTGCAGAGGCTTCCGCCTCTCTCACACCAAGCTAGGCCATGCTATCTCTCGGTTCGCCCTGCATAGATGGCCTGTGGTCCCTCAGCTCAAGGTCTCTGAGATGGATCCCATGTTTCCTCCGAAAACGAAGCTTCTTCATCATGCTCCACATACGTGCTTACGTCAGAAACCCATGTGGCATCTTCTACATCATCCGGCAGGCTCTAACTAGGTAACTAGTTAGTCAACGGCTAACATGAGAGCGCTACCCTGCTAAAGCTTCCCAAACTTGGCACATACTTAACCATTTTTCTCTCTTCCCCGTGCTTGCCACCTGAGCTAGCCTACCATTATTTCTGACTCATGCAAGGAAATTTTCTGTCCCTTTACTTTCTCCAAGACAATAGCAGCTTCTGATTCGGCTGCTACCTCTACTGAAACCAACATAACAATTAACAAATTTAAAATAAGTCTAGTCACAAAGTGGTTTTACTTCCCTTCCAGACATAATCCACAACCCCCAAAATAACTTTTAAAAACATTAAGAACTTCTCTCTTAACTTTCATTCTCTTCCCTCTCTCACGGCCTCTACCATGTAGAATCCAGACTGTTCCCCAAGCTGTGTCTTCGACACCTCCTCTCAGGAGGAGTTAGAAGGATGCCAGCTCCTTACCTGGGTGCTGTCACCTTCCCAAGCTCCTCCCACAGCCCTTCCCAAGGACACTGTCTCCTAGACTCCTCTCGTGAACCAGATCAAAATCTCGAGTATACACAGTCTTTATTTTCGCTCTAGTCAACTTTATCCAATGATTATTTAGCTTTCCATTGTAGTTAACCATATCCACAAAGGGATAAAATCTACTTGTCTCACCCAAACTGTTTCACAGGCTTCAGACAGTGGGGGGAGGGGGTGGCTAACATTTGTCTGTGGAATTTTAAATTATCGGTTCACTGTCTTTCTTCAACTAAGGTAACTCGTTTCACGGTGCGCTTGTGCACTGTTTGCACGATGTCATCACTTGTGTTTCAGGGTTAGGAGCTGTCCACAAGCATCTCTAGCTATGCATCAAAGGAAACGCTGCTTTGCCTCTTCCTGCATCTAAGACGTGTCATAATACATTGCCATCCTAGCCAAGGAAAGACCATCATCTTTTGTCATACATTTCAATAATGAAACAAACTACTTATCATCTCTGATTTCTGCTATTTTGTAAGACATTCCATATCTTTGAATATAACTAAAACTTTTCTATTGCACCTCCATGATGAAATGGTGTGTGTGTGTGTGTGTGCGTGCATGTGCCTGTGTGTGTATATATGCATGCTTTGCTGACAAGTATGACTATATCTCAATCAACCATGAAGGCATGTCTTCCATCCAAACATGTTTGCCCATGCATATTATTAAGGAAATGAAAATAGAAGTGTAATTCTATCATTGATGAAGGGAGAAGTTTGCAAAGACGATGTGAGGAACAAGCTTGTTTAAAGAAAACAATTTGTATATGAAAGTTGGGGAAAGCGGGGTAACATTCTTTTCTAGCATGTTTCAAATCCAAAGATAAGTATATACCATTTTATTTCCAGTGAATACTGCCTATTTTTAAAAGTGAGATTATTAAAGCATCTAAAAGAGTTTCAAATGCCATGTCTCATACACGTCTCCTTGATTCCCAAGCTGCCATGTGGGTAAAAAAATCACACTTATTGGAGAAACACAGTAATGACAGCTCAGAGGCTAGGGCTGAAACTTCAAAGTAATTGAACCATTTAACCACTATTTACTTGTCCGGAATTTCTCCTTAGAAACGACCCTTTGCTAAAAGCTTATGTTCTTGTCCCATGCTGAATTCATTGCCTTTCGGATATGCTCCATGTGCGCTAAGGCTTTCTCCAAAACTGACGCTAACTATGTTACCTTCTTGACTCCTGGACAGCATGGCTTTCATCCAAACTCTGTGTGATTGTCAGGCAGAAGCTCTCACATTTGAGCATGAGTTGGAATCACTTAGAATGTCATGGGTTATAGGGGCTCCACACCCACATTTTCTAGTTCAGAAGGCATCCGATGGGCCCAAGGATTTTAATTTCAAGGGGACCTCCAGCAATCATGATAAGATTGATCAAAGGCTAAGCTTTCATTTGAAATTCCTCTGTCCCAAAGGTAGGTTATTTTCCCACAAATCATATTTTCTGTCCCCTAATTACATAAACTGTAGCTTCCTTTTGAAGACCTGGCATTTCATTCATCAATTATGTCTCTAGGACAATGATGTCCAGTAGAAATACCATTTGAGCTACCAGGGTAAAATTCACTCATTCATTTACCTACTTACGTATTTACTTATTTATTTGGATTTCTTATTGTTTTGGAACAAGTAAGAGATGATCTCATGTAGCCTAGGCTGTCCTCAAAATTTCTATGTAGCTGAGGATGACCTTGAACTTCCTTTCTCTACCCCCTGAATGCTGGGGTTTCAGTTTAGGCAGCACCGAGTGTCCCACATGTTATGTAAACATATACCAATCGAGCTCAGCTCTATCCCCACAAGCATGAATATAATTTTTTAGCAGCCATATTAACAAGGTAAAAGATTAAGTCAATTTTAATCATACACATTTATATAAATATGATGTATTTAATAATCTATTTTACTTAGCTCTCCATCAACATATATATGATCAGTATAAAGTATCAATGAGCATTTCACCTTCTCTTAGTCTTTGAAATTTGATGAGTGCATTTTTAGACTTCAAGTGGATTGCTCCCTGAAGTACCCACGTTTCCAATACTGTCTCACCACACCTGCTGGTGTCCTCTGCAGTGGACAGCTACAGTCTTAGAAGTTCAGGATCAAAGGACCTGGAGCAGCAATGACGTCCCTTGCTCTGCCCCTTGCTCTGCCTGCCCTCACTAGATTTCTTCAGGTTCAAAATATGCCAGCTGCTCTAACAAGTTGATGTCATATTTTAAGTAGAACCTCTCATTAGGCATATACATTGATATTAAAACGCATGTTAGTATCAGAATTTATTCTTTCTTCTTACACACAGAACTAAATATAAATTACCATGATGCCTTCCTCACTATAGAGTTTTTAACATATATTTGTAAATATATATAAAACATAAATAATAATTAAATTAAATATTTTTAATATAGACTACAGCTCTATACCCTGGTCCTCCCTGATCATCAGGAACTGTCCCCGCTAGCAACGCAATCCATGTTAACAGTTCCATATATGCGTTTCCTTATTCTCCCCAACCTCCTGGAATTGTCTATAAATATACACGTAGGCGTCTGTTTGACTACTTTTGTCTATTAAACTGGGGTCACATTGCATCCACTTTATGCATAGCTATATTTTTATTCAATAAGTCATGGGATCCTCGTAAGTCAGCTGCAAGTTGCAGTTCTTTCTTTTTAATGACTGCAGAAGAGCCAACGGTGTAGGATAGCAAAATGTGTTCAAAATGTCTGTTGCTGCTGGAAAGTTCCATTCAACCCTTTGTTAAGCAGCAAGTAAAAGCTGCAAACTTTGCACTGCATACCAATTTGTATGCAATGTCTTTTTGTACCTACTCTCCCTTTTACTTAGTTTGCAATCACTTTTTTAACCTTTAGCCTGAACTTTTTCTTACCACACCTTCTTCCTTTCCTCCCAACCAGAGCAACTGACCATTAGTGGTCTCAGTAATTCATTGGAAGCCATTTCCTAAAAAGCCCTGCAAAGGGCACACACCAGTGTCTACCCGCTTAGCTCTCTCTGGAGAGCCACTATTCAGGTATTTTATTCACTTGTCTGTTTTTCTGACAAACAGTAAACAAGCCTGGAAGAAGCTCACAAGGATTGTATGGCTGTATACCCACTCAGTCTGCAAACAAATATCAATCCACATAAGTAAAAGAAATTTCTTTATTTATGCTTTAAATTGTAAAAAAAAAAAAAACTAGACAATAAATTAAAGGACATGAACTTGAGAACCTAACCAAAGTTACTCCGATTGCAGCTCCAGGGATAGCTGTAATCAGAATGACAGAAAGCAATAACTATTCAGCTTCACTATGCAACAGGGTCAGTCTTGGTGTTTTCCAGATGAAAATTTATTGTCTCTTCAACACCTCTGTGAAGTAATTTTCCTATGTTATTATGATTCCCCTCTAGATCTAAGGACATTCAGTTCCCACAGCCAGCCAATGCCCACATAGGATTGAACTGGGAGTTGTCTAGCTCCAGGGTCTTAATTCTCTGCTTTACCTGTCTCTGAGTTTGGGCAGCCTCATATGTAAATAGGATGGGACAGCAAGAACCCTGCCTAGGATAGCTGTGAGAAACATGGTCATAATTTGAAAGTCATTCACAGTTCTAATGAAGTGGGACACTCATGCTTCAGTGTGCAAAATTTGACTAAGCAGATGGCCAGGCTGGCAAGCTAGAGATAGCTAATACTGAACCAGAATGTCGCCCTGTGCCCAGAACTAGCTGGCTAGCCTAGCCTGTCTTTAGGGTAAGAGAGGCCACCTTTCTCTTTTGTGTCTTGGCCATTTCTTCTTTTCTAGGCTTCACCCTTTGCAATCGACATAACTGGAACACCAAACAATAAATCTTATGTGTTAAGGGGCCAGAAAACTCTCTGGAGTTCTTGGACTGAAATCTGTGTGGGAGTTTGGTGATATTGAATTTTCAAATAAAATGATTAACAGTCACCTTCAGGGCAGCCTCTGAGAAAATGATCCTTCCTGAATCTTGCCACCTTAATCTAAGGAACCTTTTTGTTTTCAAGTTTAATCAAAAGGGTTTGGAAGTAACATAGGGATTAGTGATTGAAAGCAGGTGGAGAGAGCCATCCAGTCCAACATTCCTGTTGTCATTTGGAATGCCATTCCTCTTCTCTGGCTATGCCTAGAAACGCTCCCGGGGCATGTCACCAGGAAGGGCTAAGGCATTTCATTCCATTTTAACTGTGCACGTCTCTAATTGCTGTTTTTATTATCAACATTTTTCCAAGATTCTGATAATTGAAAATAGACCCACCTGATCAGAAAACTATTTTCTTTTCCTGGGCACAAAAAGTCCCATCAGATTTGGTGAAGCAGAGAATTAAAATCAGAGGGAAGGACATAATCCAATCCAATTCAATTGCAAACCGAAGCTCACAGCCTACTATTCACTGAAACCATGATTTAGATGATCTGAGAAATAAATATAGGATGTTTATGGCTTCACACAATAGAAATTAGCCTCATTTATGTGGCAGGAAGATCATTTATAACTAATTTCTAAAAGATATCAAGTGTCGATATTGAACTTACAAATCAAGGTTAGAGATTAGAATAATCAAAAGAGGACAATTAAACAGTATAAAGTTGTTTTCAGAATTTTTGAGAAAGTCATACTACTTTATTTGTTCTTGTTTTGTTTTTTTTTTGTTTTGCTTTTTGTTGTTGTTGGTTTTCCTTTTCATTGTTTTGTTTTGCTTTGTTTTGAATCAAGGTTTCTCTGTAGCTTTGGAGCCTGTCCTGGAAATAGCTCTTGTTGACCAGGCTGGCCTCGAACTCACAGAGATCTGCCTGCCTCTGACTCCTGAGTGTTGGGATTGAAGGCATGTGCTCCCACTGCCCGGCAACTACTTTATAAACAAAGCCGGCAGCTACTTTATAAACATAAAGTGCAGATAAAGATGACCTGGCCAGTCTGACTTTCTAATAAATATCTACATTGGTCAGCAATAAAAATAAGGCATCACTTCCTGCAGTGCTCCATGTCATCCCGGCTGTCTTCTATGGCCTCTATGCTCATCACCAGAGCTATTTTGCTGCCCTTTTGACCATCTGTGCCTCCTTGGGACCAAATCCCACTCTTGGAAAGAAGTTCTGTAAAGCTTTCTTTGATAGGGGAGTTCAGCCAATCACATTCTGTTTTGGGGGCGTGCCGCCCTCAGACAAAAGCCTGCCTATAAACCTAGCAAGCCTGCTCCGCTAGCTCTCTCTTTCTCCTGGCTCCTGCGCCTGGACAGATCGTTTGAATTCTGGTGTAAGCTGTTCTAAGTCTTACTTCTGTTTATTAAAGCTGTATATTTTGTATCAAGATAGTCTGGGGACTTTTCTTTACCAATCGCCCTGCAGCTTCATTTCTTTAAAGGGCCATTTCCCTGCCTCACACGTGAATTTTACAGCTAGAACCCCCTTCCCATTCAGCTGTTCTCCCATTCACCGCCCCACCCTTTGCCTCCCATTCACCCACGTAGCTGAAACATCCAAGTTGTTTACTTCTACTGCAATCTCATCACCGCGGGTGTTGTCAAAACTTGGAAGAAATGAGCAGCGGCTCTTCTTTTCAAGACGATTGCTTTCTGAGATGGAACAAGCAGAAATTGTTCTGTCCTCCACATCTCAACTTCTCATCAGCTGTGAGACTTTGGGAAAGTCACTTGAGATTTTTGTGCTTTCGTGTCTCACCTGAAAAGCAAGAAAAAATAGTTCCGTGAGAAAGAAAATAAGATAATCCATAAAGATCTCCTAGGAAGTATTTAAAAGTCAAGGAGCAATGTCACTTGCCTGTAATTCCAGATCCTGGGAATATGAGGCCCAAAGGTCTGGGGTTTGAGGCCAAGCTGCACAACACAAGTGTGACCTTGTCTAGGAAAAAGAAAAAAGAAAAAGAAAGGAAAGAAAAGACAATTGGAGCAATGTTTGCTGAACTGAGAAGTATCCAAGGGTTCTGGATATTAATGGAGATTTCTATAAGAGAAATGTGTACAATTTTAGCTGGCATTTTTAATGTCTCAGAACAAAAGAATTAGCACAAGACCGTGGTTAACATTTAGGGTGAAGAAAAACACTCTGAAATTCACCCTCATGACACCCTACGTATCTTCTATCTCCCAGAAAAGCTACAAAAGCCGGAGATTCATATTCCACCCCTTCTTCCAGCTGGGGTGAGTGCTTCATGGTGGACCACAGCTAGATACATCCACCTCAGATCCCATCAGGACTGGTAGAATAGGAGGCTATGTGTAGAGTTCTAGCAACAGAATCCAGAGACCCATGTTGGTGAAATTGATGGTTCACCTGCTCTTTCTGTGGCCAAGGTAGGTCTTCACTGTTCCCTATCTGGAGTTTTTGATCCTTGCTTCAATTGTCTTATCTCCAGCTTTGCCCTTTGACTGCTGCAGTTATTGTCCGGGTACAATTTTCTCCAGGAAGTGTATATCACTCCTAAATTATCCAAGGCTAGTTTTGTTGATACCAAATTGGTTTCTGCTGTGCCCTCCACAACACAGTATCTCAGTTACCTTACATGTAGTTCTATGGGATCCCAAGATAACTGCCCGTCTAAAATCTACCACAGCTCTCTGGCTCTTTCCCTTCACTCCCTCTAGATGAAATTACACCATCTCTTTTAGGATTTTATTTCCTATAAGGGATAAACTAATCTGGTCATTAATTCAAGCCCATGTACTAACTGCTGAAACCAATGTAAAAGTTAAGTCAGTATTTTGGCTGGCATGTTTAATGTCATAGAACAACGAAGGAAAAGAAGTTCTATCTTGTCATTATACAATGCCAAGGCGTGTAAGGTGATGGAACTTTTCAACAGCAGAAACCCCCATCTGCCGAGATTGCCAAGATATGTCTTCTCTAGCTCATCCACAAGTGTCTGTAGAGAGTCACATTGCAACAGCAATGAAATTTACAACATTGGTGTCTTTACTCTCTCTCTCTCTCTCTCTCTCTCTCACACACACACACACACACACACACATACACAAACACACACACACAGAGAGAGAGAGACAGAGAGACAGAGACAGAGAGACAGAGAGACAGAGAGAGAAGGAGAAGGAGGGGGAAAAAAGGTAAGGCAGAGGAGAGGAGAAGTATAAAATCTTTACATAGCAAATGGCCCAGAATCTTCAGCCCTAAACTAGCAGCGTACTAATATATGTTTGACAACTGACTGAGAAATGGAGATTGGAAAAGGTAGAACTAAAACCCTGATTTGTAGCATTTTTTGATCTGCTTTGCATTGTATAAGCACATCTACCATGTCCAGCTTCAAGCCACCGAAATTGGGTTAATAAGACTATAAAATTCTTGGAAATTTCATGATCTCCTCTTGTATTTCAGTGTCTGACTGGTTTCCCAGTGGTTTCCTCACTAACTTCTTGTGTGTGCCACTGGACACACTGGTCTTTTCCACTTTTCAGATGGTTCCCACTCCACTCCTACTGTGTTCAAGGTCCTCCACTGGGCCGTGTCAGGTTCTCTGTCTGTGCTTTCCCTCAGAATGCTTAGTCGGGTTCTACATTGTGTGGTGTGTGGCATAGCAAGCGAGTATTAGCTGTGGAGCTGTGTGTGATCAGATAAGCTTCCCTTCTACCCCCATTGCTCCTATGCAGTCTTTTGTAAGGGAAATTTGGGGGATTATCAGAAAACTTCACTGTCTGAGTAAATTTTCTGGTCCATATAACCACAAATATCACAGGAATCCTTCTATGTTCTGCTTGTTTTTTTAAAAATGTTGTATTATCAAAGCTAGAAAAAAAAACTGTTCCAGTTGCTTTTTATCTGATCACAAGATATTCTGTGCATGTACCTCGTGGTACCTTGGGGAAGTTGGGATGGGACGATGGGAAGATGTGATGCCCAACAATGGAGCTCTTGGCTTGCCTCAGTCATCTCTCCAGAGAGTTACAGCTTTCACACTTGCTCTTTCTCTTCTTTATGAGATTTCTCTTGAACGGTTTTGACTGAAAAAAAAATTGAAGTTAGTTTTGGTTTTATAGATATGCAAAATAAATATTCAAAGAAGTATAGAATAGTAGGGCATATTATTCACGGATCTCATGGGGAATCCGTCTCCTGGTTTTAACAGTCTCTCTTCTCCTTCTTCCCTCCTCGCTCAGTCTCAGCAAAGAATCCAATTTTCAATTCTATCACGTTTTCAAAAGGTTGAATTCTTTTCAATACTATACCACATGCGTCTCCCATTGGCATTTGGGTAATAAAGTGTTTGTCTAAGATCACTCTCCTTGTCCTAATTCATTTTCATTGTGTTTCTTTCCACAGTGCACACAGTATCAGTAGAAACTTCACTGCTACCTAGAGAAAAGCCCCCATGGCCCACACATCTTCTCCACAGAAGACTTCCTTAGTTTTGAAACAAATTATGCGTGTTAGACCCTATATAAATACACAACACAAAACCAGTACATAAATAATGATCGGAATAAAACCAATCTTGCTTCTTTCTGTCCACATCACCTTTCCTACCTCAGTATGCAACTGAAATGCTTTAATCTACTAGACATCTTCATTTTGATCAGAAGTTCAGAATTACGGACAAAAAAAAAAAACTAGGCAGCTCAATTCTAGAATGCCATTTCTTTTTTTCTGAGCAACTAGAAACCTCTTACAGGCCGTGAAGATTTTCCTTCATATCTCAGTGGTATCACATTCCGGGCATGTAACCTCTGGCAAGTCATTTTCCATCTCTGAGGCTCGATATCATTAGAGGAAAAGCATGTGCCTTCTATAGATTATTGAGAAAACAATATGAGGCAAGTTCTGGCATAAAGTAAGTGTTCAACAAATTATCACATGTTTCCACCTGTAAGTGAATATTATAGTTCTGGCCCCCATAATTGGATAAGGGCTTATCTATAGATTTGGTAACAAATTTGCCTCTGGCAAACACAAAAGTAGCTCGTTCACCCTATTTCATTTAGTTAAACAAACTACATATTGAATTCTTAATATTGGTTAGACACAGCATCATGCCTAGACTGTAAGAAATAACAGATACTCAGTTCTTGCCTTCAAGGGATTGACTGTATAACCCATACCTGAGGTAAGAGCTTACACATTTGAAATATTTTTAAGAGAGAAAATTCAGCACATGGTTAAGTATCAGTTATTCGAGAAGAGAGAAAGAAGAAAGAGGAGAGAGAGAGATATCTTCTCTGTCTCTAGATTGTGGAATGAGTGCCCATTTGGTTACTTTTCCTCTCTTAGGCCACCCCTCTCTGAGAGTTATTGTGGTGTTCCTCTAGCTTATCGTTCTGCATCAAATGATTCCAATCCTTCAGCGTTCCCTCGGAGGTCTATCTGCCAGCCCTCAGTTTAATCATTTTCACTCTTCCATTCTGGGGTTTCTCCAAGTCCTCCACATCCCAATGTGTTACTTTGTCATTGAGTTCAGTCTTCTGAGCAATTTATCCCGTCATATATACAAAGGA
Source organism: Myodes glareolus (assembly GCF_982192425.1). NCBI lineage: Eukaryota > Metazoa > Chordata > Mammalia > Rodentia > Cricetidae > Myodes > Myodes glareolus. The sequence goes on from NC_142026.1 coordinate 13,431,468, forward strand.
AAAATGAGAACAACCTCCAAAGAGGAGGATGGTAGGTAGAAGCAAGGACGATTGCCTAAGTAAGGGACTTGTGGAGAACACTGACACCCTCAAAGAGAATCAGCACTTACTGTCGTCAGTACTAGGGAGCAGGCTAAAACCGGAACGGTTTTTAAATAGTGCCAACCATTCTACTCACAATTATCTAAATTGCTTTTAAGTGTATGACTTTTAACAGCAAACTTGAGACTTGCTGCAGTTATATCTGAGAGTATCAGAACAAGACCAATAAAACCTCTGAAGTACAAAAGTTAAGGAGATCAAACCAGAGTGCAGAATTTGGTAAAAATGCCTCTGGCCATCAGGTAGACACCTGAACACTGACTACATCATTCCCAAGCAGTGACTTTGGCCAATCTTGGCACATGTAAAAGATCTTTCATTTCTGTTCAATCCATCAGCATAATTAATATTTCTTGGGCTGAAAGTGCAACAAATTCTAAATGATCTTAAGAAATAACAGATAGAGGTTAATCAAATGCATGCCTATCACAGCATGTTACCAACACAGGCAGAAAGAAGGAAATACAAAAACAGAACTCTTGTAAAGTATCCCTTCCAGACATAAATGACTTGCAAGGAGTCTCTTTTCATACATTCTATCTGCCTTCTGATGTTGTAGCAGTGAGTTTTCCCAGCACTCTGAGAGACAGCAGCACATCTATAAGTGTATGTGTGCACACACATACGAGAGAGAAAACGACAGAGTGTGTTATGTTTTTTCCATCACATTTCCAAATCCTCTAAAGAAACTGTGAAGATTCCTTCTAGTTAATAGTCTGCCTGTTGCTTGCACATCTTTGTATTTGAAACCATGGTTTAAAAGCAAAATGTTTTTTCTCCTTCTGGAAAAGCTAAACAATAAGCTTAGAGTGAAAGTCTTGGTTGAGTGTGGTGGGGGGAGGGGGCGCAGGGACCAAGCTTTAGTCTTCTGGGCTCTTTCCAGGCAGACAGTGTTGGCCAAGTCTAGTGCTGTTTCTGAAGCTACTTGGACCCCTACAAGACCCTGTCTGGCCTAAAAGTGGTTGAGCTGGCAAGCATCTGTCAGGAGACAGCTCTGAACAGTAGGCATGAGAGATGAAGCAATATTATGGGACACCCTTCCTGTAAAGTTCTTTAAAGACTCCTCAGATCTAGGTTCAGAAGTAACTTATGGTTTGCTGTTGAATTGCCCCCACATAACTGTAGATACACAAGTAATAAAGTCTATCAACTAATTCCTTAAACCCTCAGATACATACATTTAATGTTGCGATTGTGAAATAATCAACACTTGAAGACAGCCATGAATTGATCACAGAATCAGAACAAGAAAAGGTTTCATGGGTGCAGGCAGGAAATCAAGAGTTACTTATGACTGGACTGAGCTGATCCACCACCCCGCCCTTGACAATTCCTCATGTTCAGTCATGGACTCCTGGTAGCAGAGTGAGAGAAAGGCGTCTGAACACAAACACTGTTGCTGAATTATACTCAGTGAGAAGCTCCAAAACAAAGGGGCTCAAAGCCAAGGCATGCTAGTTGTTCCTTAACAAATACGCACTATAACTCGGCTCTAATTTTTGCAAAAGGAAGCCTCCACTAACGAACTGGCACACAAATAGCCTCGGATTTCATTTGTTTGGCAGTAGAGAAAGTCTTATAAATTCTAAAAAACTGTTGAGAAAGTGAAAGCAGGCCATTGATAGTGACATGTTACCGGATTGCCATATAGTTAGTGATTATGGCAAGTTGCCAAAACCTATGGCTTAACAAATCGTTACTGGACACAACCCAGCATCCGCCTCTTTACCCAAATGTGTTCTTCATAGACTTAACACGAATAACTCCTTAAAGCCAATAATTTTGTACTATCCCTCTGAAATCTCCCATGGGAAGCCATTTGTTTTTAAAATACAGTTTCAACTTGAGAAATAATTCTGTGGGATATTAGCATCCCTATATGAGAAGGACTAAAAATACTATGAGAATGGCTCATTAAATACACACACACACACACACACACACACACACACACACACACACTCACCCATCTAGAAAAAGCAGGAATCATCTGCTACATAGCTTTGTGAAACCCGGAAAATTAAAATAAAATTCCTGTTGACTTTCAAAAGCCAACCATTTGGGTCACTCCTTAAAAAAAAAAAAAAAAAAAAAAGGAGAAAAAGATAGTCAGCAGATTAAAGGAGCTCCATTTATAAAAAAAAAAATTAAATGAACCTCTAACAAAGCTTGTTTAGGGACATGAATAAATCATCCATCCATGAATTATTCATTGTTATCAAGAAACAAACTGGGGATTCCAGGAACCAGGCAGGATCTGGGGAGTGAGCAAGTTTATCTCACACCCTCCACAGAAAGGGAGAGGACCCCTGTCACGGAGACTGTCATGTGAGGCCAACCATGCCAATCCTCCGTTCATGAGACATTTTGTCACCTTTACACCCAAGGACAAAGCAAATAAAGTCTAATCCACAATGGGCTCAGTAAGTAGACAATAAGCAGGGTTTTCCCAACCCTGTTTCTCTCTTCTCTCTCTCTCTCTCTCTCTCTCTCTCTCTCTCTCTCTCTCTCTCTCTCTTTCTCTTCCTCTCTCACTCTAATTCTCGCTCCATCTCTCTGTTTCACTTTAATATACATAGGAAATATGAGATGTGTGCTATAGATCATGGGGTTGTCTCTGACTTGACTCTGAAAGGGTTGACCAGAAAACTCCGTGATAACAGGCTGTTGGCTCAGTCTGACCTTCTCATTAACAGATGGGGTGGCCTTGTTCTTGGGAAAGAAAAGGAGAGGGTGGAGGGCAGGCTCCCAGATTTAATGCACTAATCAATGCATGTGTGTGTGTGTGTGTGTGTTCCAGGTCCAAACTGCTTTGCCGGAACTACAATAATTCCAGCTGGCATTGAAGTGAAAGTGGACGACTGTCACATCTGTCACTGTCACAACGGGGACTGGTGGAAACCCGCTCAGTGTTCGAAGCGCGAGTGCCAAGGCAAGCAACCTCTGTAGGGCAAATTCCCGAACAGTGACCAGTTCTAGGAAGGGATGCTATGTCTTCTACACGGCACACGTTTAACACTCAACAAAATGAGCAAACAAACTCCTGCCAACTACAACAGGGTCACCAGCAAAACCTCCTGGAGTTGACAAAGGTGATTATTTTACAAAGAGGAAGTTTCTCTCTCTTTCTCTTGCTATATAAAATATACATGGCATATAGCTATCTAAACCACTTCTGTAATTACCAATGCTTGACGGTGACTTGACAAGCAAGATTTTCTGTGACAAGAAAGAAAGAAAACCACCTTGGACAGGCTCCCTCCCGGAGGATGCCTGTGACCTGCCAGTTCACGTCCCTTGACTTACTCCGTTTTTACTCTTCTGTGCATACTACACTTTTCTCTTGTGTATTTTATACCTTTGGAATCTAAAGGGGTCAGGTTTGACTGCGCAGTAAAGTTTTGTGTTACATCAGATGTGTTTGATAAAGAAACGTTAGGGGGGATATCCTTCCAGAAGGGGACAATGTAAGAGTGTCCAAGCCATGGTTCTCTTGGGGGCAATGATCATGCCTGTAGGCTAAGAAACAAAGCAGCAAACTGGGTCCTCCGCAGACCGAGGTGAAGAAGGACTATTTTGTCCAATATGTTGGGGCTCATTGTTGATTCACACAAACCACACATTTCATACATAAAACGTTGAAACTGCCAATCAGAAACAAGCAGATGAGGAACACCATGAGCTGACTGGAGAACCCAAAGAGACAGGTATTTAAAGCTATGGTATATAATCACCAGACTTCTCCGTGATGCCAGCTCTGAGTCTGGTTTATAATTAAACACACCACAAAGCCCATCTTGTCACCAGGCAATATAAATACCAGAACCAGGGTGAGTAGCCCCACTGTGAATTAACACTTCTAACTTTCAAGTTCCAAATTGGCTGAAAGTCAGCCCTATACAGCAGTTTTTATGGCTCGGGACTGTGTTTACCATGTTACAGTAACAACCACTCAGCCCTAAATTTAAAATCCAGATTCAGGACACTCTTTCCACCTTAAGTGCTGATGTAAATTAAAGATTCGGGTAGAGTGAGTCTTGCACAATACAATTTTATTAGTTGAACATTTTTAATGTATATATTAGATACTGAACTATTAAAATGAACTTTTGAAGTGTCTCAAGGTTGCCCTGGTGATGCTGCTAGTACAACAATGGAAAAAACAATAATAAAAGAAATACACAGGGTAGCTGATACCACCTTCAGTCAAGCGCAAAATTCACAGTTCTGAGAACACGTGACTCAGTCATTTATTCCTACTTTCTGTCCTAAAATCCCTGGTGCAGATCTGAGAGAGAAATTTCAAAGTTTTCTTCATATCCAGCTTTCGTTCCTTTTCCTGTTTTCTGTTCCCAAACCTAGGCTGGTTTGAGTGACTTCTGTGGAGAGACACATTACACAGAAAGATGTCTCAATCTCAGTCTCTGATATTGGGGGTCAGATTGGTAGGGGCTATGCTGCATATTCTTAGGATGCTAAGTGGCATTCTTGGATTTCATCTACTTGGTCCAGGAGCATCCACCCAGTTATATCAACCAAATGTCCTCAGACATTACCAAAAGTCCTCAACGGGTGTGGGTAGGGAACAAAATTTTACCCAGCTGAAAAGCTATGTCATCAAACTGTGTCATTTCTGTCACATGACATCCCAGACACTTCCAACTGCACACACATGGCTTTGTTGAAGCCCTGAGCCCTTTAGATAATACACAAACAGCAACCCCAGGGTCAACCTCCTCCCCATCACGTGGCGCTTCTAAGAACCACTCTCTGAACATCAGTTTCTTTGGTCTCATAAATTAGTTTTCTCACCTAAAGTTGTCGGCCTCTCCTCCCCGGAAGCACCACCTGTCATCAAGAAAGAGTTGTCATTTCCAAAATGAATGTGATGACGAGCCAGACCTGACACTTTTACACACACTGTGCTTGTGTTGTGATACAAATAACCGTCCCGGCGCCATTCGAGGAAGAATATCAGGCCGCCTTCCTTTAGAACGCCAATTTGCTGCAAGGTTGGTGCCTTTCAGTTGCCACTGTGGATACATCATAGAGACAGCCATGAATCATTCATGAGCAATTCTGCATGATTTATGCTTGCACTCAAAAGCAAAGGCACTGCACACTTCAGCCTGTGTCTAGACAGAGTTGTACTGTACAGCTTTCTTTGCCCTGAGGTTGCCTATTGACAGTCCCCAAAATCCACATTATTGAGAGGAAATAATATAATACCATTATTATTAATGACAGAAATAGATCTAAAACTGAGAATGTCACTAATAGAGCCATGTAGCATAGACCCTTACTGATCATTAAGGAGTTTCTATGTCCTTGTGAGAAACAAAGATTGTGAAACTTGGAAGCCAAGGTATAGAAATGTTGCATCAAAGTCTGAGACCAGTGATAACCACAGCAAGGATTTGGTGGGATAGATTGTAACAAACGCCAAGATTCTTCTTCAGAGTACCCTGTTAGCAGTCCTTCAGTGACCTCTATTACACACTCAAGAAGGGGATTCTCATCTTTGCTCATGTTGGGTTGGGCCTGGTTTCTTTTGTCTGTTTGTTTTATTCTTTTGTTTCTTTCCATTTCACTACAGTATTTCCTAATACTCCCAATCACCAGTGCTTTCCCTCTTTTAGAGAGGGACAAGCCTATACTGTGACAGAATTTCTCATAAACTGATGAGCATTTAACAACTTCCTTCTAGCCAGGTCACTGAGATACTCTTCCCGAAACTGAACATCAGAGTTCTTCTCGTCTCATCGTTTGTTTGTTGTTGCGGTTGTTATTTTTTTTGAAGGCTTTGATTTCATCCACACAGTCACCTCTGTGTTATCCTGTCCCTTCTGCCTTCCGGTCTCCGCTTGAGATTCAGCGATGTTTGAACAAGGGATCAGCATCCGGTGTATCAGCTGATGCCTGTTGAACTGATTCAGCTTCTAAAATCTTTTAAAAATGGTGTGCCTGAAAACTAGTAAGAGAGAGAGAAGAAAGAAAAAAAACACAAAATACTACACTGTAAAAAAAAGAGGGGGGATTCTAGCAACAATATTTGATGTGTAAAAGAATATATTATTAAAAATTATTTTGTTAAATATAAAGTGTGTTACCCAGCGAACATTGTTTGTGGTATATTTTCCTTCCCGAGTTTCTCTTCTCTCCACTCCTTCAATGGCGAACTCACGATGGCATCTGTCATCAGATAGCACATATGCCATTACAGCTGTAGCCAAATAGAGTTAAGCTTTAACTCTAGTATGTGCCTGAGTGCATTTTCATTTTTCAAAATATGATGCAAGGCTGATTTTGGGGGGGCATCACAAAAAAGAGGCTCAAATAAACTGCAAGTGAGAGTGTTTTAAATGGTGGGGTGCAAACCTGCCCTTACTCTCCACACATTTGCAGCACTACAGTGTTTGAATATCCAGGTGTGCCAAGCGCAATGCTGGGCTCAGAGACCACGGCATTCTGTTCAGCCTCCATAACAAACCTGCAAAGAGGGAATCCTGTCTGTGCTCTAACTACTGAGAAAATAAGAATGTAAAGAGATGAATGTTTTATTTAACATCATGCGATGAGAAGGGGCTGTGCAGAAATTTATTATGAAATTTTTCAATCAGAAAAATAGCATGAGTGTCCTTTACTTCCTCATTGTGATGATAAAGTATTACTAGGATTTTGCGAATAGTTAACTATTTTCTATCCATAGTATCAAGCATGAATACATTCATTTCTGAAACAAAATAATTATCTCATTTTTTAAAAGGCAGTATTTTCTTGCAAAATTGTGTTATTATATTTTTTAAAATCTAGTAAAATAAGTAATCTGATAAATCTCTAATATTCAGTTCATACTCAAAACTCTTAGATTTTTTTAAATATGAGAAGGAAGTTTATTTATATAATCCAAAATGACCTTTGGACTAGTATTTGGTTGGTATATCTTTCAAGTCTAAAATATAGATTTGAACCTTGCCAATCATAGCTAAAATCTCACATAAGACTCTTAGATTTGTTGCTATTTGAAAATTTTTACTGAGAATATTATTCTTTTAATGCCCATATTCAACCTCATACTCTCCAATTGACTTACAATAAGCAACGAAAAGCCAGGCCCAGCGCAAACACCATTGCTTGTGGCTAGTACCCAGGTACATTTTTTGTACACAAACATCCTTTTTGTACACAAACTCTATTTGAGGAGTAATAATGAACTCTTATGGTCACGCTCCTTGAGACAAGCCCACTGCCTAATACAAAGTTATGTGAACAATATTTTATAGTTACCATCAGTTTCTCTATTGCTAAAGAATGAGAAAAATATCCACTAAGAAAACATCAGCACGGTGTACCTAAGCACATAAAGACACACTTGCATCATGTCAACATTTTCATAAAACAAAATTAGACTTTCTTGCATTTAAATTCCAATACATTCAGTTTTCTACTCCCTCTGTCCTCAAAATTTCATCGAGTCAACACCTCGGGAGCATGGAGGAGAACTGTGAGCCGCATCACAGACCTGTACTTTGGTGGAATTTGAAGTCTTATGTTGAGAATAGTACTCTTCAACAAAACAGTATTTTCACGATTCTGAAAGGCAAAATGTGATCGCTGAGTCACCAACTCACCTCTAATTTCTGACCACATTTTTTATGTGCATGGTGCTAACATCCAAATTGTCCTGCCTGGTATAAACAGCTGAATATCCCTGATCAACCTTATGCACCAAGAAGGCAGAATATTCATTAGGTAAGAGTTAAATAAGTTGAATTGGGAGAGGGGAAGACAGTTCAGTGGGTAAAGTGTTTGTCGCATAAGCAGGAAATCTGGGTTCAGACCCTTAACGCCCATGTCAAAAAGCAGTCATGGCAGTGAGGTCTGGGGCTTATGGTCTGACTCATCGAACCTGGTGATGAACAGGAGCAACAAAACAGAGGTAAACAGTCAGGAAGACACCTGACGTTGACTTCCAGCCTCGACCCACACATGGACCTAATCACAGTGCGTGCACCCAGGAACCTACATGCAGCCCCTCACCGCACCCCTTCACACACTCTTTCC